>NW_017100229.1:4190325-4192829 GCF_001263275.1 Habropoda laboriosa | reverse complement strand
GAAAGAGGGGGAGAGAGAGAGAGAGAGAGAGAGAGAGAGAGAGAGAGAGAGAGAAAGTGTGTGCGTGTGTGTGTGTGACGTTGGACGGGAGGGTAGTGAAAGAGAGGAACGAGGGACCGAGACGGAGAGACTAGGAAGTTGAAAGAGAGCCCCCGAAGGCCCGAATATCGATCTCATACATAATTAAATACCGACCCGGCGGAGCATCACAAAGAGAGCTTACTTCAGCTTTGATCTGCTGACAGACGGGGCCCGTCATCGCAGACTTCAATAGGCGCTACTGAATCGCGGGGGTGTGCTATTGACGCGCGCAGAGCGGCAGAGCTCGAGCTCGCGTTCCCGCGGCTGACTTGGGACGCGCACTCCTACGAGCCTGTATCTGCGCGCCTGTATCTGTTTACCACTGTACACACTTGTCGCGTACATTCCCTCGTGTGTCTGTGTAAATGCGAGCGCGAGCAAACGTTAGGTGGATTAAAGACAGAGCGACACCGGGCTTTTTCTCGTACCGCGTTGCTCTGTTCCGGTTAAGTCCACCACCCTTCTTAGCCCAGAAGGAGTGCGATTTCTCCGTGTGCGAATCCTAGAACGTTTTATTCTAAAGGCCTTTAGAGCGACGACGTTGGTAACGTCAGTCGGCCGTCAAACGTATATGTATAGTAGATGCAAGTATCTCGGAGAAGGCGCGACGAAATAAACACCGCGGTCCTTTCTTTCTCACCGATTCACACGACGGCGCAGCGATCGTCGCTGATACGTGTGTCGAAAGCGTCTCACAGTGACAGGACGGATTTAATCTCGTCCAATGACGTCAAACCTGCCCGGTTTTAAGTCGGTGAATTTTAACCGTCTGGATCGATCGAGAATATGTAAATACGTATTTATGACCAGTCTGTTCGATTTTCGTTGCAATCGTTGCGCGGTCTTGAATTCCATCGTCTCGCCGAATAAGAAATGAACCAGTCGCGCTCCTACCGCAGTCATCCCCACCCGCCGTTTTTCTATTCGACCGTGATCGATGGATTCTAATTAACGAACGATTGGACGTTGCTGGCAGCGACGACAGTTTCTCTGTGTAGGTACAAGTGGGAAACAGTGGAATGGCAAGCACGCTTCGCCTACGCGACCGGACGATTATCGTGAACCGCAGCCCTAGACGATCGCAACGAGGAAAGCTATATGCGTCGACAGTTATCTCCGTCGCAAATCACGGTGCGTGCCACGTGGCAACGCGTCGACCACCTCGGCAAACAACCATGCCACACGTTTGTCGCGAAGCAACCGTGTTGTCGCGAACCAGAATTGGTCGCTGCGTTCGCGTCTCGATCTAAGAAGGGACGTAAGAAGAAGACGCGCGGCGCGAATGATCGTTTGTACGTAGGTACGCGTGTATAGAGGTGCGATCATGTGCCCTTACGAGTGTACATCCTGTACGTGTATGCAGAGAAGAGAGGGAACAGGGGGTGGGGATAGTTGAAGAGAGAAAAAGGGCAAACGACGAAGAGGAGGAGAGTGTAAAAATCGGAACGGAGCGCGTGGAGCAAAATAGAAAATTGAAACGCGACGCGACGCGACGCGACGCCACGCGACTCGTAGCTTTTGTTCGGTGGTACGAAATTGTTGGTCGCGATTCGGTGGAACGGAAAAGGACAAAATTCGAAACGGAGGAGGATCGTTGGCGCGCAAAGTATTATAGAATGCCTGGACAGTAGGCAACCAGCACCCGTTAAAATTCCGCGGAAAAGAACGGACTCTGTTGTTTGGTGTGTAGACACGAAGCTGTCGGTCGGGGGAACTAATCTGGTAAGAGAAACGGACGTTCGGAATGTTCGGAACGTCGGTAGCTGTCGCGACACGAAGAGTTGGGAGATAGGGAAAGGGAGGAAGTTGGTCGAGAGGAAAGAGCGAGGATGTAGCGAGATGTTGCGTTCGATCGCGGATACCGAGAAAACGGACTCACCGTGAAGTAGTGGTTCCAGTGCGCAGGAAACGTCAGTCCCGATGAATCCTCGGCTCCGTGGCTACGTCAGGAGCGATTATCCTCGTCACGAGTGCGGCCAAAGCAACGCGGCAGTGCTTGGGCGACGAGCATCGGGACTCGCGTGTCCTCCGTGGTTCCCTCGACACCATATCACCGCGTCATTCTCACGGATCTTCCACCAACGCAAAGACGATACAAAGACGCGCACCACTCACTCAACTGGGCACGGCTGAGCCGCCCGTCTGTCACTCCTCCCTTGGAAACGTTTCCTTCTCCGGTCGGGTGGTCGTCGCCGCCGCGCGCGCGTCACCGACCCGTACCGCTCCGCATCGTTTCGCCGATTTCTTACCACCTATCTGCCAGCTAATCGCTCGAGTTTCGCGTCGCGGCACTATTATTATCAAGGGGCAACGAGCACCGGGGACGAGTCACGATTTCGCGGTAACTTGCATGACTCGGCGATGGAACGGAGCGAAAGTAAAGACCCTCCCACGACGACAGCACGTGGCGCACTGACGGCTCC
>NW_017100229.1:4187230-4190109 GCF_001263275.1 Habropoda laboriosa | reverse complement strand
ACTGACTATCACTTCTCCCCGTCTGGCCCCTCGGCCGCCCTGGCTGCCCCTACCCCTCCGCCCGCGGCCCTGACCTATCCCCACCGCTCGCACGCACCGGCACGACGTATTTCTCTCCCCACTAGTACCCCATTCCACCCACGCCCCCATCCCACTCTACTCCGTTTCACGGAGGAGACTCTCTCTTCCTTGGTCTCGCGACTTCTTCTCCGTGTCTGTCCGTTCTTGCGCTTTCCACCCCCGCCATCTCTCCCGCGCTCTCTTACCCCTTTCTTCTGCTTCTCGCCCCCTTTTTCTTTCCGCGCTTCTTAGACCACCCCACCCCGCCGCCGCACACCACTCAGGAGCTTTTCCACTCTTTCACACTCGAGTCGCGCTCCACGCTTGCTTCGTCTACTCCGTTTATTTAGTCCTTCGGCCGAGCATAATTCCCCGTCCGTCTCCTCGGTCCGCGCGCGACGATTCGTCCGCGGTATCTCTGTCCGGTAGCGGGTAATTTTCTTGTTAGTTTAGCGCGCGCTACAATCGTAAAATCACCGATAATCCCCTCTCCTTCTCAGTCTCCTACCAGGTGGAGATGGGTTTCCTCGAAGGTGCTCGTCTCTCGTCGAGACGCGCAACGCGGATGCGGTGAATAACGAAGGACTAACGAGGTGGAGAGTGACGGAGGGAGAGGGCCGAAAGTTTCCAGTGGATGGCGCCTCGCGCGTCCCGCTGAAGAGAATACAGCTATTTCTAGGTGAGAAGAGAAGAGAAGAGAAGAGAATCGCAAAGATCGAAAGGAAAGAGTCGCGTCTGTGACGCGGTCGCGGTCGAAATTACGTAATCCCTCGCGACGATCTCGTTAAAGTTGCTTTCCTTAAGAGTAGAATTTATAAACGGTAATACGATTTGCTTAATAATGATTTATTACACGCTTACGATGCCGTTTGTAGCCGTAAATATTTCGGCGATGACGTTTATTGCTCCGGTGTAACGGGAGTCCCGTACACACCCTTTCGTCTCAGAGGTTCGCTAGCCAAAGTTAACGGATTAAAGTTGGGATACGGTAGGAAACCGCGGATCTTTAGTCTCCTGCTCTCTCTCTCTCTCTCTCTCTCTCTCTCTCTCTTCGAAGTTTCCCTACCCGCCTCTTTGTCGAACCGAAGCGGGGACACGAGCTTAAGGGAGCGTGGCAAAACGTGGCGAGTCGGTGCGCCGAATTGGAGACGCGTTCCTTCGCTGGCCCTTGTTAACGCAGGAATGTAAATCAACTCGTAATAGCGTGGCAGCCGAGGATTAAGCGGCGTGCGAAGACTCGCAGTGGTACGGCGAGAAGGTACGAAGTGCCGGCGCGGCGAGGCAAGACCGGTGACGACGACGACTAGGAGGACTAGGAGGAAGAAAAAGAGGACTACGATGACGTCGACGGCGACGGCGACGGCGACGGCGACGGCGACGACATTGGCAACGGTAGCGGCGATGGTGGGACGGGGATGAGAGTCGATGGGTGGGAAGGGCGGCGGCACCCTCTCCTCGTGCCCCGAAGCATTAGGAGTTCGGTAATAAATCTCGTTGAAAAAACACACGCGCGCACGTACAGGCAGCACGTACACGAGAGCACGCGTCCGTGCTTGTATGCGCGTATTCTCGAGCGGGGATCTCCGTCTGTTCCGCTCTCTTCCTCGCGTCTATCTCGTTCGGGTCGTACATCTGTGCTCCGCGCAACGCAACGAGCGCGAGAAAGAGAAAAGCCTGGTGAAACGTAAGGAGCAAGAGGGGGCCCGCTCTCATACCCCTCCGAGCTTTAGATCTTTCCCCGTCCCTCCGTCGCGGAGCACCGCGTCCGACGGCAACGAGGTCGACATGATCTATGCACGCCGTGCAGAGGCGAGTGTCACCGTTTGCTTGATGCATCGGTCCTCACCTGAGCCCTCTCTCCTCCTCTCCTCGGCGTCGTTTCTTGGCCGTGCCCACCGACGTCCCCCTTCCGTCCCCCTTTTGCTGCCTCGCGAAATGACTCCCTTCGCCCCGTCCGTCGCGAAATCTCCTCGGACGTGGGGATCTCAAAATCAACCGGGACTTGAACCACCTTTCAGCCACGCGGAAGAGAGAGAGAGAGAGAGAGAGAGAAGGAGAAGAAAGGAGAAAAGCAAGGGCGCGAAGGGGCCAAGTTGGAGAAGAAGGCCAGACGCGAATAGTACGACGACGATGGTTACATTCTACGGATCAGAGAGCTCGATAGCGTGCCGAAGTCGAAGCGAACGGCAATAAATCCATTTTTCGTGAAGGGTCGGTCGAGGGGCGAGAGCGAGCCAGGGTCTGATTAGCAGCCTGACTCGCCGTACAGGATGACAGCCGGTGAGTTATAATATTGCCCATCCATCTATTTATCTACTCCATCGCCTCTCTTCTCCCCAATGCTACGTTCCTCGCATCCCCTCGCTCCCCTGTCCCCGCCCTCCCCGCCCCACCACACGGTTCTTCGCCAACGAGTGCGACTTTGCTCCGTTCGCCAAATATCGCGAAGGTTCCCTCGAGGTGCGCGCTACGCGCGTTACGGAAATGCTCGAGACGCGACGGGACGCGACGGGATGCGACGGTGTCGATCGCGGTTCGAAGAAAGCGAGAGAAAGAATTAAGCTCGCGTGATATCGCGGCGAGGTTGACCCCGTCGCAAATCTTGTTGGCGAAGCGGGACACCTCTCTATACATTTTGAACTGGAAAGACGCGACGTCCCGAACTTTCGACGGGAACCAGTTCATATATCTGAAGTATGGCTGCCATAAATAAGCGAGCTGTCCGTTTGCTCTGTTCGCCCAACCTCTTGCAAATCTTTCCTCTCCTCTCCTCTTCCTTACCGGCCGTTTCTGTCCTCCGTTTCTCCCTCTCCTTCTTA
>NW_017100229.1:4184602-4187202 GCF_001263275.1 Habropoda laboriosa | reverse complement strand
GCTAGTCGCCGAAGGAAGAACAACTACTACATATATCTCCAAGAGGGAATACGAAGAAGGTTACAATGCGGTAGCGGGCGAGCGAGCGAGCGAGCGAGCGAGCGAGCTAGCTAGCTAGCCATTCCTCTTGGTCTGTTCGACGTGGAACTCGGTGACGACGAGTCGTTTCTTTTGCTCGTTACTTGTTAGAGGAGCCGCGTCTGTTTTAGGTAAGCGACGCTACGGTGAAAAGTGAAGGCGCGATGAAACGAGCGGTCGAGAGGAAAAGAAGAGGACGGGAGTGCGATGGTGGAGTTTCTGCAGCGAGATATCGGGCGGACGAGCGAGCAAGAGAGCGAATGGAGCGGAGCGGAGCGGGAGTGATTTATGCTAAGTCGGTGATGCTGGTGAAGCGGGGGCCCGCGTGTACGTTCTCGGGCAGCCATCTTGGGGTCCCTTCGTTTCTCCGAGGACTCTCGGATCGATTGACAGACCTGTGCCCGATCGCCGCTTAACGAACTCTCCTTTCGCTTCTCTTTTCACGCCTAATCGATTCTTTTCTTTTGTCTTGGGAACGCCGCGTAGGCGACTGCCGGATAATGGCGGAGAGGGGGTAGCAGGAAAGAATCAAAACTGAACGGTGAATTGGTAGAACTCGATTCACCGGTCTATAAAGAGCGGAAATTGCCGAGCAGCTTGGTCTGGTCTAACCGTGAAAACCGCACACACCACCGTCCGTTCTGATTTCTATCCGTCAGCGTTGGTCAGATTTACGACGTCGCAGAGGGGCCCGTGTGGCCCTGTCGGAGGGCCCGGGGGTCCTCGTGCAACAATGAAACCACGCCATTTGTCACAGAGGCGCTTCCTCTGCTTCTAATAAACGTTCGTCCTACCGTCGTGGTATAGTCGTGCTGCAACGTGCAGCACGGATCGACCTTTGCTTTTGCTCCAAGGATCGTGATCTCTCGAGCAACCACCTCCTCTCTCTCTCTCTTGATCGCTCTCTCCTCTTCGTCGCGTTTCCTTTCTCTGTTACGCGTTCTCTTCGCTTCGCGTTTCATCGCTCCCTCACCGGTGGTTCCGAAAGAGAGATCGAAATGGGATGGAAGAGAGAGAGAGAGAGGGGAAGACAGAGGTAAAGAGATCGCTCCCTCACCGGTGGTTCCGAAAGAGAGATCGAAATGGGATGGAAGAGAGAGAGAGAGAGAGGGGAAGACAGAGGTAAAGAGACAACAACGAGCACGATGTATCCCATCGTGCCCACGTTCATACTTTCACATGCCGGCACAATGCACCGGACCATCGAGAGGAATTGTCATACAAATTGTCGCTTATTCAACGACGATCCTGAAGCGAGGATGTACGGCGTACTAGCTGGTAGCTTGAAAACAACGTTGTGCCGGCTTTTCAGAGGCGTCTACCGTTCCAACGAACGGGAGTAAATTCGATTAAACGAGACGGAAACGTGGCGACGCGAGTCGGCACCGATCGGCTTCCAGTTGCGAATTTAAACGTGATTCGATCGCCGAATCAATTTTATCCCCGCGAGAAGGGATGGAAGCGTCTTCGCGTCGACCGGTAGCTCGCCTACCGCTGCCGTTTCGTAAACGGAGGTCATCCATAGTTCCCAGCCGCCAGATTCTCTTTTCTCCCCAAACGTCACCGACGATATTTATGGCGAGCCATAGAACCGAGGGGTTCCACTACACTCTGTCTCTCTCTCTTTCTCCGGGTCTCGCTACACACGGCAACAGCCGAACCAGGGCCCCGACGTAATTCTGTCAGCGTCACGCTCTCGGGCCAGCTCGACCTCGAAACAGAGAGACACGGAAAAAAGCCAGTGGAACCTTTCCAACGTCTCTAAGACGTCGCATATGTCCGTTGCCGGTCAAGGTTCGAGACGTCCACCTTGCATTCTGACGCGAAGCAGCAACAGCATCCCTTCTTACGCCTCCCCGTGCTTCGAGGAGGTCTCGAGGAAACGGAGAGATTTATCGCTTTCCACTTATTATAGGTACACGAAAGCCGAGTTGCACATCGTGGGTGACAAACGGAGGGCAGCTCTCTTCCGAACAAGTTCGATATCATTCCGTCAACGCTGACTCATCTCTGGTTTTTGGCGCGTAGTATTTCCGTCCTCGTACTCGGCTCGCCGGCCGGCGAATGGTGCGTGCGAAAAAGTTATCGGCCACGGCGAAGAACGATGGCTAAACAATACGCAGCCGCGCCTTCTGCGTCGAGATAAAATCGCGATCGAGGAAGATTGCGGTCGCAGCTCGCCGCTCGCCGCTCGCAGGAGATCCCGTGGAGCGTTTTCGTATCGAATCGATTTCATAGAAGGAACGTCCGCGCCTCCGGTTCAGCTGGTTATACGATATTATATAAAGGAAAGGATGTGAGAAGGACGGACGGGTGGACGGATGGACGGATAGGCCGAAAGACGGATGGATGGACGGTGGAAGGTGCGTACGGAACGATCAGGTTTGAGCAGCTGTCTGCAACCACGTCACTCAAGTTCACTGTGTCGGGTTCGCGGTGGAATGAATGCCTTTCATTATGAGTCTTATCTTCAGCCCGATCTCTCAACCCTTTCTCCCTTTCCTCTCTTTCTCGCCACTCGG
>NW_017100229.1:4177784-4184591 GCF_001263275.1 Habropoda laboriosa | reverse complement strand
ACTCGGCGGCCACTCGGCTCCGTTCTCGGTAGATTCGATAGAGGAGGACTCGCGTTCCCGGAGGATACGACGCAGGAGAAACGGAAAGATCGTCCTCGATGGCGAAAGAGAGAAGGGAAACGTTATCGTCGACCGAACCACAGCCCTCTTTATACCTGAGTACCGCGAGATTTATCGTGGGTAAACCTGCCCACTTTTTCTCCTTTTTTCTCCTTTTTTCTCCTTTTCTCTTCTTTTTTCTCAACGGGGCATCTTGAGCGACGCACCGACCGGTCTCCAGGGTCGAGCAGAACGATAATTAGAAGGATAGTTGGCGTCGCGACCGCTTAGGCGCGTTGATTCGATCGATATTATCGGAGGAGGATATAATAGGCCGGGAGGATGACGGAAGTTTAGGAGAAGAAGGCTACTTTAGGCGGCCGCGTATCCGGACGGATGTTTCGCTAGCAATCGGTGTCTCGGCGCATGATCGATGCCTGGTCCAACGAAAGTGTAATTGACGGTTACACGTGGAGGATCGAAAATTTGCAGGTTAAATTGATTTCCCGGTCCGCGCAGCTGCTTCGTTTGGCAAACGAGATCGGCGCGAGGGTGAAACAGTTTGTCCGGTAACGAGGAGAAAGCTTCCGAGAACCTGTTCTCTAGGCCGTGGCTGTTGTCAGGGACACACCTGCTATCATCGACGAGCACGAGTTCATCTTCCGGAGACAGCGCGAATCTCGTATTCCCCTCTTTCGAGCGTGTAAACGCCGCGATAGCTACGGCGGTGTGCACGCGGTGACAAGCCGGACAGTTTGACACTCGACTTCCTAACGATCGGCGCGGCCTGTCGGAGAAAAAGGAAGCTTTGAATGCCGATTCTGCTTGATCGACGCGTCGTCTCCCTGTCAGGACCGTCTCTTTCTCTCTTTCCATATCCTAGATTTTCTTCTACGAGCCGCCGCTTTGTATGCCGACCCATTCGAGTTTAACGTTTATTGTTTGCGCGCGCCCGTCTTTGTCCTCCTCGTCATTCACCGCGGCCGTGCGCGCCACCGCGGTGCTTCGCGTCGCGCCGTTAACGCGCCTTGTTTTATCAACGCGACGAAATTCACGCGAAAACGCTGTACAACGTTCGTTTCCTATATCTCCGGGACCGATTCGCCGAAATCAAGGTGAAGAAAAAAGGTGGAAATCGAGGCAGCGGGAAGGAAAGGCGAAGGTGGTCGCCACGACCGCGCGGTAGCCACGCGAACGAACGCGAGAACGAACGCGAGAACGAACGCGAGAACGAACGCGAGAACGAACGCGAGAACGAAGCCAGAAGAAGAGCCAATTGGTTTGGTCGTCTTGTTCGCGACTCCGTCACTTCGAGCAATTGACTTTGATCCGTTCGTGCGCGCGTAACATTGAACGCAATTACGGTCAATTTACGATGCCTCCTCTCGGTTTACTCTCGCTTCCCTCCCGTTTCGCAGTAATCGACCGTAGGTGGAACGCGTGATACGTAAGCATCGATCGGAATATCTCGTCTTCTTCTTCGCCTTCTGCTCGAACCTCTTCGTGATCGTTCACCGTTAGGGTTGGCGGGTGAAACGCAACGATGAAGGAAAGGGGGTGCGTGTCGGTCGATCGTGAGCACCTTGCCGCGCGAGGCGTTCGATTCCGATCGGATTCCGGTGAGATTCGGCGTGCGCTGGGCGGCGAACAATCGAGTTTCGCGGCGACAGCTAAGCGTAGAAGAATGGGCGAGAGGGAGAGAGAGCGAGAGGGTTTGAGGAAGGGGGGGCGGTGGTGTGGGTTCCTACCGAAGGAAAATTTCGACTATAAATAGCAGTGTATTCTAAACGAGGTACAGAGAGCGCATTGGATCTAAATTATGAATTTCATCAGCGGCAGTCTGCCGTTTCATTCCGCGTTTTAGCTTCCTACTCGGGCTGCCCCTACCCTTGGCCAAAACGCTCTTCTCACCCCTTGGCGGGGCGCGTTCCATTTCTCGACGCCGTCCTCCTTCCGCCTATCTCCTCGGCTTCTTTCGTGTCTCTCGCTGGTCGTTCGCTTCGCGCGCGCCTTTCGCTTCAGCGTTCGCGAGCTTTCCACGGATAGCCCCTCGACGCCCTCCGCCGCCCCGAGCGACCCCTTAAAAAGTACCGGTAGCCGGAGAGATGAAAAGTTCTGGCGAAGACATAAAAATGCGCGGCTGCATTTCCCTTTTAAAATAACGCCCTTTGCTCCTTTTTCACTTTATTATTATCAAGGCTGCGCGCGTTCCCTCTTCTCCGTCTCTCTCGCCGCGACGACTTTCTTCCACCCCGGGACACTCGTATCTTTCGCCGTAACGCGGCAAACTCGCGCCCTTTTCCTCCCTTCTCATCTACCAGCCGCAACTCTATTCGTAACTCCGCGTTTGGGAAGTTCTCGTTATGAGAAGGAACGTCCGATGTTTATCCGAGTACGCCGGGTACGGCCGCGCCGCGCCGTGCAGTGCCGCATCGCGTCCACGGATCGACGAAATTCCGCGGCGATCTCTTCTCGTTCCCCTCGGGAGAGAAGGAGAAAGACAAAGGACGAATTTTCGTTTCGTCAGCGAGGCGCGACCTTGAACACGATAACGAGCCCGTGACGCGAGAAAGCGTCCGGTTCGAAGCAGAAGCGAGGCTCCGCGCGGCTAGCCTATTTATAGGCGGCCCGGCAAAAACACGAACGATGACGGCGGGGCGCGAAGTGCCTTCTCTGAACCTCGACGGACAGACTGGAGGATCGAGTTGGGAGGAGTAGGAGGAGGATGTGGCGGTAGTTGAAGAAGGAGAAAGAGAGGAGGAAGGAAGGAAGGAGAGGAACGAACGAACGAACGAACGAACGAAGCCGCTGGTTGCGGGAAGCAAGATGATGCGAGCGAGGAGGAGAGGGAGGAGGAGAGGGAGGAGGAGAGGGAGGAGGAGAGGGAGGAGGAGAGGGAGGAGGAGAGCGAGGAGGAGAGCGAGGAGGCGAGCGAGTGGCAGAAGATGGACGGACTGACGAGACGAGACGAGACGAGACGAGACGAGACGCGACGCGACGCGACGCGACAGCCGGAGAAGAGAGGAGAAGAGAGACGGGGAGAGCGAGGAAGCGAGCTCGATCGGGAGCAACGTATGCGAAAGGAGGAGAGAACCGTCGATCAAACGTCGCGAACGTCCGAAGCGTCTGTCTGGAACGAAGACGTCTCCATCAGCCGTCAGATCGAGCCACACGTTCTTCGCTCCCCTCATTTTTATTACCGCTTCAGGGCCGTAGCTACTCGAGCCGGTAGGAAGGAAGGAAGGAAGGAAGGAAGGAAGGAAGGAAGGAAGGAAGGAAGGAGCGAGCGAGCGAGCGAGCGGGTGTGCATGTGTGTAGGTAACCTTGGATCGGCGATAATTCGCTGAAAAGTCCGAGGATCGAAGAAGAGCGTGGAATTGGTCCGGAGCAACGAGAGGTAGTTGGCGAGCAAGCGAACCGATAAAACGAGGAGATAGGTGGCTGATAGCGGGGAGCGACGCGGTTCGTCCCAAAGTGTTGCGGCTAGTTGCGACGCGGTTCAACGTATGATTATCCGTGTTCCCCTGGGGACCGGGTCGACGGAAGAGAAACTACGTGGAGATGGCGAAGGGGAGAAACGGGGGAGGTGTAGGATGCAGGGACGGTTATTAGTTGCCACGCCGTTGTCGTTTTATCTTCGTGCCCAATTAGCAAATATCATTCCGTAATGCAACGTGACGGGGCCTCCTCTGAAAAGAGTGCACAGCTGCATCGGCATTAAAAAAAGGGTAGAAGAAAGCGACGCTCGAGGGTTGCGGGCAGAGAGCAGGGGAAACGGAGGCGTAAAAGAGGAAACGACAAAGATAGCGGCTCCGTAGTTCGAGTTTTTTATTGACATTTTAAAAGGTGCCCGAATAATGCCAGCCGACATACGTAATAATTATTGCCTTGCCCGCGCTACCGATCGGTAATATGTACGTGCGACTGTACGCCACTTTCTACGCACGCCTCTCGTCCACTCTGGCCTTGTTGCAAATCGTAGGAGTAGGAGTAACGGTGGTACGATTAATTAGCAAAGCCGAAACTCGGCGAGTCCTCGGAAACGGAGGATCTAGGTTGGAGGAACTGGAGGAAAAGTGGAGGAAAAGAGGGAACGAAACGACGACGACGACAGCGCGGCGGCGAGACGCGGAGAGAAGGAAGGCGAAGGAGAAGGCGAGGATGGAGCCGAAGAAACGACTGGTTGGCAGTGCACGGTGGTCAGTCAGGTCGATGTCAGCCCGCTAATTGGCAGCCGTGTCGCATAAAGGTAGCTCGAAGCCGGTTTGTGTAGCTGGCTGCTCGTCGCGTAATTCGTAAGCGGTTCTTGCCCCTTCTATCGTGGACGCCCCCACCCAGTCAATCCTCCCTTCGTCCTCACCTTCCTCTCTTCTCCTCTCGCTCGCTCGCTCGCCCGCCCGCCCGTCCGTCCGTCCGTCCGTCCACCCGAATATCTCGCCATTCGAACGTACATCCTGCGTTTCGTTCTACGCCACTGGTCGGCCACCACGCACCCCGTGCCGTCCCTCCTGCGAACACCTTTCGGCTCTGCTTCCCTTTATGCGTTGACGAAGAGCTCGATGCAGAGAGAGAGAGAGAGAGAGAGAGAGCAAAGGGGCGAGAGATCCTCTGTTGCATACCTACGAGCTCGACCACCGTTACCTCGGTGTAGGACAACCGAGCACCCTGGGTGGTCTTGGGGAGCGCGCGCTTTCTTCCGTGTATCACCGCGCCTCGATTCCTTTCCTCCGGATCGTACGGTGATCGTACGGTGATCGGAAGGCGATCGTGGTGAAAGGCGGGACAAGAAAGAACCAGTTCTTCGATCGGAATGCCAATTAAAAGTTGCGCGTAGCGACGTCGGAGGGTGACGAAAGGGTGGCGGCGATCGTCACGCGGTGGTTGAGCGAGAAGATGAGCGGTAGAGAATAGCGGAGGGAGAGCAGGCGGCGGTAGCTGCTGCTATCTGCACCGTGGCTGACACCTGACGGATAGCCTGGCGTCGGCAACGCGGGATATTAATTTGGTAATTTATGAGGCCCGATTAGGCAGCGCTATCTGTCGAGCTAATGCGCGAACCGTTGGCAGGTCATCGCCAAAGGGCCTGTGTTTCGAGCCGCTAGAGGCCCTTCCACCGCAGGGACGTCGACCGACTTTCGTCCCTTCGCGATATTTCGAAGCGCGACTCGACAACAGCAGGGGTGAACATCCCTCTCGTTCGACCCCGTATACCGGAACGATCGAGCAATTTTTCAGCCATAAACAATGGAAAGCGTGCGTAGAGGAAGCACGTGGCGGCCACCTAGCCAGGTACACGTTTGCACGCATTCGCCAAACAGGCAGCCGATACAGACGGAGAGAGACGGAGAGAGACGGAGAGATTCGGAGCTATCAAGCGGGTCTAGAATGGAAGACGCCGATCGACGCAGCAAAGCCGCGTTACTTCTGACGCGTGATAGATGGACGCACAATGGAAGAACACGCGTGGCTGCATGCGCGTTACCGGCTCCAAGCGTGTGGGTATCAACGTAGGTGGACGAGGATGAATGGCTCTCGTCAAACGGAAGGGACCGCCCGTCGTTTCGCGCCGTAATACGCGGTCGCGTAAGAAGCACAGTAGGTCGGCTTATCGATGACCGGACGGCTACTTACCCACGAGGGAACAAGCCACTTACCGGGTTCAAAGTCTCGCGAGTTGTTTGTCATTCTCCACCACCACCCTTGACAACGTCTCGACAACGTCTCGGCAACGCCAAGGTTACTTTCGGACTCTCCCGCCAACCGGACTTTTAGGTATCGATCGGACCGCGTACCTACCTATCCATTCGTCCTCGAACCAAATGTAACGCGTCTGACGCGTGCCGTCGACCCGAGGCACGAACAACAGGATTTCCACGCGCGACGCACGAGCTTGCATTACCAAACAGAAAACCGACATCGTCCTCCTAAGGACTATAGTTATCCCCGACAAATTACGTGCTCGCTCCGAGACGGCGTCGCCCCGTCGTTATCGCGTCATCTTGGCAATTTATCGATAGCCGCGAGCCAACACACCGAGAGAGATCAAAGAACGCACCACCACCGCCACCACCATCATCGGAACGCTGTTGCGACGAGCGCGAATTTCCGTACGGGGTATGTATCGCGCGGTGAAAGTTCTTCGGTGGACGAGTAGCGTACCGGCTCAACGAAATTAGCAAAAGCGACGTCCGATTCGGTTTCACCCCGGGCCTTTAAACGGATCGCGCACCGGCCACGCTCGGGAAAAACAGAAAGCGCCGCGTCGAACGGGAAAGACAATAATCGGGTGTAAACAAAACAAAAAAAAAAGAAAAAAAACAAAAAAGAATGAAAAAAGGGGGAAAAGAGGAAAAAGAAAAAGAGAGGAAAGAGAAAAAAAGAAAAATACTTTCAGCGGAGTGGTAGCGCGAACAATGGTAGCCACAAATCAACGGGATTATGCCACTATTTCACGCATGGCTATGGCCGGCTCGCATGATAAATCAAGCTGTCGTTGGGCCACAATAAACAATAACATTTGGACGGCCGGCTGGCGGGACGGCTGGTACGACTCTTCTTCACTTAACTCGGTCATTCGCTCGCTCCAGCGCACGCTCCGATCGCACGTGTTATTTCCTCGGCCTCGACGCTCCCGAACGCACACCGGTTCTCGATAATAAATCGCTTCGGGAGGACATCGACGAGCGCGTGGGCATCTCGCCGGGGCCTGTCGTTGAAGTTCACGCTGCTTTTTTTACGCTCCCGCGATAACCACGGTATTAAATCTGT
>NW_017100229.1:4172588-4177722 GCF_001263275.1 Habropoda laboriosa | reverse complement strand
ATTACCGATCCTCCCGTAACACCGCGAAAATCCTCCTCTCCCTTGTTTTCCACCGGTCCAGCCGAAATCCTCGCGACAACCCGACCAATTTCTTTCGTCCGAGTGCACGTCGAGCTCGCGAACCGGTCGTGTACGGCGATCGACCGAGCGGTAGACCGTACCGGCCGACTAATTATAGCCTCCTATTTATTTTATTTGCGCGTATGTGCGCGAGCGCGCTGCTGCCCTCGCGCACAAACACACGCACACCGGCAACGATGCAGTCATAAATCAAAATTCCATTTCAACGTTCTAACGAAGGATCAAATAAAACACTTTAATTGACGTTTTTACGGCGGCCGGCAGCCCAAGTCGAACTGCTGCCTACCCGCTCGACGACTGACCCCGCCGCACTCGCTCGCTACATCCCTCTCGAGTTTATACACGCGTCGAACCGACCACGCTTGCTCGCACGGAGATACGCCGTTTTGTCGCTATCCTCTCACCCTTCTCTCAAACTTCTTCTAAACCTCCAACAACAGTCCTTTCCATTCGCCGATTCAAAAGGTAAGAAAAACCGAAGCGGGCAAGGGGGGAGGGATCGGTGATTATATAGCGTCGCGGTTATTGTTAAGGGTGCGTTTAGCCGCGTTACTTCCCGCTCGGACGGTGATTATCAGTAATTTCACGGTTTTCGGAAGAACGAGCGTAAATATAGAGAATGCCCTCTGGCCACTTTAATATCGCTCCTCGCCGATCAATAATAATAACGGAATACGCGGTTCTTGTCCCGGCCCCGATATACCCGATGTATTATAGTAATTTCGTACAACCACCATTTCTACTCCTTCACCCGCGCGCGCCTTTTGGACCACTGCCCGGCTCGAGAGTTGCGAAAAATACGCTCGATTCTGGAGGAATCGCGGAACTTGGGCCGAAAACTTTTCTTTACTCCCTTTAATTTTCCTCGTTTCACCGGTGCTCCGTTTCCTTCCTTCGAAACGTTCCCTCCACCAGAACCAAACACCGACACTTGCAACGGTAAAACGAATTTCGAGGGATCTATCCATCTATCCGTAGGCAGTGCCGACGAACGGTATCGTACGACGAGGATCGAGAAAGTAAGTTGATACTTACACTTACGCGTACTTGTACGGATTCGCGCAGCGAGCTAGAGCGAAATGAAAAAGACCTCTTCTCTTCGATGCCGAGATAATGATACTCCACCTTTTCCACCCCTTTAAATATAAACACACACACCCTCGTTGGTCTCTTCTCGTACCTCGACGTGGCTCTTTCGACCGCTACTTTTCTCTCTCTCTCTCTCTCTCTCTCTCACTGCCTCTCCGTCTCCTCCGTCTCCTCCGTCTCCTCCGTGGCCAGTTTGATGCTCGATTCTAGTTGTTTTGCGGTTTACGACGGTTCGCGTTACAACTGATTATTAGCCGCCCTTCCTCCTACCTTCTCTCCCCCCCCCCCTTTCTTCGCTCTTTCTCTCTTTCGTTTCGCTGCTCCTCCCTCCCCCGTTACCACCCAGTCGCTCCTTCTCTTTCTCCATTATTATACGCGGCCATATACGGCCATTATGCCCAGGCCCCGATATACAACACAATCCGCCGTAATGCCGGCCATAAAATTAAATTAGGGTTATAACACGATTTTTCACAAAGGTTCTGTGGGCCGCGCCGAGCCGCGCCACGTTTTCAACCGTTGTGTTCTCTTCTTGAACGTCTTCTCGTCGCTCTTCGGCAACTACCTGCCTGCCTCCTCGATCGAGCGTACCTGCTGATACAACCTGATCGTTGGATCGCGTCTCTCCTCCTCCAAATCCTCCGCCAACTACCAGACAACCAACACTCCAACTGTGTCAGAGCCACGATTACATCCTCGATGTTGCCAAGCTTTTTTCAAATCTACGCTTGGTGGATCTACGCTTTACAATTATTATTCCCACTATGTACAGCTACTGGCCCCTTTCATCCTTCGGAATACTTCCAACTATCGCCGGTCTATTTAAGTTCGCGAATCATATTTTCCAGAGTGTCTGGATGGTTAGAAGCGTGTATCTTCTGTCCCATGAGCATTACGGATTCATAAGATGCAACGGTTTGTGATCGCGGTTCAACGGTGATCGTCGGGGCATCTATATATACGAAGCATCGCGTATTAAGGTCAATCGGTAGAAATATCCGTGGAGCGGGAGGGAGAAGGAAGGTTTGCCGAAATCTTAGCGCCTCGTCAGCCGTCAACCGTTGGAAAGGGGTTGCTCGTTCACGCATTGACGGACTACGGATGCGACTGAAAGTAATTAATAACTGTATGCCGTTGTATAAATGGTATAAATGGACGATAGAATCGTTTCCTAGAACGTTCGTGTTGATTCTACCCTTATGAAGAATTCAACGAACTGGTGTGGATAGACGTGTGGAACCTCAGATAGAGAGATAGACGAACGAAGAGGGAGAGATAATAGAGGTTAGAAGGGAGCGAGAGGCAAAGAAGCGTGTGGGGCGGCGGGGCGAGGGAGAGGGCGAGAAGGATCGTCGAAGGGATAGGGAGGAAGGGAGAGAGAGGGAAAGTTTCGGGAAGGAGAAGCCCGCGAAGAGAATTCGAGAGGCCACAAATCACAGAGCGGTGGTGTGAGGCGTTGGAAGTAGGGTTCGTCGGAAGGTGGAAGAGGGCCGGAGAGGTCGGAGGCAGCGATAACAGGGGGGTGGACGGGTGGATGGGTGGATGGGTGGACGGGTGGACGGGTGGACGGGTGGACGGGTGGACGGTTGAACGGGTGGCCGGGTGGCGTAACCGGGTTGGGAACGGGGGCGAAGTAAGAGGTGGAGGGGCAGAAGCAGAGACAGAGGCATAGGTAGTGGCAGAAGCAGAGGCAGAGGAGGAGTGGCAGGCTGCAGACGCGGGGCGCGACATGCTTTATGACGTCTGTTCATCACATCGCCCCAGTCTCATAAATTAGAAATCACCCCTTAGATAGCTGGCACCCATCTACGATGGCGTCAGTGCCGTATCGTGGGAGGCAGGGATCGCCTCCGACTCGTCCGATCCGCAAGAAGGCGGGGGAGTGAGACGAAGAGAGAGGGAGGGACAGCACGGACGACGGCAATAATTTTCACCGTATGTCACGCCGGTGGAAGAAAAAAACTGGCCATGGCTCCGGAGGATCGCACGAGAACCGTTCCCGTTCACCCTACACCCGCCGCGCCGGTTCTCTTCTCTCGCCTCACGTTTTAGACGCACGCAGCTAACTGGCTTCGACGCGTGAACGCGAGCATAGATCCCTTCTGAGCCACCCTACGTCGTCCTACACTTTTCACCGGTCAACCGTCGTTCCCCTTAAATCGCTGCAAAATCAACGGGGCTGCGAGCAACGACGACGGGATAAACTCTGTGGAACGGCGAGAAACTTTAGTCCGTTACCGTACACGGCAAATCTCAACGACGTCGATTAACATCGAATAATACCGATCCCCCCTTTGCGTCATCTGTACGTGTCTGTTTTCTTCTCCTTTTTCCTCTCTTTTCCCTCGTCTCGTACACGAAAACTACTTCTACGTCCAGCCTGGCGAGCGTTATATCCGCCTTCTATCCAGCGAGAAGTGCGACGAACTGTCACCGTGCCAAATATCTTCCGTTCTACCCTCAGCTTACTCTTCTTTCCATTATCCTTCCCTGCCGCCCCCGCTTGTTCGTCTCGTCGCTGCTTTCACCGGTTGATTGTGAGTCACCGGGCCATCAAAGTTTGGAGGAGCGTGCGGCAACTTTGAGGGACTGGCCGTGTTAAAGGTGAGCGATCGACGTCGTTTGGAAAGGTCCGGGGAAAAGACGGGCAACGAAAAGCGAAGCGAGAAGCGAAACGAAGCAGACACGAGCGGACGTTTGGAGCGGCGGAGCCCGGGTGAATTCAGGGTGAAAACAAATCGGAATCTTTACGGAGCCGGCGACCAGACGGATTCGTTGTCGAGGAAACTTTAATTGGTTCTCGAATCCAAACGATTAATTAATCTTCGATTGACTCTCGACTACTAATGATTCATTACGGAAGATCCTCGGCCGTGCGGCAGAGAGGTACTCGACGAAGAAGAAGGAAAGAGGAAAAAGCAGGCAGACGGGTAATCGTCGCGAGCTCTACCCTTTACGAGTCTCGAGGAAATTACAATTCCGCGATTTTTCTTCCGGATTCTCGAAACTGGCTGGCTGCTGCTGCTGGAACACCGTTCGTTCGAGGAAAGAACATTCGAGGATGACAGACGAGAGTGGTGCACCGTAACTGTCCAGTGTAGGATGCAGACACATCGGTGACAGGGCGATGGTCCCTGTCGTCATACTCGGTCGGTTCGTTCGATGCGGGAGAATACTCGCGAAAAGTGTGGACCCGAGATACGGTGTCGCGAAGGGGTAGGATGTGGTGCAGCAGTAGTAGCAGCAGCAGCAGCAGCAGCAGCAGCACTAGAAGCAGTGGGATGAGAAGGAGGAGATGGAGAAAGGGGAGGAGAAGGTGGAAGAGTTGGCATCGGTGGTAGTAGCGAGAAGGAGCAAGCGGGGTAGTAGTGGTTGACGGAGAGGACGGTGGCGTTCACCACTACTGCGAAGGTGGACCGTTTATGTGAACGATACAGAGGGGTGAGCGAGTTTGGAGTGCGGATTCGACGGTGAGGCGAGGCTGTCCATCTCGCGGCACGTCGCGGTAGAATGGAGTCGTGGAGTAGGTCGAGGGGTGGAGGGTCGACCGGGCGGACGGTCGAAGGTGGAGGAGACGAAGAGGAGGAGGTGGTAAAATGAGGGTGGGTGTTTGAATGGGGTGGGTGGTAGCTGTCGCTCGCCCGGGCAGCAGACGTCTTCTGACCCGGCCGGTGGCTCAACTCGACTCAACTAGACTCTGCTTGCTGGCAGGAGGCAGCAGTCGGAGAAGGAGGTGGAGGAGGAAGAGGTTGCGGGGGAAAGGAGGGTGGAAAGGAGGAGGGTGGAAAAGGAAGGTTCGCGGAGGAGACGCGAGCAGGGATAGAGAGAGAGTAGAGTGGGTAGGTGATGGCGATGGTGAGGGGCGCGGATGGTAGGTGCATTGCTTTTCACAGGAGAAGGTGGAGGAAGTTGGGGTCGTAAGGGTGGCAAGCGTATCGATCCGGACGGAGCTTGGCTGACGGCT
>NW_017100229.1:4165401-4172561 GCF_001263275.1 Habropoda laboriosa | reverse complement strand
ACGAGACGAGACGAGACGAGACGAGACGAGACGAGACGAGACGAGACGAGACGAGACGAGACGAGACGAGACGAGACGAGACGAGACGAGACGAGACGAGACGAGACGAGACGAGACGAGACGAGACTAGACGAGACCAAACGAGACGAAACGGTCAAGCGTATGAACGGACGAACGAACGACCGAACGAACAAACGAACGAACGAACGAACGAACGAACGAACGAACGAACGAACGAACGAACGAACGAACGAACGAACGAACGAACGAACGAACGAACGAACGAACGAACGAACGAACGAACGAACGAACGAACGAACGAACGGACAAACGGAGAAAACCCCACTCCGAATCTTCCCTTCTGCCCCGGAGAGACTCGTGGAGAGTCACGGCGTTGGGGTGGATGAAACGGCGAGCAGCAGTAGTAGTGTACTTGCTGTGAACAGAGAGCTAGAGAGAGGGAAGAAGAGGGTGTAGGAAGATCGCAACGACCAGAGGACGAAGGACCGAGGACCGAGGGGCCGCGAGGGAAACTCGAGAGATACTGCTTACTTCCCCTTCGGGGCCTTCTCGTTGCGAAACAGTACCTAGATTGTACGTGCATGGCCGAATAGCTTGGCCACTGTACCGCGATACCGCCGTACTTCCCTTCCTACCGTCGTTACTTTTCCCGCGTCCGTGCTACTCCTACACGTAGAACCGTGTACACAGGATCGTTGTTCGAACAGGGTAGTGCACGCGTGTGCGTTTACGAGTTTTGGCTCGGTATTCCACGATCGCTATTTTCCAACGGGATCCTTCCACTCTTCCAATCTTCCGTCGAAGAAGTCGGAACAAATTCTTGTCTCGCGTGCGGAACTCTCGGTACTTGGACCAACTTTTACGACGACGATCATTCTTCTTAATGAGGAACACGTTTCGTTCAACCTCGATCGTTCCATCGAAGATCCCGACCGTCTCCTTTTCGAGGGATTAACCGGAGGTTGGTGTTTAGGGGAAGAAAGGAGGATTGGTATATATGGTTGGCGCGAGCACAGCTTTACTTCACGGCAGTCAGGAAGGAACAGCGATGTTCACGGCCCCCACTTGAGCGAGGCACGGACCGTGTCGCCTGCCTCCCCCACTTCCAAAGAGTCCGTCTTTCTCTCCCGCACCCTCGAGCGAACCCACTTTCGTCCCCTTTACCCACTCACCCCAATCTCAATGAGCGCCTACGCGAGTCTCGTTTCGCGCGTTACGGACGGCTCGACGTGCCGATTTAGTTATCTGTGCGCGAAGCCGAGCGGAGCACAGGTACACCCCGAGGGAGCTGGCAAAGGCGAAGAAGAAAAGTCGGGGGTGCGTGCGGGGAATGGACGAGCGCGGCGCGACGCGGAGAGGAGAGGAGAGGAGAGGATAGGAGAGGAGAGGAGAGGAGAGGAGAGGAGAGGAGAGGAGAGGAGAGGAAGGAGAGAAGCCGCCTCTGGTGGTTCGCGAGCACAGCCGCAAAGCGAGCGCGTTGTCGCAAAGGCAAAAGACTCTCGCCGCGTGGTCGCAAAGGCCAAACACCGAAAGTCACTTAAGCGTGCCGGCACGTTCGACGCGAACCGCTGCAGCGGTAGTTGGTTTTCGAGTGGCACGCCGTGTCGTCGCTACGAGGACACGCCGTTGCGTTTCTCCTTGGCCGATCAACGCCCAAGTGGGAAGAGAATTGGAAAAGGAATCCGTAAGAACGCGCTTCGCTCTTTCGCCTTTTTCAGAACGGGCGGACGCGCCTCAGACACGTCGACCAGCCTCGAAATTCGATTGATATTCGAGCGCGTTTGCCCTCGCCCGATATTTCCCTCCCGTTTTGTAAGAATTTATTCGGAGCAACAATGTACAACTGAGCCGGGTGTTTGTCAGGCAAACGGAGAGTAAACATAAAAGAACGGTACTGCATCGGGAGGACGGTAGAGATACGCTTTGATGTGCTTCCACCACCCGCGAGCGTCTCTAGCAGCTCCTTTATGGCAGCCATCGGGCATCTGTCGCACCGCCGCCGTCTTTTTCTCCGGCTAATTTATTAGCACCGCTTAGAGAATGGCGCGGAGAAAGATCCGGCAGCAGGCGCTAGCCTCGAGGAGCGACGAGTTGCTGCGTCTCTCGGTATAAATCGGGAGACGGATCAGTCGGATACAGCGACGCCGGGTTTACGAGCATCGAAAATAGGGTGAGAGGACGCGAGACTGAGCCCGCGCTCGCTCGCGCTTTGCACGATGAAAACTCTCTTCGCGTTAAATGATTCATTCCGAATGAGAATATCGACGACGGGTACGCTGTCGTCTACTCCAGTCTCGCGTTAAGCGGACGCGATCAAACCTTCTGCCCTCTTCTCGCCCGACGAGCGATTGCTCGCTGCGAAAAAATAGCCACCGAGTCGTATTTCCTTGCGGATTATTCCGCGAGAAATTTCTCCGAAACTAGACACGTGGTGTTGTAATAATGCATAAAGACTCACTTTCGAACGAGTTGGTTCGTCGACCGCGCCCCTCGGATCGCGTCAATGGCCGCGTCGAAGCATCGGAAAAAAGCGGCGGCGCGGCGGCGATCGGCTGACGGTGACCGATGAAAATTGTAAAATATTCTATCTATTTCCACGTAGACGTGCTTACCGCGTACGTACGGATCAACCGAATGCAAAGGGATTGCAAGGAAACGAAAACGGTCAAGCTCCTCCGGGGCAGTCTCATTTATCTCGAGATATTGTACATACATATACCGCTTTTGGCACATTTGCTCGTCGATGCGATATCGCGTGTAAATCACGATCACCGGAAATAATGGAAGCCGATTAGAAAGCTGACTCTCGATGCACGCGCGTGACGCGAAACCTCGGGCCCGAATCTTTCACGCATGGTTAATTCGTTACGCGTCCAGAACGGCTTTACATTTGTCGCCGATGTATGTATCACCGTTTTCGAGCATAACGCACAACGATCCGTGCACTTTTCTTGCCGCTGTTGCGCGTCTCGATGCTCCTTCTCCTCGACAACGACAGGAGTTTGCCCTGTTTAGACGTCGTAGCGGAGAGCGTATATGTATATATGTATTCGGGTTCTCCGTTTCCGCGTCGGGGCAATGTTAGCGAGCAAAGGGCGCGCCGCTTTTTCCACGGGGTTGTGAAGGATTTATGGCAGCGGAGGAGTGAGGCTTCGAGGTCGAAAAATGCGTCGGCATTGTTTGAGGTGAAAGTTTTGCGCAATGGGCGTCGTTCGCCACGGGTCACCGGGTGGTTTTTACTACGATCGCCAGTGAAATTTCTCCTTACGAAAACAGCCAGAGCAGGTATATATATCCGGAGGAGTGTGCACCGCATGTCCTGCACCGACCTTTTACACAAATCGTCGTAAATTTTTTGCCAACCGTTTCGTAGGCCTCGCGCGGCAGGTATGCGCATGGGAAAAACGTCTTCCCCTTTTCGTCCGTCCAAGGTTTCCTCTTTTAAAAAACGCTCTTAAGCTCTCTCTGTTAGCGAAAATGGTAGAAAAGTGTTATTCCGAGAGGGACAAGGCAGCCAGCCTGTCGTCGAATCGATCATTTTCGGATGAAGCCGGATGGTTATCCCGGTTTGCGGCGAATCTCGCGACGAGTCTCCGGTGGCGTCTCGGGTGAAACCATATAGTACCGTGCTGGCTTTATAATTCCGGACCGCCGAAAATATCTGGTAGCGAAGACGGACGACGGCCGTTTGGATGCGCGTGCGCGGACTTAAAGCACCTCTTCCTACTTTATGAATGGAGCCGTGGATCGCGAGTCGCGGAGAAACGCACGGAACGGTAGCCAACTCGATCCTGTCCTCCGAAGCTATTCGAGCGACGCTTTATAATTAGCGCTCCGCTATCGGGCCTCTCCGTTCGATTCTCCGCGACGCGACGGCGTTGGTCGACTGATTATTACGAGGAAAGTCAGAGGATAGCCAGGACGTTATCGATAATTCCTCGAGGGTGAATGGACGCCGCTCGACGCGAAGAAGCCGGTTCGGCTTTAAACGCGTCGTCGCTTCTTCCTTGCGGTTCACACGGTGTAACGCGACTCGCCTCCCTGCCAATCGAAAGGGCCGCGAGATCGAATTACGGACGAGTTTGCTTTTTCGGACATTAAGAAGAGAAGATGCCTTTAAACTACACCTGTTGCGCCAGCTACGAATTTTCTGATAAATAGCCAACGCGTTAGACTAACGCGATCTTGAATCACCCATCGTTCCTCCAGTCGAAAAGACCGGCAATAAATAAGGCGAGGTTTCCGCAACCGGGATTACCCCTACGATCCTGCGGAAAAAGAGGAAAATCGAAAGACGCGTCTCTCTCCTATCTGTCGCGAATTCGGTTACTCGCCCGTTCAACTTTTCCATTCGCGACCGTGCAAGGAGGCAACATCTCGCGGTAATATACTGCTAATTAACTTCCTCCGAGCAGCAATCACAGCACGATGGCAGAGAGAGAGAGAGAGAGAGAGAGAGATCGATTGGTGCGGATCGGCCTGTTTCACGGATCCTTTCACCGGGACATCATAAATTAAACGGAGAAATTAGCCCAAGCCACTTGGCGCTGCGCGATCCGTGAAGCGTATTTTGTCGTTTCCTAACTTATTCGCGCCTACTTTCGCTGACGGCTTCATCCTACCTACCAGTAGGTAGCAGAGTACTGCTCCCTTTCATATCTCCAACAGCTTCTAATCGCACCAGAACTGAAACGGAACCGCGACCGGTCACCGGACCGATTCTTTTCTTCGACCTCGACGAAACGGTGGTCCGAAACGTAACAAATCCGTCCAACGATCTCCGATACGCGTAAATCGGAATCGATCCGTGATCGATAGACGCGCGGAGAGGTGAATTCGCTCGGAAGCTCCGGCACCACGGAAGCTGGCGAAAAACTGTGGCGTTTACGGCGCCGAAACTCCGTAGACTGCCGTGGATTTATGTACGCGGCGGGTATTCGCGCGCGCGCACAACGAGATTTATCGGCGCTTGGCCGAGTTTCGGTAGGGCAAGTTGAGTGAATTGTAAATGTTTCCGGCAGAACTTCACCAAGATGGCGTCCTCCACCAGGGGCGAGTTTGTTTACGCCTCATGGCTCCCCACGTGGGAAAAGCAGCATGGCGCGCATCGAGCATTCAAACGCACGAATCCTCTGCCCGTTTCACGGCTGCCCTTCTACCAGGGTCAAATTTTATTTTCCTTTACCTTCGTTCTTCTCCCTCTGTCACGCGCTACCGAATTATACTCTTTCGATCGTCTTCGACACTCGAATAATTCAGGTTTTCACGGCTGACGAATATCGTTGGAGAAACGAAGGAAATTTCGAACTTGAGGGGAGATTTTTTAAAAGGACGGCATACTTGGAAGAGTAATTCACGTTGAACAGATACATACGCATCGAACGGTGGAACTCGAAAGACGGGGAGACGTTATAATTTCAACGAGCAGCATTCTACGAGGCAAGGTGAAATTTTCTTCGGACTTTATCGGAGTCGCTTGAGGATTAACCGATGCGTAAAGACGTTTAACGCGAATAACTTGTGCCGTAAGAATAAATAATAGCATAATCGATTGCCGAGGAAACGTACGCCGACTAGAATCGATAGAATTTATTTCTTCGTTAACGGTGTTTCGCGGACGCGTAAAAAATGTCGTTTTGTCGAGAGGACGAACGACGCGTGTGAAATAACGCAAGGATGGAATCTCGGCGTCGCATACCGGCTCTCGATTGCTACGTGATTTCTCTTTCGACGGCGAGAGATGTCTCTCGGAAGGCGAAAAAAAGAAAACACTTACATTTCATACGTTGCGGAGCGTGCTGTTTCCTTCGGGGCATCTGCGTCCTTCGGGGATGCTCGACTATCTCTGTGGCCTCCAGGTCTTCGCTCGTTAGACGCTGCCGATTCGATCCGAAACATGTGACGGTGTTGTGTTAAAATCTCGCTCGAAGATCCGACGTAGATCTTCCGCGGGAAACCGCTCCAAGTTTCCTTTCTACGTGCACTAGAGTCACCCACTCGCGCGTGTCCAACGAGCACTACCTCATCGCGATTTCAGCGAATCGTGCGGTGACCGCGGTCGATCTTCCAACGATCGATGTCATCCTCCTTCCTTGCGATCAGTTGCACGCCTACATCGGTGCCTGGCACACAACTAATTTCCAGTTTCGATTCGCGAGAGTATCGCGCACTGAACGCACTTGAGAAAATCCTGCAGCTTCGTGATCCATGCGCGTCCACTTGGAAGCTGCTCACTCGATAAACGTGATCACCGGTAATCGTGTACGCATCTCGCCGAGACGAACGTGGAAGTTGTAGGTACTTCACTGTTTGGAGAGGCAGGTCTGCTCGGGTCGAGGTTAAAACCGAAAACCGTGTCGGGTAAGCCGCACCTACGAATGATCCAGGGTAAGAAAAGTTAGAAACTTGGCGTCTTCTGGAAGTTGCGCGTCGCGAGGGAGGCGATCGTTCGTTCCTCCGCGTGTTCTCGTCGAGGAGAATCGGCACACTTAACACTGAGACTCGCGATTGCACTTTGCGCGACGCGATTCTCGCAAACGGAGGAATGAGGCGGAAAGAAGAAAGGTTCGATCCTCTTATCGAGGATCGAGAACTCCGATGATCGCGCGATAACTCGTGTACGGGACGTGTGCCTCGCGACGACGCCTTGCATCCACTCGGGACGCGCGCACGACACTCCGCCGCACGTACTTACGTTCGTACGTACGGAGCTAGCGAAAGCTCGCTCGAGAGAGGAAAATGGAAGAGAGCAAGAGAAAGAGATACGCGATCTACGTGCGTGCCTTGTACGTGTATACCTTGGAGACCAATTGAAAGCGCAAGGGTGAGAAAGAGGAACAGCGAGAGCAGAAACGAGCACGAAAAAATACAGAGAAATACAGATGGCGAGGGGGAGAGAGAGAGGAGACGAAGAAGAGGAGAGTGATACGGGAAGGAACGGATATCGATGAAGAGAGAGAAGGGTAGAGGGCAAGAACGTGAGCAAGGTAAAGAGAAAAGAAGCGGAGGTGGAGGAGGAGGAGGTGGAGGTGGAGAAGTGGTGGCTACCGTCGTTCGTGGATCGCGAAATCGAGCGGGCGGCGGTCCAGCGCTGACTGACTACGGACTGGCGTCGCGGCGGCAGCCCGCGTGGTGGGGGG
>NW_017100229.1:4160071-4165381 GCF_001263275.1 Habropoda laboriosa | reverse complement strand
CCGCCGCTCGTTCTCGTTTCCTCGCTTGCCAGCTCTTCCTTGCTACGCTTTGCCTCTTGCGCACTCTTCACCGACGACTTCTCTTTTCACCTCTTCCACTCCATTCTCGCGTTCGCGTTCGCGTCCGCGTCCGCGTCCGCGTCCGCGTCGCAAACCGCACGATTATCGAAAATCAAACGCGACGACGAACCTGGACCGCGCGCGCGGCTACCATGGGAAAGAGGAGAGACGCGGGCGGGGGGCGGAGTAGACGCATATCGGAGTGGACCGACGAAATCGGACAGAGACGACGATCCACCGTGAGCGTCGCTTTTCTTCGGCTACTTGTCGGTACTCGACACCGCGCCGTGATTACACTTCCGAAGGGGGCTGGTTAGCGGCGGCGCAATGACAACCACTCCACGTCGCTGCTGGATGCACTTGCCTGCACCCACGCGTTTGTTTCTCTTTATTTCCCGCTTATGCACTATGACCTCGCGTGTACAGAGGAACATGAAAAAACGGAGCGCGATCGAACCAGAGCGAAAAGGTGCGACGAAAGTTCGTCGATGGGCCCGAGGGACTGACGTTGCGCTCGCGCGCGTAAGAGATGGTCGAGAAAGGAGGCGGGGTCCCCAACCACCTCGGCCCTGCTCAAAAGCGCGAGAGGGGAGAACAGCTCCGTACCGCCGACTCCTATTCTCGCCGCGAGAGGCGCTGCTGGACGATGTAGCGTTCCACCGTACTACGGCGTCACGGAGCCACACCTACGAGTTTCTCGTCGTTTTCCTACACTTTGGACCACCGCAGTTCCCGCGAGTTTCGGTGAGTCTCTCATAACCACTCTCTCTTCTCCACCTACGGATTCTTTCGTCGCGAATTCCCTCCGATATTCCCGTTAACCCGATATTCCTACAATTTACAAACTAACCTCAAAATTTTCCTCCAACTACGATCCGCTGCGGATGAATGTTTCGAGAAAATCTCCAGAGGATTTCTCAAGCGGACGACGTTCAGCTGATCGTTTTCTTCATTACCGTTGGAAAACTGAAAAGAAAAGAAAACCGTCGTACTTTCCACGTCGAACATAGGTGCGCATACGTACGCGTACGTACGTTGCGATCATTTTTTCTATCTTTTAGTTTCAATGTTCGATATTTAAACGTAGAGCGTCGAATAGAACGGTCGAGTTACGCGGTTAGAGGTTATATCGCATTTGGAACAAGATCGTCGAGTGTCAAAGTGCTCTCGAACTTTTACGTAACGTACCAGCAAACTGTATATCGTCGTGTCGTTCTTGGACGGTCGGTACGACTAGAGCAACCGTTGCCGTTAGAAAGCGTGGAAATGTGACAAAATGTTTACCTCCACGAAGTGTAAAATACGGTTTCGGTGCATCGAAGGAACGTCTTCGCCTCAGTTTCGTTATCTGGTTATTCTCGGTGTTCGAAAACATGTGGTTTTATCGGAAACGATTGTTCCACAACGTGGAATAAGAAGGTTTTTCAAGTTCGGAGGTTAGGGAGTCGTTGTTCCGATCGAGGCTGTTTTTCGTAAAATTTCGAGTTTCCACAGGAGGTTTCTATCCGTCATCGTGGTAAGGAGAAGCGTTAGACCTGGTAGGGGGTGTTTTACGACAATTCGGGGCGAAGATTCGAGTTGGAAAAGAATCGGAAGGAGGTCGAAGGATACGAGTTCGTCAGACTGTAGATAGTTGGTGAGCGGAGATCGTTTTGGCGGGCACCGGTGGCGGCGCTGCCAAGGTTGGCGGAGCCGGGGGGAAAAGAGCATTGGCGTACCAACTACCAGGTTGTGCCCGCCTACCAGGCGGAGCCCGCATGATCTATAGCGTCATAGAACACCCCTGCCGTTGTGGTAGGAACTCGATGGCGACGCCCACGGTGTGGAACGTGCGCGCTGCCCCCGCCGCCTCCGCCGACGTCGCCACCGCCACCACCACCACCTCCTCCACCACCACCTTCACCACCACCACCGCCACCACCACTGCCGCCACCGGGATGTTTATGCTCCTGCCGGTGTGTCTCTATCTAGTCGCGGCCCTGCCGCTGCGCTGTTCCTCTTCTGGCGTCGTTGCTGCTACCGATGCTGCTGCCGTCGTTGCTGCCGTTGCCGCCACCGCCAGTCACCGCTACCATTGTCGCTCGTCGTTGCCGTTGCCGTTGCCGTTGCCGTTGCTCTTTTCCTTTTCGTTCGCGGTGTCTGTCCTCCTTCTACTACCTCCTACTTATTCGGTTCCGTCCACCTTGCGTTCATTACCGCTAAACATTTCTGTCAATTAAAACTGCACAGACAACCGATTTACTGCCAGTTCACCGTTCGTCCCTCGTCAGATCTTTCCCTGCGGCATTTTACAGATTCGATATGAGGGAAACTCTTTTTTCTTCTTCTCCACGGGGTTCGGTATAGAATCTTTCTTCGTTTAAAACGAGACTGATACTTTCTTCAACTGGCTAATTTCAATTGGAAGATTAGCCGTGGAAGAAAGCGAGCGGTTCGATCGGAGCGTGCATCGTCGAATGGATGTTGGGTCTCTTTGTCGAAGAGAATTTCTTGGAGTGGCTCGGGGTATTCGTGGCAATTGTCACGCTCGAGTTTTACGCCAATGGTGTTAGGGATTCGAAGCGGCTGCGGCGGCGGCGGCGACGGCGACGACGACGACTGTCATAAAGAGTATTTTATTTCGACCATCGTGGTGCCGTTTTTGTTCTGGGGTTGCGAAGCGATCGTGTCGTTTCTAAGCGCGTCAGACCAATTCAACGCCGCCGACATTCGTGGCCCGACGTTTACGAGATCGTTTATTAGGTGACGTTTCCATCGAGTAGTTTCGCCGGTAGCTTCGTCTTTTTCTTTATTCTAGGATCCACGTCGAAGAAGATCCGAATCGCGATACGGTATCGTAAAGATTTTAATCCATTTAGGAGCGTTCGCTGAATTAAAAATCATGGTGAAATTTCTTCTGAACGCGTCCAACTATAAAAATGCAAATTATATTAATTTGGCAGGTGAATGTTGGGTATAAATTTCTAAATGGAATTCTCGATGGTTGAATCGATTAAGCGAATTTATTTGTTCTGTTAGCGGAATTGGTAAGATATGGTACGGATAATTTAATTGGCCGGAACAGGAGGTGTACGGTGAATCGGAAAGAGCGAAAAACGGCGTTTCGCGCGCGTGGTACGCGTCAGTTGCGTTTGTGTCTCTCGGTGACTGCGGGGGTTCCATTTACGAGCGTTGCCGTCGTCGCTGGACGAGACCGAAGGCACTAAACTTGCGAATATTTCGAAAGACGTCCCGTTATGCAACGACAATGTGGGTCAGTGCACAAGTCCACTGTGTACGTTTGCTCATTTTGTACAGTCAGTTCCCCGGGGGACCCGAAATAAGTGCACCTCGTAAAATAAAGTACCGTGTACAACGCTTTTCCCGACTATCTACCGTGGTGGCACCCTCGATCTTATGACATTCCGTGACATCTTCAAGCTCGCTTATGTATTCGCCCGACGATACATTTTACGCGAAACAACGGTAGCACGCGTGCCTATCCGGAAATTTACCAGATACCTACCTACTAGTTTCAAGATGTACATACCTGCACAGGTACGTTGTCGACAGCGTTTTACTTTCCGTTTCGATGAGAAAAGAAGGAGCGGGTTGTCGGTACGACGAATAAGCCGAACGGTACCCTGCAGCGGCTGAACACGATCTCGGCGATCTCTCGTTCTTTTTTTTTTTTTTTTTATCGGATTACCTCGGAAGAAGAAGAAGAGGAAGAGGAAGAAGGTTTCCACGCGTAGGTCAATAGACGAGAAGATCCGTGTTGTCGGAGGACGGGGGTAATGCCGATACGCGAGCGACCCCTCTTCGAAACGACTCGGTAACCTTGGTAGGATCGAAAATAACTCGGGCAATCGACCATTAGAATTCGCTGCCAGATGACTTTGTTTGAAAATCGTTTCTTCGCTGTTGGAGAAATCGCAGGCGAACCCCCACGGTTAATCGAATTACGAACACGTATCACTCGTTCTCGGATCTGCTTTTTTTCACTCAGCTACCGATCAAAGTCCACGCGCGCGATTCACGCCGATGCATTATTTCGAGCGAAGGATATCGTCGGTCGAAACATCAACGTCCCGCGAAACGGTGCGCGCGGCAAGAGACGCGCGCACGATCGTACTTTAACGTTCTTTCCTCGTAGTGCTCGCATATTTTCGCGCTCGTTGAAAGTTTACGACCCCGATAAACTTGCCGCGTTTCTAACCTAACGAAATCGGCTTCGGCTTCGGCTCGATCCGTGAGTTATCGGCTATCGCAAAACGTTTCGAGTCGCCGACGAATACGTTCGTTGCCGTCGAATTCACGCGGAGCTATTATTTCCCACTGACCGAGGGGGGCGTGTAGCAGGTACCTATGCAAACCAGTGCATCTTTCCTTTTATTAGGCTATATTACGGTTGGAGGATAATCGAGGCATATTTGTCGGGATAAATCGGCGTGATATATTTGGACCGTCGCGTCACGGTTGCTTTGCCCGCGAAGCACGCTCGACAAGTTCGATAGGAAGATTGGTGAAAAAGTTTCGGAGGAGTTTTCATTGCGACAAACCGATCTGGAGTTGGGTGTTAGGGAAGGAGGGGGTGGCTTTTAAGGACAATTAGCGACGGACGGTGGAATCTGGAGTTGAACGTATTCGGTATGGTATAAAGTAGATACATATAAGGTAGGAGAAGGACCGGAGAGCAAGTAAAGTGGTATGTATAATAGTTGGTAAAAAGAAGGAAAGAGCGAGAGGTCGGAATTCCGTTGGATCGGGTGGAAGGTTGGCCGAGTTGGATAAAGTTTGGGTGACGCGGCCGGGACAGGTTTCTCTCGGAGAGAGAGAGAAGTGCGATTGGCCAAGTCTGGAAAACGAAATCTCCTTTGTGTAGTTGAAATAGGCGCGATTCTCTCGGCGACGGTGGCAGAGAGCGGGTCATGGGTCGAGGGTTGGCGTCAGCGTGTATAGCATTCGCAGAAGGTTCGGTATAGGGCGCGTGGTCGTAAGGGGTCGCGAGGGACAGGGGGTGGCCGTGCGGGCTGGTTGACGACGTGGGGAGGCTGGGGTGTGTAAGGGGGAGACGGTTAGGTGGACGAGGATGGGGTGGTTGTCGACGATAGGGCGAAGAAAGAGGTGGAGGAGCGCAGAGAGAAGCCGAGGTCCGTCGGTATCGATCGGGCGTCTGCGGTAGATTGACACGTGTCATGGCCGCCTCTCGGTGTTCGAGCGAACGTGGGTAGCGGCGGGATAAAGAGGGAAAACGTAGTAGAGAAAGGT
>NW_017100229.1:4150206-4159912 GCF_001263275.1 Habropoda laboriosa | reverse complement strand
GAAAGGGAGGCAGAAACGAAGAAAGGCTGGCGAGACGAGGAAGGTGGCGAGGCAGCGCGAGCAGTCGAGGGGACAGCGGTGCGGCGTCGAAGGTGGAAGAGGAGGAAGAGACGGACCGGGGCGAGGGTGGTTGCGCGCGGGGGGGAGGCGAGGGAAAAGGACATTAAGGTGCGTAATAGCCAGCGGGGCGAGCGCGCACCGCCGCGGCATCGATTAGACAGAGGCTCCCTCGTCCCATTGCTAGGATGCAGCCCTCCTCTCCTCCTCGACCCACCGACATACTCACCCTCCGCGCTATATCCACCCGTCCACCACCCACCACCCACAACCCATACTCTCTCGACCGAGAGGTCCCCACGACCACCCTTCCACCCGCCCCCGCCTACTCCGTCGAACTGGAGAGCCCCCGAGTACGTGCTCTACATACACACTCGTGCGCTTATGTCAGTTCCTGTCCTGCCGTTGCCTCTGCCTCTGCCTCTGCCTCTGCCTACCTACCTACCTACCTACCTACCTCTGCTGCTGCTGCTACTGCTGCTGCCGCTGCCGCCGCCGCCGCCGCCGCCGCTGCTGCTGCTGCTACCGTTGTTACTACTATCGCTGTGTGTGCCACACCGCTGAGAAAGAGAGCGACAGATGCCGGGAGAAAGAAAGAACGGGTGGCAACGGGGAGACGGAGACGCGCGGCATTGCCGTACGAATGGGAAAGAGAGACGGCGAAGAAGGAGAAGGAGAAGATACGAGAGCGAAGGATAATAAGAGGGAACGAGAGACGTGGATGTAAAGGGTGAGAAGGGAGGAGGCAGAGGCTACGCTAGAGGGTAGGCGAAGCCACCTAGCTATCCTATGGCACCTATACACGCGCTACCGGGGACACCAACGTCTAACGTCGTTATAAACATTAACGGAGCGGCTCAATATTCCCCGGACCTTGCATCCCCTGCATCTACCTCAGGTCCATCTCCCTTCTAGACCAACCTCCACCTCTTCGCTATCTCGGACGTTCGTCCGTGGCTATCTCGGACCCTTCGATTCGCCTACCTACCTTCGCTCTTTTAATTATGCACACTTTCTATCTATTTATCTATCTATCGGTCACGTGGCATCGATCGCGTACATTTCGCTGCAAGGGAACTAGAAGAAGTAAAAAGAAACTGTTTCTTTTCCTAGTCGCGAGGGTTATATCGCCAGCTATATGAAATTTCAGCCGGCAAAGGTCGGTAGAAAGGGGTGGAACGGTGAAATCGGAGGGTTCGATTATCGTTAATTGTGGTTGATTTCGATCGGATTAACGGCACACCGATCCAAGTATAGGCACCGCGGACGTCCCGAGGATCGACGCGACATGACGCGATATGACCGCGATGATCACGGGTAGACGTCGCGGCAAAAACCGCGCTCTATTTCAAACGCTGGCCGTTCTTCTTCGTTCGAGGTCGTACGGATTCGGTGTGCACGCGGCACGTGTAATTTAGCCTCGCGTGGCATCGCAACAGAGGGAATTCGTCTAGTTCGTGCGTTCAACAAGTATCCGTCCCTCCTCTTCCTTCGGTCGCTCTCCTTCCACCTCGTGTCTGCAGTTAGATCGCAAAGTGGCCTCGCCGCGTTCTTTGGCCGAGCCAGGTTTTAACCACCAGCCTAGTTTTCGCGTAACGAGAATCGAACGAAAACCGCTTCCTTGGTAGCAGGTGCGCCTGTACTTTTTCCCATGGCACGATGGGTAATAAGGGATTAGTCATCGGTGATCGTCGATCAACGTTAACGCGGCGGCAGCCATCGGTTGCTTCCAAGTCTCCCCGCGATATGTCAAAGTTGGATATTATATTGACGTATCGACGTCTCGATGCTGTCCACGACCGCTAGCCAATTAACGGGCTTTCTTGTTTTTCCGGCGAACACTCGTAAATCTCGACGGATCTGTCCACTCGATTTACTTCTCCTCTCCAGCCTGCCTCCTTTCGCGCATCTTTCTTTCGGCCCCGTATACTACACACATACATACCTACATATGTATATACGCCTCTTCTCCCAACGACGATGTACAATTAATATCGTTGTTCCAAAAGATTGGCCCTGCTCTGCAAATATTTAATATGCCACGGCCATCCTAAGCTTAATTGGGACGCGTTTGCTTTGCTCCGTTTGCCTTTGCTTGTTCTCTCGTGGCAAACGATTGCGTGACACGTTGCTGTTCTACGATATCAAAGAGCTTTCGCGATATTACCTAGCCTAAACGGTAAAGAAAGGGGAAGGAAAGAAAATTCGATCGGTCGGAGATTTTCGGACAACTGGGAATACCGAGTACATAATTAGAGTGAATTTCTTTCGCGCTCTCGTAATTCCAGCACAGGAACGTAATCGCTCGCTGTTCTCCCACGAGTTTTCGGAACGAGTCTTTTTTTCTTTTTTTTCAAAAGACCTCCCCTCCTATAATTTCGCTAGAGTTTCGCTATCTGGTTGCAAATCGAATTTTAGTCACGTCAAAAGTAAACGATCCGCCTAGATCCGCGCGTTAAGCGATCGGGTCGCGAGGAGCGTGTTTCGAGCCGGATGGAAATCTCATTTGGTAGTTTTCTCCGTTTAATAAGACGAGAGGGAGACGGGAGCCGGGAGACGGGCGATGGAAGAGAGAGAGGGTATAGGGAGACGGAGCCACGAGGTCGCTGCCGGTTCGCAGACTTGGGAAAGGGGAAACGGAAAGGGCGCAACAAGGCCGCCGGGGGGCAGAGGTAGCGGAGGGCGTACGGTACGGCAGGAGGAGTAGTAGGGTGTGGGTGGTAGGTGGCGAGGGGGATGGTTGGAAGTAAGCAGGGGTGGGTAACGGGCTGGGGAGGACGGCGGAGGGCGGCGGAGGGCGACGGAGGGCGGCGGAGGGTCGGCCAGGACTGGGAGGCGAAGTGTCGTCGTCCGAATAACGGCCAAGCGGCATCGACCGATCTTCCTACCCCTAGCTCGTACGAAGCGTCAACTTGTTTCCCTTCTGTTCCGCGAATATCGGACCTTCAATTTGCCCGGTGCGGTTCGCTTACGCGATGCACTGCCCTTTGGACGCTTTGCGTAATCCGTACGCGGTCCGTCACTGCTTCCACCGATATCCCCTTCCCGTTCGTCTTACTTTTCGCAAAAGTTTGTTCGCGGCCAGCCGTCCAAAGTTTCGCCGCTAGCAACCATGAGGTTCTCCTTCACGTTCGGCGCGTCGAGCGTTCACTTTTCCTCCTTCTTCGTTCCTCCTTACCGATCCTCGCCTGCGGATTAACACGAATCAATCGAGCCTGCCGCGATGGATGATTTCAGATCGGGGTTCCCATTAATCGTATCCCTATAATCGATGGAAAGTTACGAGGACGACGACGACACTCATTTCTGCATCAAATGTCACCTGACGGTACACGGCCTCGAGAATTACGTGCGACACCGCCAATCCGGATGTCGGCCACCGGACGACAAGAACGTGTCCGTACGGGTGTCACCGACGACACCCACTACCGTCACCTATCCCGAAATACTGAACGCGGACGCGTTCTTCAGCTCGCTGGAGCTGCAGAGCAGTTCAAAGTCGAATCCTCGAAGGGCGAACGCTTTGCTGGAGGAGAGTCGAAAGTTGAAGAAGGAGGAGAAAAGGAAGAAGAGTCAGAAAGCGCAGGTGGACGCGGAAGAGTCGACGGTAAAGGAGAAGCTGCACAGCATGCTGCCCGGTGTTTCGGAACTGGACGATCCAACGGAGCATCTCTGCATGCCATCGCTGGTTGGCTTTCCCGATATCGTTTCTTCCACGGCCAATAAGCCTGCTACGGTTACCGGCAGTCGGAACAAATTAAGCCAATCGATGGCTCATGTGACGGCGAGTATCGAGAGCAGCTCGTTCTCGGCGAAGCACGAACCGGAAAATTCTTTGGAGAGTCTGATGACGTCCCACGTTGAATCGAAACAGACGGATAGAAAGAGGCAGGAGGAGACGCAGAGGATCGAGCAGGTTCATCAAACGTGGCTCGAGGACACGATACTCGCCGAGCTGGTGGCGAACAACGAGAACAAGGACTTAACCAGATACGAGTTCGAATACCAACAGGACGAGGACTCGGAGGAGGATACATTGGAGGAAGATTTGGGGGAGGACGACTCTTACTCCGAGTCCGACGACGGGGAGGATCGAGAACGTCCACCGCACGGTCACACCGGTGGCAAATGGAAACCCGGATTGGACGATCTCCCTCAAAATATGTCTCAACTTCAGGACGACGACGTCGAACCCGAAGACGAACATCAAGAGCATCCGCCACCGACTTATACCGGTGGCAAATGGCGACCCTCCGAACCCTCCCAGGTAGGTAATCGTGAAAATTCCTTTAACGTCGCCTTCCCTCTCTCTCCTCCCTCCCCTTTCTCTCTGTTTCCCGAACGTTTCGTAGAAGCTGGAGGAGTACGAGGCGAAAAGCAACGTCGGCGGACAGCCACCGCCAGGACACACACGTGGGAAATGGGTACCGGGCTCGCAAACGGATGTCGAATCGGGATATTGGTGTAGTCCTTGTGGCAGGAAACTTGCATCTCGATTGGTCTACAACAGGCATCTTCTGTCTGATCTGCACGCCAGAAGAAGCACCCGAGAGATCGAGGGCGTTCTTTGTTTGCCGCGTGCCGCGAATTTGCACTCGGGGAAAAAGTTGTCGACTCGCAATCAGGTAAATGCTCCTCTCATCGTCGATGGAGGAACGGTACGATGGTACGTATAGACGATAATCGAGGTGAAGTAAACGGATCGATCGGATCGACAGAGAAGGAAAGATGCGGCGGAAACGAAGGAGGCTAAGAAAAGTTCACGCAAACGGGAGAAGGAGATATTTTGCTGCGAGATGTGCCACGCTCGAGTGAGAAGGGCACAAATGGGCAAGCATTTGCTCTCTCATTATCACTGCCGCGTCGCGGGCGTATATCCTCGTGGGCCACGGGCGCGTCGGTTTTTACTGGAAAATATGGCGAATGTGGTACGGCAGTGTCCCTTTCAGTGCTCCTCTTGCCGCTTTTATTGCAACACGGAGGAAACGTTTCTGCATCATTGGCGCTCCGAGCTTCACGCGAAAACGCTCGAGCAGGTACATTCCGGTTTCTCGATTTACGCGCATCTCCACTTGGTATTATCTCAGACTGGTACTGTCGATTCCCGTTTTCAGAACGCAGGCAGCTATAAATGCACACCCTGCGACTTTTGGTGCGAGAACAACGAGACGATGGGCTCTCACCTGCTGAGCACCAGTCATCGCGAGGTCGTTTCGATGATGAACGGTTCCGTACCGATCGTGATCGGTCGTCAACGAGCTTTACCCTGCGACAGCTGCGATCGACGATTTCGATATAATTTACAGCTTCGGTTACACGTGAAGGAAACCGGCCACGCGGAGAGTGTGACAGCGACGGACGCGTATCAGCAACGAATCAAATGTAATTTGTGCCCGCAAATGGTCAGATCGTTGGTGGCCCTTCAGCGTCATCAGTTGACTTGTCACGCTGCGAACAACGAGGAAAGGAACGACGAGATAAACGTGTCGTCTCAGCCGGCCCCCTACTTCTGTTCGTTTTGTTCGATGAACTTTTCGACGGCCCAGGAGGCGGTGCTACATCGGCGTACCTCGAGCCACAAGGAAATCGTGAGGGCTCGTAAGTGTAACGAGAACTCGTCGACAACAATGGCTCGCGAGTGTCCGCATTGCGAGAAAAAACAGAGGAATTTGTCGGAGCACAAGAAACATCTGCTCGACAGGCATCCAGAGGTTTGCCATAGGTGAGGAGAGGGGAAAGAATTGTTGGAGTCGCGGTCCGGGTAGCGCGCGATCGAGGTTAACGAATGTTTAAAAATCCGCAGATGCCCCAAGTGTGGAATAGTTTTTGCCCTGTCGCAAGACGTGACGAGGCATACGAGGGAGAATAAGTGTCGGGGTGAGGGGGGCGGAGAGGAGGATAACAGCAAGTCGAACGACGCGGAGGCAACGGTGAAAGACGAATGGAAATGTACTAGGTGTAGTTTCGCTTCGGACTCCCAGGCGGAATGTATGTTTCACGAGGCTCTTCACGCCGGGAGCGTGGCGCAGAACGACGAGGACGGTACGAATTGCGGCAAATCGTTGCCGAAGTACGGCTGTCCGGTATGTAAGAAGGCGTTCACGAAGGTCTCGTTGCGGAATCATATCAGAAGTCACACCGGAGAACGTCCGTTTCCGTGTGCCAAGTGTCTGGCGTCGTTTTCGAGGAGATCGGACTTAAGCGGGCATCAAAAGGAGTGCAGGGGATCGGCGTCGACGGGATGGCCGGAGGAATCTGGACGGAAACGCAGCTTCGCCTGTTCCGAGTGCAGCAACGCTTTCTACACAAAGTGAGTTGTTTATCGCTCTATATACGTGTACTTATCGCGTCTCCGAAGTCGCTATCGCCGCGGTTCGAAGAAGCTGTCTCTGTTTCGGGCAAAATTATCGAGCGATTAATAATTCTAAACCTGGTTATAATATCCTGGTGAAAACGGCGCGTAAAAGTAATTGCTCGGGCACGTTCTTCGTGTATGAAACCTCTCGATGGTTCGCATGACGTATAGGAAACGTTGTACGTCGTGACAACAATAGGTTTAGCGGTAGAAAACTTGCCGCATTATCCGGTTAACAAAAGGATCGCATTTATCAGAGGATTTCCAGTTAGGTACAATTATATTGGATCGATCGTAGATCGGTAGAGTCGTCGAGCGAACCGTGACCGCGTTCGACGCGAACGTGCAGATCTTTTCGTGGCTCGGTACTCCTTTCACCGGGCTATTTATCTTAACTCGAGTTACCTTTGCCAGTGCGTGAACATCGATGTACGGTTGATCGATGGTAAATATCGCGGAGACTACGCCCCAAAAGTGGGCATCGAGGGTAACCTGAATCGAAATACGGAAGGCTGTTTTCTTCATCTACGTGTCGCCGCTGCGTAGTCGCGTTCTGAGACCGCGAAACGTTGCCGAGCTGGTAGTAAAAGTGTCCTCGCTGCATAACTATAAAATAAAGGACCGTGTCCGTTCGTACGAGTGTCGTGCGAAGAAAGTGCGGAGACGAAACGGGGAAACTGGAGCGAGAGAGGGAGGAGGAAGTGGTATTAACATCTCGTAGCGGTCTGTAAGCCCACGGGTCATTCTATAATAGTGTTTAACGGGCTTGCATTATGGCCCGTGCAAGTGCGCGTCGGTTATGCCGCGAGCTAATGCTCGGTGTGCTCTGTTAAAAATCCTATCGAATCGAACGATCGCGGAAGGATAAGGAATACGAGTGGAGGTAGGATACGTGGGTGCCCGCAACTGGGCGCCGCGGCGCGTCGCGCGTCGCGCGTCGTCCAGCCGAGTATCAAACCATTGCCCGAGCGTAGAGCGATCGCTATAAAGCAAATGTTAACACCTATGCTCGCTTGTTCGCCCGGCTCGATTTCCTCGTCCCTTTTCCGCTCCCTCCTTCGCCACTTGTGCTACCCGTCTCGGACACGCGTTACCTACATATATACCTTCTGTAAGCTGAGTCTCTCTCCGCTCTAAACGGCAGGGGTGTCCATTCGACTGCCCCTTGCGATCTTTTCGATACACGGGCGATCGAGTTTTCGACGTTGGCTGACACGATTCAGAGTTTTCGAGCAAAGGTAGCCGTACGTTAGTCGAAGATTAACCGATTCTACTCGTCTATCTCGAAACTTTCTCAACGTATCGGTGGTGCCTGGAACTGCGCGTCATCTTTCGACCGCAGGTAGTTAAAACTTCCGGCGGGCCAGCTTGATTAGGACTTTCTCCGGGTTGATTTTCGTGGAAGACGGAGGAAGCAGAGGCGGGCGACGCTCGCGCGTCAGTTGTCGGCAATGTCGGATCGAAACTCTGTCCCGTTTCGCCGGGCAAACGGGGACAATCTAGCAAGAAGCGTTTCTACAAAGTTTCGTAGCTTCTCGGAAAGCAACAAACTATTATCATCGATTATACCGAGCTGGCTATAGGTATACGTACGATTCCGCTCAGCCTCAATTTCTAGAGTTGGTCGTTCGTTTCGATTCTGGAGGTGGGGGCCGCGTTTCGTTATGGGCAGCGGAGAAAATTGCAAAAGATCGGAGGAAAACGTGACACCGGCAAGGACCGGTATGTAAGTGAAATAGACGCAGGTAAAGGATAGACAGGAGAGAAGGAAGAGGAGAAAAGAGATAATTACAAGAAGACAGGCAGCTCCCGCGTATTCGATCGCCTAACCAATTCTGAGAATAAGCGGGCAATTCTCGATGTATGCGCATATTCAAGATAGTATGTTACATACGCGAGCTACTGACCGTACGTTTCGTTCGTTCCACCCTCGGGCCCTCCGCCCCTCTAACCGCGCGCGCGGCCTCTTCTCCTCGTCGTGCTCCGGTCAGTCCTTTCCAGCGTTCTACCCACCGGCAACCCTCTCGTTTCTGCCTGACGATGTGTACGCCAGTTCCCCAGAGGTATTTACATATATGGACCGCGGCGTGGCGCGCGCGTATCTTTTATCTTCCGTAGCAGTAATGGCGCGTCCACCTCCTTCGTAGCGCTGGTCAGGTAAACGCCGTAAAGATAGGCATACTGGGTGAGATTGGCGTAACCTCGCCGCACGTTGACGTTCCGCCGCATCACGCTCTCTGCTCTTTTCTCTTTCGAGAATCTCTTTTCCTTTCGTTTCGCCCTATTCCCTCCGGCGCGGCCGTTAGGTATTAGGCACACACGGTCGATCGAAAAATTGGCTGCGTAGAAAAGGGGCGAGTTGCCGGATTCGAGATAGGGGATCGGTTGGTTAATTCGAACGCGAGGCATGTTCCGATTGAAGCGGTACATAAATCTCTGGTCATCGTAAATTTCGAGGTTCGGGGAGAGAGAGACCATTGTCTCCACGGTGTGTGTATCGTTTTCTCTCACCTCGATCGGCGCTGCTAATGAGGCACGGTGTCGTCTTTACGGATCACCCCATAGGCACCCTTAAAACATCCTGCCGGCGAATCCCGCGGGAGATTGTCCGCGCTACCGAGAGCAAAACGGCCTCTGGCTCGAGCAGCAACAGCACCAGCAGGCCGCGAGAGAAAAGAAAGATTTCTGCATGCCCCCCGAGGAACAATGCGACGCTGTTGCACCGCATTCGTCGCATTGAAATGTATTAGTGAGGTGTCTCTGCCGTGCGCGCATTGTGTCGGAAGAACGCGGCTGTGTACGAACGTATGTACGTCAGCATGGGTTTTCTTGGTTGTATGTGGCGGCAATGGTGGTCGGTAGCGATGGTACGTAGCGGTGTGGTATGGTTTGGTATGGTATGGTATGGTATGGTGGCACGCGGTAAGCACGGCCCCCGTATGCAGACAGTTTAGCGGTGACCGCCCCGCGAGTCCAGTTGTCGCGTGAAATATTGCGATTCATAAAATAAAACAGGCCTGCGGTCGAGGACGCGCAGATATAGCCGCCGGCCGCTAACCCAGACCTAACCCACCTCTCTCTTTTCGAAAGACCGCATCCCCCGACTTCCATCCACCGCTCTTTCTTCTCTTCTCTTCTTTCGATTTCTAACGTCTGTCCATCGTGTCCTCGACTCTTTCGCCCCCTCTCCGTTGTCTTTGAAAAACGCGGTCGCGAGCTTGCGCGAACGACTGTACCGTGGCCAAACCGCAGGTATCGCAACGATGTCTAGCGCGAGGTAAAATTTTTCGGCAT
>NW_017100229.1:4139738-4150106 GCF_001263275.1 Habropoda laboriosa | reverse complement strand
CTAAGGGCGGAAGGGTAACGAATGGCCGGGAACGGTGGTATCCGCGTAGAAATTCGGCTCGTAATCTCCGGTAAGGTTATCCCCCGATAACGAAGAACTCGCGATCCTTCCCCTAACGAATGATCGTCTTGTTCGGTGAACGAGAAGGCAGAAACGTCGACGTACGTTACGGTTAAGACGCTCCTCCGTTCCTGGAGATTCCTCCTTTTCCACCGACGAAATTAGCGGAGGACATGTTTATTGTAAATGAATCCTACTCCGGGAGCGGCTCGTGGAAGACTGGTACATGTTCCAGGGGTGGTGAATCGGAGGGACGAAGACGGAGGTAAAGAGAGAGGAGGACGTGGAGAGGGTAGTTTGGAGGGCGCGCGCGCTCGCTGCTCCGATTTATGCGCCCGTTACCGAGCCCTCTGGCGCAATTAAGCTCGCGTTATAATATTGTTGTTTATTCTGAGCCTCGGCTGCGAAGCGTTAACCACCCCTTCGCTCCGTGCCCACGTTGGCTCTACTGGCAACAACCAACCCTACGATCCCCTAATCTCCCTGACGCGGCAGCTAGAATCTCTCGCTCTATCCCATTTCCTTTACCACTCTCTCCCTCTCACCTCGCCTCGCGCTCTTTTCTCTCTCACTCTCGCCGACTTACAGCATCAGCGCGAAATGCGGGACTAACAAACCACTCCCTGGCGGTCGACAGAAACGAAATTCCCAGTTTTGTTTGTCCCAGCAGGACCGCCTTTGATTGGGATTCGCGAGTTAATTTCAACTTATTTTGACGCGCGGTCACGTACGCGCTAATGAAGCTGGCTTTTTGGGGTCGAGAGTGCCTGACGTTTGCCCGTTCGATCGTTTGTTCCGATTTGCGTTTCCATTCGCGCCAAATCCAAACGATCCCCGCCTCGATCGAGAGGGCCGCTTTGACCGGCCTTTCCTCCCGAAAGATTTATCGTTGGAAGGGTTGGGAGGATCGAAACCGAGTACAGGATCGATCGATTTAACAACTCGGAGCCGCGTCAAATCCCTCCCACACTCCTACGCGAAGAATCCGAATCGTTGTGCACGTACATATGCGTTTAATAGATTTATCCTCTTGTTTACATAAATTTGAGAAATCTATAATTAAAGCCGCGATTCGTCTTACGAGCTTTTATCTCGGCTGGAATCGAGCAATTTATACCATTTAAACAACGCGTGAATCACTTGTTAAACCGGTTCTCGACTCGATCTTGGTAACACTGACGAAACGAGCACGGACGAAATTCGTTCCAGCCGAAATCGACGTTAACTCGACGACAAGTAGAAACGTCGGTGGTCCTGGTCCACCGTGTGTACGCTGTTTACGGGAATCGGATTGAACGGGAGGAATTTCGCTGAAAGTACGTACCTACGCGCGCATATGTATGTGTTGACGCAAGTGTTGAGCGCGCGACTGGCCAAAACTAAAAACCCGGGACGAGATGTAGGAGAGATGAGGATGGAATCTAAAGGAGCGAAGAAGAAGATCTCCCGATGACTTCACATCGAGAGAGGGTATAGTTCGCCATGATCAAGATCGGGCTCGGAGAAAGACGGATAGAGAAGAAAAGAGAGGGGCGCAGATGTACGGAGGAGGAGGAGGAGGAGGAGGAGGAGAGAGAGAGTCGGAGAAAGAGGAAGACAAACGCAGGTGCAACCTGCACCGGTACGGGACGGACGTACGGACGTACGAACGGACGAAGGTGGGATTGAGTTATGACAGCGTTTGCTCCAGGGGGCCGGCTCTGGACCCGACGAAGCGGATATTCTTCTTATTCTTTATTTCTTCGTCTGCGGCCCCGCCGTAGAAACCGTCGGCCATGCATCACCTTCGGTTCACTTTGGTCCTGCCTCCTCTTCGGCATCGTTCCACGGCCACACCACCATCACGGCCCATCACGATCCCACCTTAGCCATCGTCCGTTCGAAACGTTGATTCCACCCACCGCGGCAGCCTCGACTCGACTCGACTCGACTCGACTCGACTCGACTCGACTCGACTCGACTCCATTCCACTCCACTCCACTCCACTCCACTCCACTCCACTCCACTCGACTTAACTCGACTCCACTCGAGCCGTAGGCTCTCCGAGTATTTACTTTTTAACCGTCTTCGTTCGACCCGTATCGCGACTATACTCGTTTCCAGTTCGCCGCGCCGCGCTGATTCGAACCGTCGTGGACAGTCTCGTTCTTGAAGAGGGAGAGAGAGAAAAGCGAAAGATTCCTAAATTACTGGCACAGCCGATCCTCCTTTGGAGAGACGCAGGCCAGTCTGGAAGATAGGCCGGTGACAGAGTCGAAGAAAGAGCGAGGCAGAGTCGCGCGTAAATCATTGGTGGTAATAAAGATCCACTTGTCGTGGCCCGATATTTATGAATCGCCCTCGGTTCTCCTCCATGGCAGAAGAAGAGAATCGGCTTTTAGCTCTCGTGGCTAGTCGGAATGAACGATCGTCCGATTTCGAGATAATCGAAGAGGTCAGGGGCGGAGGGGACTAGGCCGCGACGGACTTTGCCACGGGAGGAAAGACGAGAGGAAGGCGAGAAAGGCGCGAAAGGCGAAGGGAAGACGAGTCGAGAAAGCGTGGAAGGAGGGCGGGCGAGGGCGAGGGAGGTAGGAGGAGGGCGGGAGGCAGGAATCGGGGAGGAGGAAGAGAAAGAGAGGCAGCAGCAGAAGAAGAAGTCCGAGTCGACGTTCGTTGTAGAGGCCGCAGACCGACAGACCGAGCGAAGGACCGCGAGGCCATAAATACCTCAGCGCGTTCAGCCAATTAAAACAAATCATTTTAATGCGCAACCTTTTTAATTAATGCCCGTGCTCGCTCGCTCTCATCCGCTTCCCTCCTCTCAGATAGTACACGATCGCTTCACTGGCTCCGCCATTCCCATCCCAGAACGATCGAGGCTATATTAACCTGTAGTACGTCGCTATATCCTGTCTGATTTTACCTTCGCGAATGCACCACTCTCCGCTATCCTTCGTTGCTGCTGCGACCCTGCCAGATAGAGCTCGTCACTCAGTTTTCGCTTACTTCCATTTAATTAGACGAATTTCCGCCCTACCGATTTCTATTCTTTTCCCTCCCGAGGGGTCGCGGCGCATCGCGCCCGTTATTGACGAATCTAACGAGGATCGTACCGACGCGGATTAGACTTTTAAATGACCTCGAGCCGAACCGGCGCATATTTCACGAGATGACGGTGGACGTCGCGCTAAATCATCCGGAGTGACCGCATCCGCTTACCCAATCGGACCGAGACTCTTCTTAACGGCCTCTTGTCACGCCTGCGACATTCCACCGAAACACACGCTTCGAGAACGTGTCGCCTTCCTCCTCCATTCGCCCCCTGTCCATCTCCCTCTCTCTTTCGTCAATGTCGTTGCCGCGAGACGCGCTTTTGTCGGCCACCGTATTAATATTGTTCCAGAGGAATTCCAATCCCCCGGAATGGGCCGACAACACGAGATTTCCCAACGCTATAATTCACCGGGACGGTGCGGCGCGTTCCTCCTCGTCGTTGTCGTCTCGGCATCCGCGTCGCTCCGATCAATTTTTAACCGAATCGTCGCTCGTTCGACTCGATCGCGAATTAAAAGCTAAAAATCCGTCTAGAAAGCGCAATTGCACATAATACGGCCGTGGTGGTATTAATATCATTCTTATCGAGGCTCGAATCCACCGGAAAACTTTCGGATCGTCGGTACAACTTGGACGTTACAGGTAGATTTTCTCGTTGAAAATTTGGATTTAGGGTCGCGAGCGGCAGCGGAGAAGAGGATCGTGGCTAGTGGATGCCCGTGAGCCGGTGCATCCGTAGCGGGTGACACGGGAACGTAGTTGCAAAGGCTAGCCAAGTGCAGGTGTAAGAGAAGGTACGTCCTAAGCTCGTGCGAGGGCGTGTATAACCTGACATTGTAAAAGTTGCCGTTACACTTGCGTAGCCAATTGGGTAGGCCGGGACTCCCTCTAGGACGGCCCAGATCTCGTAGCCTCTTCTGCTTCGTCTCTGTCCCTTCCTCGGCCTTCCTTTCTTCTTCTTCTCTTCTCTTCTCTTCGAGCCTCTTTTTCTTCGATTTTCTTCTTCGATTCCCTGTCCTTCGTTCTCGTTCGGTCTGTTGCGCGCTCGTGGGGCCCGCTGCCGGTATCGTCGAGCTGCCATCTCGAAAAATCCGTGTCCTTCGTTCTGCTACCGCGGTAGGTTTCCCGCACGGTGACCACGTTCGCTCGCAAAGATCTCGAGACAGGAGCGAGAGATACGTACGCGAAGATCGTGGCTACCACGTTCGGAAATTTGCTGCCGATTTCGATAACATCGACGAGCTTTCGCTTAGTTTTATACGTGCTCGAAGAATCCCGGTATTACGAACAATCCCTCGTTTAACAATTTTCGAAAGAAGAAGAAGAGGGCGGAAACTAGGGAAGGAGCGCGAGAGCTCGTCGAGTTGGTCGACTAGCCGGGAGTAAGTTCAGTAACCGTATAGATCGTCACCTCTTGACAGAAACTATTTAAAGTGCAGCTCTTGTGTGCGCTCGCCGGCAGGTTGATATAGGATGCAACAGCTGCGATCGGATCGTACGGCGTGCGAACAGCCGATGGTCACACGCGTACCATGCATTCGTGGGACCATTGTGCTGTCTTATTACGCGTTGAATTTCACGAAAACGCGTCCCTTTAAGTCGCAAAATCATTATTCTCGTGTCCGGCCGATCGCGACGACTGCTGCTATTCGAAAAATTGTACGAATCTTCCCGTGAAACACTTTCCGGATATACGCCTAAGTAAGTACGTATCCGGAAAATATTTTCAAAGGAAAATATGTTCATAGGTATTTCTTTTTCCGCGCGAACCTTCTCTCTTTCGTTTCAGGCACGCTCTGCGACAGCACATGCTGCGGCACGCCGGGAAAAAGTACAAGTGCGGACTTCCGGGCTGCCCGACGGTGCTCCGTACAGCCTCTGAATTGAGATCGCACAGAAGCTTGGTGCACGACAGCACGCCGTCCGACAGACGATACAAGTGCTCCGATTGCTTTTACGCGGCCAAAACCAAGACGCAGCTACGCAGGTACGTAACTCCCGCCTCTCTCTCCGTTCGACCTCCACTCTCCGCTTGCTACCAATTATCGTTGTCGTTAATTTTAATCGAGATTCGCGTGATCGATGTCTTTGAGGAAGTGGAGAATTAATTGCGATGGGCGTAGTACCGCGAGTGCGGGACTCGACTATTACCGATACAATTTCTTCCATATGAGTTACAAGTACCTCGGCCTGTAATTATTCGGAAAATACTCGTCCGCGTATTCTGCATGCATGCTTCTTTAATGGACGATCGTGCGCTTCACCCACGAATCGATTGATTCTTAATCGTCTAGGTGGACAGATGGTTGAACGATAACACCGGAAAATATGCGAGCAGCGTTTGTCGTAGATCAGACCGACCGATTCGATTTAAATTAAGCCTTATTAAGGACATTGTATCGTGCGAAGGCTGCTAATAAATTTCATCTCGTTTGATTCGCTATTCTTTCCCGTTGTTTTTCCCCCTTGCCGAACGAGTAACCAGTAGGGGAGAGAGTACGTGAGAAAAGAGACAAACGGTGAGAGGGATGGATAGAGACGGAGAGATGAAAAGAGAAAGATCGACGAAAGCGGAAGTTGCGTGCAGCAGTCGGCCAAGTGCGGGCAACCCGTTATGATCGTCCGCATCGCGATGGTCGGCGCGATATTTCATCGCGAATTGAGTACTTACTACGTGAGTCGAACTCAACGCAGCCACAGAGTGTCACGAGCTCTCTTTCTCTTCCACCTCCGCGTTCTCGACACAGTCTCTCTCTTTCTCTCTCGCGCCCCGATCTTCCCCTTTCCGTGTTCCTCTTTCGTTCCCTTTCTCATCGTTGTCCTGTAGCGTCGCCTTTCCCTCTCCGTCTCTTTCGGTTTCGCTCTGTGCGGCGGAGTAAATCACAGAGGATTTTAATTAAACGTGTCACGCATTTCGAACCTGATACACACGTAGCCATGGCCAATCGCTCCCTCGTAATATCGCGCACGCATATCGCATCCTTCATAATCACCGGCTGCTTTGCCGACGCGACGCGACGCGACGATGAACCATCCAGCGTATACAATGTACATACCGCATTGTACACTGTACGTTGCTGATCGGCCGAAAAAGCGAATTACGTACTTGTTACAGGCATCGCGCTCGACACGACGACCCGGGAGGTGTGACGAGAGCTGCCACGGATCTACGCACATGCCCATACGCCGGTTGCGCTTTTAAGACGAAACTCGCCTCTCATTTGCAGCGGCACGTGCGTCTCCATACGGGCACCAAGCCGTACAAGTGTCGTCATTGCGCTTACGCGAGCAACAACTTGGTGAGTACGTACATAGACTGAAAGATGGTGCATACGTAGTAGGATGGAGGAAAAGTGGGAAAAGATCGCGCTTATGTTTCCGGTGTACGGCGGCGGTAGGGAGCAGGGGGGCGGGAGTTGACTCGCAGTTCAATTTTTGTACCCGCGGTGACTCTGCGGCGTAAATTAAGCAAAGTACACCTTAACGTTTGGACCATGCCGCCGCCTCTGCCGCCACCGAGGCGCGATAAGATAACGAGTTAATTGTGCTCACTGGATGCCCACACACGCACGGCCCAGTCATACCGAGCGGCCGGTATGCTAATGCCCTTTGAAGCTTTAGTTAGGATGCGACTCGCATACGAGGGCTCCGTGTCTCTTTGATAGCGACATAAACTCATTCCAGTGGCTCTCAGCCTGGGATAACTTGAGCCAAGGTAATCTCGCGGTACGGAGAATTGCGAATGGTACGTCTTGCATCGGTAATGATACAACGGTAGGCACTTCTCCACCGTAGAGAGTCGTCCTCGGCGTCGTATACGCGCCGGGCGAAAAACCTCGCGAGCGTTTTCCTTCCGCACGCGCGTCATCCAGATCGGATAACGATTACGATCGGGTAATTGGAAGGAACGATTTGGAATTTTTAACGTTTCGAGGAGAACGGATAGGTGAGATGGCACGTGAACGAAGGAGGTAGGAAAAGTTGGAGGATAAGAATAGGTGGCAGTATCGAGTTGGACGGTCGATGGTCGTTTACTCGGCGAGAGTTTAATAAGAAAGGAAAGAAGGAACGCGCGCGCGAGTAGCCGATTTAACGACGAAATTCCCTTCCACGTAGCGAATGGCTCGCCTTGCGTCAACGAGATTACACGCGCCACCTTTCTTCCTTCGTACCTCCGTCCAGTCATGGTCCAGTTATGATTTACCTCGGATGGTTACACGCTTCTTTCTTCGCCTTCGTATCTGGCTTTTCCCTCCAGTTTCGCGCCTTCGTGTCGTGTAACGGTGGTAATTCTCGAAGGCAGCGTTAGTTACTTTCGGATCTGCTTCGCGTTTCCACGCATCTTCCCCCTCGGCTGCCGCCGTCGCTTTTTATCTCCCTCTCCGACTAGGCTTTACTCTCCCGGTAAAACATCGCCGAGTCGAGATAATAAAGATTTAATAATTCCCGCCTATCGGCTCTGTCTGTTAGGCGATCGAATCGAAGCGATACGATCGATTTATTTCTATCTCGGATGAAAGAGAGAGAGAGAGAGAGAAGGAAGAATTTACCTGGAGAGATGATTCTCTCCGCTCAACTGGGGGCATAAACGTTGGCCAGAATTGATTTGCGATCGTGTAAAAAGTGGAAACGCGCACTCGTTCGATATACATATACATATGTATATTCGATCGAGATAAAATCTTGATTTGGGTTAAAGATCCCGGCAGTTTGCGCTTGTAATTTTACAGAGGACTTGGGTCAGTGACCGTGTGCAGGAGTATGTCGGACTTATTCCCGTATTCGATAATTTCCATACGCGTACGTTACGGGAGAAGATTTAGGTTGGAGTCACGGTACGGTAGGCTGCAGGTAGAAAGAAATTAATATTACCGCGGAATCCCGAAAGAAATAAAGCAGAAGGAAGATAAAGCGGCGCGATTGGGAATCCTAGAAGGAAGGATTCCTCGTAAAATGGAATATTGTGTAGCGCAAGCGCAGATGTAACGGAAAATTATATCGAAAGAAATGGGAATCGATCGGGATTAAGGAGAGGGCGCAGGGTGTATAGGCGATTTGCGTGACGGCGCGCACTTTCCGCGATTCGGAGTGTACCACCGCGTAAAAGGTAGACGGCCGCCCATGACGGTGTGAACGGGTCTTTATCTGAGACCGTCACGGAGCGCTGGCCGTGCAGAAAGATTTACTTATGGGAAATTAAATTTGATGTTGCCGTTGCCATCAACGGCTCGTATAAGCCCGCCTGGTAGGAAGATGTTTACGACTACGGCCAGCTACTTAGCCCGAGAGGGTAAAGCGCCTTTAAATGCTCCATGGCATAGCCAATGAACGCGTCCGGTTTGCGGCAGACCGATTCTGGTCGCAGGTATTCACCGTCGAACGATACCAACCGACCGTCCCGACCGTTCCCCGGCACACAGCACTCGCCTCTGACTCACCCAGCTAACCGCATATCATCTAGCTACAATGTGCCCCCTCCGTTTTCTTCTTCCAGGAGAACCTGAGGAAACACGTGCTCTCGACAAACCTGCACCCAGGCAAGACGATCTACGAATGCGACGTTTGCCAAGGAGAGAACGTGGAACCGTTTCGTACCAACTTTGCTAAAGAGCTTCGGGCGCATCTCTTGGAGACTCACAACGAGGCTTTTCCGACGCCTGGCCACGCCAACGACTACGTCTTTGGGATTTTCGAGGACCGTCGTTCGGACTCTGCGGCGGCTTTCGTCGACGAGCCGAGTCAACCGAATCGAGACGTTGCCTCGTAATTCTCGCGAAGGACGGACTTACCGGTTGGTGAGGAGAAATTTACGGAGCGTGTACGTCTTAAAATTGTCGAGAGGTGACCTGCAACGCGGTCCGCTCGGAAGAACGTCTTTACGAAATATATCCTTCGGATCGACGGTCGTTGGCGAGAACGTTCTTGAATTATCTTCGATTCATCGAGCCACGGACATAGCGCGCATGCGATTCTCTTCCTCCTCGTCCTCGTCGTTGGTCGTTTCTCGTTTCTCGTTTCTCGTTTCTCGTTTCTCGTTCGTGATCGTGCGAACCGGTAGGCCCGCACTACGCCAGGAAATAGTTACGGTGATGTACGGTCACGTGGCACGTTACGAATCTTTACGTTGCCGTGATATTGCGAGAATGGTTCGAGTTCACCTTTCCGCGACGTCCCGAAATTTGCCCGGCGGAAAGAGTACACGCGCTAATCTCTCGAAGCGTGTCCGCTTCGTGTCGTTTCCCGTTGCCCCACGCGGTATCGGAAACGCGGACAAGGGGGTGGAGGTAAAAGAGAGTGGTACTCGGAGGTAGGGGCGAGGCTCTCCTCTGGACGAAACGGTCGTTGAAAAATTCATCGTGGCTGAAAGCCAGCGGCGGACCACCTCGTGGATCGTCTTACAAGACGCGTTTCCGTCTTCGAGGGTCCTGATTGTGAGAAATGCATCGTGCTGTCGCGCGAGATAGGTGTCGTAAAGTATGCGGCCCTTGAGTTCTCCCGGGCAAAAAGGACGAGGCGCTCGAGAGAGAGAGAGAGAGAGAGAGAGAGAGAGGAGGCAAGACGGAGATGGAGAGAGAGGACGGGCGTCGTGAGCGCGAAGGATAATTTATTGACTAATTAACGAGGATGTCCTTCATTACGGGTCGAGCAGCAGTCGTGGTCGCTTGCTCTCGCTCGGAACCGGCATTATTTGGCGCCCGAATATTTACGACCGCGTCCTCCTTCTGGCCGTGGACCGGGTCCTCCGCCCCGATGCCGATCCCGATCCCGATGCCGATGCCGATGCCGATCCTGATGCCGATGCTGCCTCTGTCCCCTGCTCGAGAAACAAACCGTGTGGGAGGGGGCCGAAGGAGAAGAGGAAAGAGCGCGCGGACCCATAACGACGTGTCCCGATCTTACGGCGATTCGGAGGACTTGGAATTTCCTTGCTTCGCAGGGGGATCCTACGGCCTACTACGACACGGCCACGAAACTCGCGGGCGTTACTCCTCCGGACAAAGGATCGCGCTTAAATCTTTGCCAAACTCGATAGCCAACCAACAACCATCGGGAGGGGCGTCGCGTCGGTAAAGGGAATTAGAGCGGGGTGCGTGCACCTCTTTGGAGGATTTTTATCGCGAGTTTATCAGGCAGAAGAGGGAAACCGTATCGGTACCTATCGTAGCTAGAGAAGAAAAAGTAACGCGAAATTAGTGTGAACTGCAAAGTGCTAAGAAGTCGCGACAGGATGGTTAGGTACACCGCTTAATGAAGATATAACGAGCCTGGCGC
>NW_017100229.1:4137587-4139550 GCF_001263275.1 Habropoda laboriosa | reverse complement strand
CGGACTTTATTCCCCTAATTACACTCGGCAACTTATGTCACCGGCAGCGCAACATTCTCCCCCCGGCGATGCCGCTCTACCGCGTCACTTATTTAGACAGATAATAACGGGGATAATTATCGAAGGATCCGCGTGGTCCTAGCGCGGTTCGGTCGGAAAAGGAAAGACAGTTTTGTCGGTGTAGAGCGGTCGTGTCACCGGCTACGACGTCGTTATCTTATCCCGAAAAAGCGCTATAAATTAGGCTGTTCGAGTTCAATTTCGTAGGCAGTTGGGTTAATCGCGAAGTGATTGATCGTAGCAAGGTTTATCCAGATGAATCCACGCAATACTTTCTACCGTGACAGCGGAGCTCTCGCATACGGCACTCGGTTCGCCTCTTCTTTTCCTCTCCCGCTTCGGCTCCTCCTTCTCGTCAGGTTTCTTTCTCTTTTTCACCTCTTGCCCATTACGACGATATTCGGTGTGCCCAAGTTCGCGAGAATCGCTGGCATTCCAGAACAGCGAACAGCGAACAGCGAACAGCGAACAGCGCAGAACGAACAGAGAACAGCGAGAGCGGCGAATCGAGGCGGAATGGGCCGAGGGCGGACGATATATTTTCCCTCGATGGCTCGGACACGGGCTCGCGTGTCTACACGCGTGAGCCCGATGCCACGTCGCGAGGAGACAGCGGGTGTCGGCCTGTACACGCACAAGCGCCGAAACGCCATCTTAATTATCGGCTGCGATTATTTATGTCGCGTCAGATGGTCGCACCACGAGTCGCGTATACACCTCGTTCCGTATCGTCCCAACGGCCAACCCGACGACGACGCGTTTCGGCACCCGCACGCTCTACCTCTCTCTCCCGTCTCGTTTGGCCGTGAAATTTCGAAAGGACGGCCAAGACGGAGGATCGCGCCAATTAATACCACAGAACCGGGCGTATCGCGTGGAAGGGCCGCGTGGCCTGTGAGGAGAACGCTCTCTCGGAGACAGAGAGATACCGCGTAGGGAAGACGGCGGAGGATAGGAGGAGGCGAGTTGCCAGGACTGGAAAAGGGGACCCACGGGGATTGATGGCCACCACCTTTAATGCCGTTTGTATGTAGCGGCGCGCGTAAGCGCCTCGCCTTACAGTAATTAGCTCAACAAACGCGCCACCCTGTCCCATCAATTGCTACCCTACGCTTTCGGTTCTCTTCCTCTCTCCCTCTCGCTCCCTAGAGCTCGCTTGTACGCACGCAACTTGTGTATCTCTCCTCCCTGTTCCTCTCGAGCTCAACACTCTCACGTATCTTGAATTAAACATTCGATGCCTCCTGTCTTGGCGGCGTGCGCGCACCTCTTGCGTCGGGAATGCAAATGCAGAAACGTGGCTGAGTTGGTGGCGTGTGCGTGGCTACACGTACGCGCGTGCACACCAACGGATCGGCGGCCGACGGTCATCGGAAGGAAGGGGTGTTATCCTCGAGCGACGAATTAAAGGATGCGCCGAAACCCGATTGAAAAACCACGATGCGCGCATTCGTGCGTGTACGGCAAGTTCGCGGCTCCCCCTCGGCAGGTCCGCTCCTTTCGGAGCTGTCCTCGTATCTCGAGGATTTAAGAGTAGGCACGAGGACGGGCGACGACTGGCGACGACGGTGAAAATTTTCATCGATCCGATTGCTCGTGTGCGGAGTATGGAGTAGCTAGCGCGGCAAACGCGGATTCGGTCGGGAGAGTGATGATCGTGTTGGTTGGAAGGTGGCGAACGGCGAACGGCGAACGGCGAACGGCGAACGGCGAACCGGTTACTCGGTTCGGTACGGAGTCTCGCCACCGTTTAATAATCATTCTGCCGGTGAACGCTCGACGCAATTATTACGGTTGGAAGGATGCAGCGTCGCGTGCATGCCAGCACGTATGTCCTGGGACGCGAGGCGTCGCGAAGCTAGGCGTGGCGGGGCGAGGCGAGGCGAGACGAGGCTGCATCGAC
>NW_017100229.1:4131749-4136145 GCF_001263275.1 Habropoda laboriosa | reverse complement strand
GATATTTACGATTGAAACAAATCAAACGTTATCAAGCATTCCGGGACGGTGATAAAGAACACAGAGGGGACGCGGAGGCATTTGCTGCTCCCAAGGGGGATGTCATCGGAAAATCTTCCTCCCGGCGTTCCCAGTTAACGCGCCGTCATATTTGCTCTATATCGTATCGATCTTGCCCGTTCTCGCCGATTACATCTTTCACCGTGGATACCACCGGCCCCCGCGCGTCGATACTCGTGAAACCATTGGCATTCTTTTAAATGAAAAACAAACCGGATGGCGCTCGGCTAGAGTTTATCGGATACGCAGGAGGGATTGGTAGGTTCGATTTCTACGAGGGGCAGACCCAGGGAGGAGGAAAGATCGGAAATAATCGATAGCCGATAACGCGGAGGAAGAGAGCGTAAGTCGCGTTCGCTCGCGCGCGCCGCCCCGGTCCAACCAGCAGAACACCGAAGGAATCCCCGAAACCCTGGCCTGCTCTCCGATCCTTATAAATCCATCTTTCCTTTAGGCCCTCCGGCCAACGTGGTGCGCCTTCTTCGAGCTCGAGGGGGGAAGGAAAAGAGGAGCGCGGCGCGGCGCGGTTCAGGCTCGGGGAACGAAGAGAAGTGGTGGTGAAGGGAGGGAAGGAGGGAAGGAAGGATGTGGCGTTCGGGCCCGTGGTGATTTAAGGGCGTCGCTTTACGTGTATCACACCGCGGCTCGTCCGTTACGAGAGAGACCACGAAGAAGACGAAGGTTCGGTGTTGTCTCTGGGACGGTTCATTCGTATCTATCTGTGAACGTTCGTTTGTCTTGGTGAAGTAGCGCGAGACCATAGGTACATTCCGACAGATATAGCCTGGCTACACCACAGACCGCTGAAACACCGGGCCCAAACGATCCAGTTGAGTTGATTTGTGACTACCAGAGAATCGCGGTCGGATGCTTTATGAACCGATCAGCCTGCTTCGAGCGACCACCATATGGGCCCATAAACGTCACGCGGTATTCGGGGTAAGGGAATTCCATATTCCATCTTTCGCCTTTACACTTTTACTCTCTTACTTTCTTTCCAACGGCCGAGGAAAATCGCGTAGAGTCGCGATTTTATTATCCTAGATGTAGAATGCACGAGACGCGGCACGATTCGATGGAATCGCGGTGTCGCGTTCGCTTTGAAATTTACGACGGGGAATAAGTGGAATATCTTTGGATTCGAATTAGGGCCAATTTAGCATCCACCTCTCTGGTAAGTCTTTGCCACCAAGTCGATAATCTTCGCTCGAGACAATTCCACGGTTTCTGGCGGAGAACCTGGCGGGGAACCTGGCGGGGAACCTGGCGGGGAACCTTGGCGGGGAACCTGGCGGGGAACCTTCCGCGACAGTCCTCTGTGTTCGATAATATATGCGCCAAAGATTCAGCAGACGATTCGTAGTGCGATACCAGAAGCCGAAGGGGCTGACTGTTCGAGAGCGGTTAAGTTAGGTTAGTCCAGCCAGCTCGTCGGTAGAACGCGGATTTCTACGTAAACTCGCTCAGCCAGATACGATCTGCGGGACCCTGGTGCGTCCGATCCTCGTGAACTTGGATGCTCGACCACCACCTTATACGTGTGTTCCACGTGTGCACGCGGTAACGTATCGGTTTAGGTCGCTCTCAGGACTCTCACCCCTCATCCTTAACGAGTTATAGATTCGCAACGGGGGAGAAAGAGAGAGAGAGAGAAAGAGAGAGAGCATATACAGAGATTGGGAATTTCCGTGGAAACAGGAGCATCGAGGCTTTTAACCATCGCGACCAGATGATAAATTTGCCTCGATAAGGGAAATTTCCGTGGCGGGGGCACGCGTTGCGCGGGAAAAGAGAGACGCCAGGCCGAGAGCACGGGTGGTGTGTCGTCTGGAGACAGGACGGTCACGATCTGTACGGTCTCCGCCCGTTGTCCGGGATCCAGAAGCAACGAGGTAGTATCTTATTATCCTATCCCGGGAACCACGGTGACAACCCTTATAAGGGCTGTCCGTGCTCCTTTTGCCGTACACGCGTGAGTTGGAGCAGCCAGGTAGCTGCAGCAACGCCGACGACAACGAGAGTACTACGAACGGCGTTGCGGTTACTACAACCTGACGGAAAAATTCCTATCCCCCATTAACATCGACCGTTCCCTTTCGGTACAATACGATCCGGTAACGAGCCATTATCTATACTATACCCACTTACTCTCCGTGGTACCGCGCCGCACCGCAGTCTTGCGGAACTGGCGAACGGTCGCGTTTTCTCGAAAATCCCCCAAGTTTTCGCGCGTCCGAGGAACGACCTTGAACCTGGTGCCGAGTCGACGTATATGCCAGCCGGTGTTTCTACTTTCTTGGGTGTTAATCACAGCCAAGGTCACCCGGGCTTCACTCGTACAGGTGAAAGAAGAAGCTCGGATGGAAGAACAGAAAGGTGGAGAGGGAGAAGAGGGGAAGGATCGACGAAGAACGGACACGCTCTTACGACGAACGGTCGATCCGTTACGTCCAACACTCTAAAGACCCACTTTAATCATGATCGCCGGAAAGATCGGTGCGATCGTGATCCATCGATCGCCCGGTCGGGACGTGTTTACGTGCTCGTTGGCGTCGTTACCTTATGCTAATCGATGCCTACACCTGTCGGGCGACGTGCTCCGACGTTTAAACGACTCCCCCGTCTGAATTATTCGCGGCCAAAAGTGCCGTCGTCGTCTTCCTTTTTCCACTCGGCGCCTCCTTCGCCCTTCCCTTCCCCTTCTTTTTTCTCCCTCCTCGCTCTCTCTGTCTCTTTAAGCTGCGTAAAGTCGTTTCTTTTCACGCGTCCAACGCGTGACAAGTTACGCTGTGACAGATGAAATAAAATTCGGCGGAATCGCAACGGTGACCGCGCGCGGTACGTGGAAAGCGAGAATGTCCAGCTAACGTTATAAATAGGTTATTATCGGAATCCACAGCGAGAAGGTAAACGCATATAGGTACATAGGTATATAGTTGGTATAGGTGGAATGCCGCAACGAGAGACGATCTAATTTACGAAAGCGGCGCTCGTCTTTGGAGAAGGGCGATGCGAGGCTAGGTTATCGGCTCGTTAGTTTTCGGTAGCCGGGCCGGCATTTAAACGAACCTTCCCGTGGTATCGGCACGCGGGAGAGACCGAGAGAAGAGAACGCACGGAGGTGCCCGGTAATGATCCTTTCGTGGGTCATCAACGTTACGCCGGTGGACATGCATGTGCGGAGGCAAGCGGCACGGCCAGGAGGGGTGGAACGGTGGCCGGTGCATTATATGCAGAATAGGGTGCACCATAGTGCGCTCGAGCGGAGTGAAGTGGCGAAGGGGGCGAGAAGGGAAAGCGAAGAAGAGGAAGATGGGGGCCGGAGATAGGAGTGAGGGAGGAAGGGAGGAAGGGAGGAAGGGAGAAGGGGAATGTCGGGCGAGGAGGGAAAGATAGAGATAGAGATAGAGATAGAGATGAAGATGGAGGAGGGAAAGACGGAGGTAGCCACTGGGCAGTCTCCTCGCGCGAGGATTTATATCACGGTGCCTCTACTCGCACACAGACACACCTGACTTATGCAAAACGAGAAGCCCACGTCCCCTTGCACCCAAATAAATGTCACCGGGAAACAAAAACGTTCCTCCTCCTGTCTTTTCTGGCCATAGGCCCGCGCGAGTTCGCGTACCAACGAGCATTCGGGTCCTGTATCGCGTACGACCCCTCGTCCTCTCTACGCACAGCCCGTTTCCACTCCTCGGGACGAAAAAGGGCCAACCATATTTCAGTGACGTCACTGGTACAAAAGCACGCGTGTGGAGGATGCGAGCCGCGCGAGTCACAATCTGGAAGGAGCGCCCCAGAACTCGCCGGATTTACTCGCACGCGGTGACAAAGCACCTGCTGTCCCCCTTCGTGCCTCTTTCCTTTTCTTTCCATCCTCTCTTCCCCTGTTCTTTCCACAGATGCCTGCCCATACTCGCCGCCCGCTCCGTTCGTTCCACCGGCGGACAAACCTCGAGCGTACCCCCTTTCGCGGCGGCGGAGGGAAAACCGACGAGGAAACGGAAGTCGGATCGCCGAGTACCATTGGCGCCATCTTCCCGAAAGCTTGCCAACCGGCGCATCCGTGGCTTACTCGCCTGATGTCCGGCCCTCCTTTACCGTGGGTAACTCCCACGTCAGTTTGCCTTCCGTTGCTCTTATTTCCCACTGGCTTTACCTGATTCTGACGGGCGATCGAACAGCCACGTAAATATTGAGCATTTCTACGAAACGGCTGCCAAATCCAGTCGCATCTTCCCGCTTATCGACAGATCCGGGGAATACCTTGAGGGAAGCGCCTCTCCGCGCCTCGAGAATCAGATAAAGAATGCGATTTTATGTTTTAACGCGC
>NW_017100229.1:4115917-4130395 GCF_001263275.1 Habropoda laboriosa | reverse complement strand
CCGCCTGCCTGCCTGCCTGCCTGCCTGCCTGCCTGCCTGCCTGCCTGACTGCCTGCCTCTTGGAAAGAGGTATGTATCGTTCGAATTTGGGGATCCTTTATCGATTTCTACTCCGGCTAGGATGGCACGTTGACGATCCGCCAAGCGGTGGATCGATTCGGAATTGGTATTGGTGGAAAAATGTCGTCGGGTCGGGTCGAAGGAAGAGGGACGAACGGTTCTAACGCGGAGCGTCGCGAGGGCTCACGCGGTGTCTGGTCCGAGCCGGTGCATCCACTGATGAAGATAACGCCAGCCTCCTTTGAATTACGAGCCAGGCCCGGCAATAATAAATTCCAGCAAACATTCATTTTCGTACACGCAACTTTATGTCGTCCTTAGCCGGACTAAGCGCTCTCCACCGATGTCATTTAGCATCCCGGTGATGGTTCTAATAGCCGGGTCCTCCCGGTTCAATGGACGGTCCTTGAGGATTTACAGTACACCACCGACCGCCGGTACAAGATTGTCGATGATACTTTGTTTGCCTCGGCCGTCCGTTGGTTGCTTAAAAAGGTCCGTCCGAACGATTTCTAAGACGGACGAGCCTCTCCTCCCCTTCCTGTCCTCCAGAAACGTGTTACACACGTTTGGGCGAGGGCGAGGTCATGGGAGTTGGCGGAGGTCACGAAATCCTCGTTCTTAAAGATCGTTAAGATCGGCCGGTAGTCGTGCATTCGCGGCAAAAAGCGGCAGAGAAATGTTTTCGCACTAATTGGAGAGCACTTATCGCGGGGCAGAGCACGGAATCGTTTCCACGGAATCGTGGATCTAGCAACAGCCGTTTAGCAAGCTAGCCGAGCGCAATGAAAAGCGCAACGACGCCACCAACAGATAAAGGGAAGCGGGGTGACGCTAAGGGAGAAAGAAAGGGAGGGAAGAAAGAAAGCCGGTCCCGATTTTAATTGAGCCTGGAAGAATTAAAAGAGAGATCTCGGAGAGGATGCGCCGAAGGAGGAGAGCGCCAGCGGCGGGCGAGCGAGCCAAGGTAGGAGAAAAGGACGAAAGAGAGGGCCAGAAAGCGTCGGGAACACCCGTGGCTACGGCCAATCGCCTCCGCGGATGGAGGCCTGGCACGATGGACGGACCAGAATTATGGGCTCCTCGCACGAGAATCGCGCGCAACCACTCGCGAGAGACGCTTCAGCTTTTGCGCCAAGTCGATTTACGCTCTCCACCGGGTACTTCCGCCAAGATTGATCGATAAACGTCCCCCGGACCCTTTCTTCTTTCCGAGTTTACAGCACCGCGGTGGATTCGACACGAAGGGTGTCTCCTAGTTGGTAAAATGGAAAGAAAGCGAGGACGAGTCGCGCGTCGCCGAAAATTAGCAAGGAAAATGCAAAGTCACCGGGAGAGGGTAAAGTAATAAAAGAGGTCGGCAATCCCGTCGAAACAAACGTTTTAATCCAGAAAACACGGGGGACTGTGGAATGGAAGCACTCGGCGAGGTTGGCGCGCGCGTGAATATCCTGGGGTAGGTACGCGTGGGTGTTGGCGACGACGTATAATTTAAGGCTGCGAACGCAACGATTCAATTTCACAAGACCACGAAGTACGGCGCGGCGTATAAGCAAAACCAAGGTCCAGCGAGGAGGAAATAATCTCTTGATTTGTGCCACGAATAAAATCACTCGATTCATTTTCGTCCGTGCCGGCGTTATCTTGGTGCACGCTGGGAAAACGGTCGGAAGTCTGACGTTGCGGCACGTTTCGTATTCGCAATATTGTCAAAAATATTCGCGTTCGCTTACCGCTTACCGCTTACCGCCTACAGCTGCCTTAAATTCGTATCGGATTCCCTGTCGGAGATATTAACACGTAAGTATACGCGTATACGTGGCTTATTTCACGGAATAGGGGAGCAGATACGCCGCGGAACGCATCAGAATTTTAAAATAAACCTCCCTCTCCCTCCCGATCTCTCGCGGATCCTTGCCAGATTCCGCAGGACGAATCGTTCGTTATCTTGTTATCTTGGCGAATCGCGCGAGCAGGGGAAGGGAAGAAAAAAAAGGTCCTTCTTGTAATAACCGTCGCCGACTAGTTTCCTTCGAAACGTGGACGATGGACGAAAATATGTAATTCGATTGGCAGCGGATTCGATTTAACGTGAGAACCGGACCAGTTGCAACCAAGGTGAGGCCGAGGTATCCGGGGCCGAAGGATCATGTCATACATAGACGTAAGTGTGTGTGCGTGCGCGCGCGTGCGTGCGTGTGTGCATGTAGTGTGTATATAGACAGATACATACGTATACACAAGGAGGCGCTCCACCTCGTCGGGGCTCATATAATTGCTGGCATCCATAACGCTGATGTATTTATGGCATTAACTCGCCTCTTTCTCGTACGCTGCCGCCCCCGACCCACCCCGCCGTGGCCATGCCCGTACCCGTCATGCAACCACAAGTAGAAATAATTGGTTGAAAACAGCGCGCTCTCAGGCGGCAATATATCCAGCTTACTCCCCGCTGTCGCATCGCTTAGATCACTTCCCCGCCACCAAAACTCGCTGCCAGCCCGCCTCCTTCGTTCTCCACCTTCTTCCACCGATTCTCTCTTCTTCCCCCTTCTCAGATTCTTCCTCTGCTTCTTCGACGCCTTCCCTTCCTCCGGCTGCTGCCTTTCTTCTTCGTCATCCTCGTCATCTTGTTTCTTCTTCCTCCAACTTCTCTTCTTCTTCTTCTGCCGTTGCTGCTGCTGCCGCCGCCGCCGCCGCTGCTTCCTCCGCGAGCATGCCTCCCCTTCTTTTTCTTCGCCGCTTCTCCTCCTTTGCTCTTATCCCGCTTCACCTCACCCCCCTCATTTGAATAGCTCTTATTTATGAAAATTGAATTGAATGCTTCTCATTTATGAAGGTAATTGGTACCTGTCACGAGTCCTGCCGTAGGATATCCTACTTTATACGCGGATAAGCGGCGATAATTATTCTTGCAATTGAATTTATTTCTATAAGTCCCGGTTTCTTTCCTACGCGCGGTCACCGGCGCGGCGTTCCTGCGTGCCGATCGTTCAAACCCCGTCGCGAAACGTCGCGTGCTCGAGCATCGCGCGCGTACTACGAGGGTGCGCCTTTTTTTACCGTGCTCCACCGAATAGAGAGGAATAACGCCTTGGAGGACGGAGATCCTCGGAGATCCTCGGTTCCCTTGCGCGCGAGATTCGAGTAAACCAGAACAACGAAACTAATACTAATCTCGGATAAATTATCGCCGAGTAACCGGTATTTACCGTAGCAGCATTCGTGCCCGAATAATCAATGGTGCGTAATCAATTTCTAATACTATCCGGATAATTTATCGTTAGCCCTGGCAAAGTTGGGATAACCTACGACCATCCCTCTCTCTCCCACCTATCCTCGAGGACCGTGGAAGAGAAACAATAAGAAACTCACTCTCTCCCCACCGGACGGACTCGTGCCGTGTGTACTCTCGCGGTCCGCGGGCATCACGAATTCTCCGATGCATGTACATTCGTAATTTTAATACCGCTGGTTGCTGGTTTTAAGGAGGCAACGATGAAAAGGAGAGAGAGAGTAAAGTATCGGTGGTGCCGTGGCCGGTACGGCTGGCCAATCGCTGTCACGTAACGCGAAAATTATCGTTCCCTGATTGCCGCGTAATGCGTCCCGACGATTTCGCCGACGACCAGGCGTGTTCGACTTTATCGGCTTGCCTTATTAAAGTTGCCCGGTAGCGCGAACACGTACGATTACGTCTACCGTCCACCGTAATCGTCCTTGTCCTGTTCTCGCCTGGTCGGCTAACGAAAGTCCGAATTTCCTTTCCGTCACCTTTCCGTCTCCAGACGGATGGAAACGATCTCCACTCTCCGCACCGTCGGAGGAAGGAGGGCGTAAAAGAAAAAGAGTTTGGCGTAGGTTTTGCGGTAGATGGGGAGAGAGAACTGCGAAGGGACGCGGACGTGGCGATAGGGCGTCAAAGAGGATCGAATGGCAGTAGGAGCGCTCGTCCTGGCGTCATCGGGACTCCTCCGTCATTAAGCACACCGGTCGGCCGGTGTCTAATTAAGCGGGACGTTAAGTGGGGGCGTTCGATAAAGCCAGGCCGTCCGATAAATTCGATTCGCCGGACAGCCGGTTAATACCCGGTGTATACCGGGGGATACCGGGGGATACCGGGGGATACCGGGGGTGGGGTGATACCGGGGGCCAAGATAAACCGCGCGTTTTTCAGGAAGGTCTCGTTTCGCGAACAGAGGCGGAGGATGACGGACCGAGTAGGTAAACGGAGTTCTCCAGCGAGGGGAGGACGGCGCGGCGGCGAGGATCGTCCTTTCCTGCTCTTCTCCTCCCCCTCCCGCCGGTTGCCGGTTCGTTCGTTCGGCTCTCCTCGTCCACGGGAGAGACGTTGCCTCGTGTATAGGAGAGCGAAGGAGCGGAGATATGCAAACGTCTTGCCGCGAGACGGTTGAACATAACTCAGGCACACGTACGCCAGCGAACCACGCACACAGGCTCCCACCACTGAGGACACTATAAACCTCGATACCGGGCGAATAAAATCCCGGATTTACAGTCCTGATACCGAGCGAGACGGTCCTGTCCTGTCCCGGTGCTGTCCTGTTTGTCGCTGTCGCACGGTGTGGGTTGGCTCATCAGTGATGGCCACGTCCCGCAGTATCTTTTCCCTCGGCATCGAGTAGACCGGCCAATCTCGGACTCGTACACGCGCGTGCATTCGACTTACGCACACATACACGCGTCCGCTTACATCGGACTGTCGCGCGTACGTTCGGACGGAAATCGACGTACACCTATACTCGCCTACCTTCCTCCGTACGTACAGGCGCGCGCGCGCACACACGGGTCGAGAGGTTCGAGGCGTCCGAGGCGTTCTCGAATCGGGCTGGTAACCGCACACTTGCATCTCGACGCGTACCCGCGCGATGGACCCGTTTCATCCTTGTATGCGTGCCTTTCGCGATACTTAGAGAAACCGCTCCCTCTTATCACCCCTCCCGCGCGCCCCAGCAGAACCTTGTTCGATACCATTTGAGGACCTCCAATAACCTATCCGAGCCATTCCGATAGGAGCTGTCAGCCCGCACCCACACGCTGTGCGCGCGAGGAGCCGCTCACCGCAGACCGGATAAGCCTGAGCGCAGGTGTGCCGCACAAAATCGTCTGATCGACGTGCCGAGTGCGCTGATCTCGATGACCTTCGCCAAGGGTTCCGATTCGACGACGCCGCGGTACACGAGGCACGCCCCGGACACCATCTCTCTCTCTCTCTCTCTCAACTTGGCTAAGTCATATCATCGACTTTCCTTCGATCCACGATTTTCGACGCGCTCTTCGTTTGTTTGCTCGTTGTCTTGGGAGTTGTCGTTGCGTGAGTCCCTTTCGCTGGTACGAGTGATGAATCGCGGGTATCGTCCACGTCCTCGTCCTCGTCCTCGTCCTCGAGACATTAGCCGCGAGACTACTCCATCAAGCACGCCAGACGATACGACTGTAACTGTCTACGAAAGTTCTATGGTTGACTGGTTCCCTTCCCTCGGGAGGAGAATCCCTGGACTTTGGGGAAAATTGGCAAAAGTTGCGCGTGCTTGATCATCCGCGACAGAACGACAAGGTTCAGCCGCGCGCGATATCTCGCTAAATCTCGAGTCGATCGGTGGAAAAGAATGCCGGCGAAGAAGGAATATAAGGCTTATGCTCCTATTAGCTCTCCCCGTGGAACGATGGAACGGTGACTATCCTCCCTTTCGCCGCGTAAACACGAAGCATCGCAGAATACACGGGCATTAAGCGGAGAGGAGACCAGCGCGGATTCTCAGAATGCATATAATTAAGCACGTTGCATCTCGAGAATCTTGTGTACGTGCGTGCGTCCAGGCCTCCCCGTGTAGTGGTGCAGTGACTCGTTCGAGTGGCAACGTGTGTACCTTATATAGATACACATAAATATATGCCTAGCCATCGTTCCTCCCTCCGCCCCTGAGCTCCTCATCCCCTCTGTCCCCACCCCCTAAGGCAGGGGCCTGCGCAACCCTGCCCGACTCTTCCCCCTTTTCTTGCCCCGCGTTCAACGGTGATCTATGTATCAGCCTGTGCTCGCCGAACCGGGCAACGTGTGTCCGTCCCCCTCGTGTGCTTACTTTATTATCGGGGCTCAAATGAGAATTTATGCAGACATAAACGCTCGTGTCAGCAGCATGCCGCGTAGGTGGGGAGACACACCGTTCAACGGGCATCTGTCACCCTCTATGCTCCTCTACCTTCTCTACCTGCCTTCGAGACGCGGCGGTACCACGCATTTTTCGAGGACCGTGCGCGAAATTTCAACAATCCTCCGAACCAACTCTCCTATTTAAACTTCGCCTCGGTCGATCGATCGATCGGTCCGTCCGTTCAGATCGAACGCGCTCTACCTAAGTATGTATGTACTTACGAGATGCGAAACGTTTCGCCGATCTGGTTAAGCAGGACAGTATCCTCGATATAGCGAAGCGTGGGCTACGCGATCCCCCCCTTTAGGCTCGTAAATAAATGAAACCTACGAGAATACGTCGTAGTCGACTCTTACGTAAATAAAGAAAATGTTTCGCGAGAAAAAAAAGTCTGTATTCTGTTGCGCGATGAATCATCGTAAAAGTGTCCGCCTGTTCCCTATACGTTTCAGTCCAAGTCTCTCGTGGAACGAAAATAATCCCTCCTTTCGATTGAAACGCACCATTTTATCATTTTATATCCTAACACGTACAAATTTACCCTCGAGAAGATACAATTTCGTATAGGGAAATCGATCGAGATTTCGTACGCGCGAAAATTCATTCAAATTATACGAAACGCGGTTATTGCTCGCGTTATCAATTAAAAGAACAGGCATAAATTTATTCCAGGAAGCTTTGCGCTTCGATATTTCAATATCGAACACGATGATGTATTTCAAAACGCGTTTTCCTTTTTTCCGATTATCCGTTCAATATCAGCGTTGACATAAAATGTATCATCACTGTACGGAACGGAAGGAACGGTACCGCCATCACGCATCCGAAAATTAATCGGCGTGGGCGCAGCCGATAACGAATGGTGTTCCCGCCAAACGGCCAGTATATTTTACTTTGGACTCCAGTGTCTGTTATTTTGCGCGCATTCTAGCTGTCCAGCTGCACGATTTACTCCCGAACTCGATCAGAAATTCTCGACTACCGTGGATGGACAAATACCCACGCGAATCCATTAAAAAATTGCCATGTCCTGGGAAATTGTCTTTTAATTGAAATTGATCTCTTCGATATTATCCTTCGGTCTTCCTACGTCAGGTATCCAGACGTTACGCGGGGTGTATCGCTAGTTTCACCATCTGGCATGTCTTCTCGTCGTCGCTCCTTTCTCTCTTTCTTTTCCCTTTGTTTCTTTTTTCTCACTTCACCAACCGTGTATCGTCCCGATGCAATGGTCAATTTTCTAATTTACGTATGTATGTATGTATGTATGTATGTATGTATGTATGTATGTATGTATGTATGTATGTATGTATGTATGTATGTATGTATGTATGTATGTATGTATGTATGTATGTATGTATGTATGTACGTAGATAAATATGTTGGAAAATACGGTGTGAAAATGAAGGATCGATTAGTTGCAGTTGTGACGTTCGAGAGTGACTAACTTTCGTCGAATCTTAATCGAATACGCATACCTAAATAAATGCATACGTATACTTACATATTCCTTACTTCCATTGGCTCGAACGTATGTATGCATGTATACCGTATAACCTTAAATTCCGAATGCATAGAGTAGAGCTGCGATACTCCGGTGGTCAAAGGTGCGCATCCAGCGAAGAAAAGAGAAAGACGGAGAAAGGGAGAGAGAAGCGGGGGAAATAAATGAATGATAGAATTGCCGGAAAGAGAGTGAGTTCGAGTTAGATTGGATCGAGTATTCGCGGCGGGGTAAAAATCGATAAATATTCTTCTACAGAGACGTATCCAGCTAATCGAGGTTGCGTCATGGACAGTGAGCACCACTGCAACCTCGAATCAGTGCAGACGACAGGTGGCGGTAGGATCGAAGGTTCCGCGTCGTTTTCCGCCATCTTTAGTTGACGGATTCGAGGCAAGAAAGGCGAAGAGCTCCGTGCGGAGAAGAGATAGGTGGATTGAGCGTCGGGGCAAAAGGGAATTTTGGTGGATCGAGCGTAAGGTAGTGAGTCATTCGTGTCTTGGTTCGAGCACCATTCACGAAATCGCCTTCGGTCGATCCTCGCGACACGGTAAGCACAGTATAATTTTATCGTTCGCCATTACATCGACCGATAGGGGAAAAAATTGTCATTTCCGTGACGACGGTGTTTACGCTGGGTGTGTCAAAGTGTTCCTCCTCTCTCTCCTTTTCTCGTCCCCTTTCTCTCTTACATTAGTGTATCGTAGCAGCTCTCTTGTCGCCCCTTCCTTCCGTTTTCGCTTCCCTTGCCACTCTCTCTCTCTCCGCACTCCACTCTCCGCCGCGTCGTGGATCCTCGGAAAATGGTGATGCATTGCATTCTCACAGCCTTTGTTGTGCCGCACGCCCACGCGCGTCCCTCTACCTTCGCAAATCGGGCATCGTTCGCGCCTCGTGTGCACCTCTAGATGCAATTTCTCCGCGTATTCGATCGAAACGACGCGCGTCTCTCGTTCGTGTTCCAAGATTAAAGTGGAAGCTGGTACAACGCTTAGAGAGGAATCTTTCGATCGTGCCCATATTCCGTACAGTTGCATCCTCCTTCCATTCTTCGCGATACAGTGCACTGACCCTACGCGCGTCGTGGCGTCTTCGAAACCACGAACCAAACCAGTAAACGTCGCTTCGAAGACATTTTTTTCCTCTTCTTCCTACTTTTCGTCTTTCTTCTCTCTTCCTTTTCGCACGCATTCGCGTTACGTCCACCGCGATTCGATCATCGTGTTAACACGTTTTTTTTCTCTCTCCTCCATGCTCGAGTATCTTCTACTTGTTCACTTTTTACCCACTTTTATACGCGAATGACGGCATTATCTGCAATATCAAACGCATCCTTCTCGACAACTCTCTGCTTTATCGCACCCTTTTTCTTTCCTTCCAGGTGTGGATAGACTCTCCGGTAGGAGCCATGAATTATCAAATGTCTTCGAATCAGACCAGACCAAGTGAGTAGTTTGTGAGTAGAAGCTAACCGTGCCGACAAATCTGTGTTACACTGTGCTCTGTGTTCTATCTTGCAGTGTCTCACGGCAATTATCAGGGCCTGGGTGATCTACCCATGGGTTCTGCCAAGGAACAAACTTTGATGTGGCAGCAGAACTCGTACATGGGTGATTCGGGAATACATTCTGGCGCTGTTACTCAAGCGCCTTCTCTGTCGGGCAAGGAGGACGACGAGATGGAAGGTGATCAGTTGATGTTCGATTTGGATCAAGGATTTGCACAGGGTGTCACACAAGAGCAAGTGGACGAAATGAGTCAACAATTGAATCACACCAGAGCACAGCGTGTTCGTGCTGCCATGTTTCCATTGACGTTGGAGGAGGGCATAGAGATTCCCTCTACGCAGTTCGATCCAGACCAGCCGACTGCTGTACAAAGATTAGCAGAGCCAAGTCAAATGTTGAAACACGCGGTGGTTAATTTAATCAATTATCAAGATGACGCGGATCTTGCGACACGTGCAATACCAGAATTAATTAAATTGTTAAACGACGAGGACCAGGTTGTCGTGTCTAAAGCGGCCATGGTTGTTCATCAACTGTCGAAAAAAGAAGCCTCTCGTCACGCTATTATGAACAGTTCGCAAATGGTAGCCGCTTTAGTTCGTGCCATTTCAAACAGTGACGATCTCGAATCGACGAAGGCGGCGGTCGGCACGTTGCACAATTTATCTCATCACAGACAAGGTCTGTTGGCCATTTTCAAAAGCGGCGGTATACCAGCTCTGGTGAAACTTTTGAGTTCTCCGATGGAATCGGTCCTCTTTTACGCGATCACGACTCTCCATAATTTGCTGTTGCATCAGGACGGTTCTAAAACAGCTGTACGCCTTGCCGGAGGGCTGCAAAAGATGGTCGCTCTCCTTCAACGAGACAACGTGAAATTTCTGGCTATAGTAACCGATTGCCTGCAGATTCTCGCGTACGGCAATCAGGAGAGCAAACTGATCATACTAGCTTCTCAAGGACCGATAGAGCTAGTACGCATCATGCGTTCGTACGATTACGAGAAGCTCTTGTGGACAACGTCGAGAGCCTTGAAAGTGTTGTCCGTTTGCCTTAGTAATAAGCCGGTGATCGTCGAAGCTGGTGGTATGCAAGCTCTCGCGATGCATCTCGGTAATCCAAGCCAGAGACTCGTCCAGAATTGTTTGTGGACGTTACGGAATTTGTCGGACGCTGGCACTAAAGTCGACGGATTAGAGGGTTTGCTGCAGAGCCTGGTACAAGTTCTCAGCTCTACCGACGTGAACGTCGTGACATGTGCCGCTGGTATCTTGTCCAATCTTACTTGCAACAATCAACGTAACAAAGTCACGGTATGTCAAGTGGGGGGTGTCGATGCTCTCGTACGCACCATCATTTACGCGGATAGCCGAGAGGAGATCAGCGAACCGGCGGTATGCGCGCTTCGTCATTTGACGTCACGTCACATAGAGGCGGAGATGGCACAGAATTCTGTCCGCCTCAATTACGGAATTCAGGTCATAGTGAAACTTTTACACCCACCTTCGCGTTGGCCACTCGTTAAGGCGGTAATAGGATTAATTCGCAACTTGGCACTCTGTCCTGCGAATCACGGCCCACTTCGCGACCACGGAGCGATTCATCATCTGGTCAGGCTTCTGGTCCGCGCTTTTCCCGAGACACAACGGGTGAGCAGCAGCAGCAGCAGCACGACGCTTATCACGAATTAGAAAGAAAAACGATCTTGTTGTTTAAAAAAAAATTCTTAAATTTTAAATTCAGCAGCAACGATCGTCCGTGGCAAGCACTGGAAGTCAGCAAACGTCAGGCGCATACGTGGATGGTGGGGTTCGAATGGAGGAGATCGTGGAAGGTACCGTAGGGGCGCTCCATATTCTCGCGAGGGAATCGAACAACAGGGTGACCATCAGATCTCAGAATGTGATTCCGATTTTCGTACAGGTGCGTAGTAATAAACGCGATGAGAGAAGAAGGGAGAAGCTCCGTATTCGTTCTTTCTCCTCTCCACAGTTGTTGTTCAACGAGATCGAGAACATTCAACGCGTCGCAGCTGGCGTACTATGCGAACTTGCCGCTGATAAGGAAGGTGCCGAGATGATCGAACAAGAAGGTGCTACTGCCCCTCTGACAGAGCTGCTTCACTCTAGGAACGAGGGTGTCGCGACTTACGCGGCAGCCGTGTTATTCCGTATGAGCGAAGATAAACCACAGGAATACAAGAAACGGCTCTCCATGGAACTCACCAATTCTTTGTTGCGCGAGGATACAAACCTTTGGAATAACGCTGATTTTGGGATGGGTCCAGATTTACAGGTACTGTAATTTATCGTGCCGATGCATGCGTTGCTTATGCCGTGGCTAAATTTATTCATTTACCAACACCTTGTAACTTTCAAATCAATTTCACAGAGGAATCAGAGGTGTACGTACGAGTCGATTCGTGAAACGATTCGTCATCGATAAGCGAGCCCTCTTCCCTCTTGTTCGATCTAGTTACATCGTGTTAACAGTAAGTTAAGCCACGTGGATATAATTAACGGTACAGTAATTTTATCTGACTAGTAACAGGACTTGTATACGTAATCTTCCCCACCATGTAAGTCTAGAAATGTATAACTAGATAGTTTGCAGAAATGAATGTCGTTGTCCATTATTCCAGTTCGCACAACTTACGTACGCTACTGGAGATCGAAAAGAGTGAAAATCGGTCGGAAAGTGTGTAGAGAAGCGTAGTTAAAAGAGAGCCAGCCAAACGTGATGGAAAGATTCACGAGAAAGTTTCAATCTTCTCTATACGTTTATTTTCGTAATTATCATCGAAATCGATGCTTTCTTTACCTATCACATTGTTCCACGCTCGCTGAAAGTATCATACGTTCGCTCGCTTCGTGAGCTCAAAAGAGGATGGCCCCAGGGTCGTGCCTAATGGAGCAGTGGAGCCTGTAATAAGTGTACAGCGATGACTTTATCATGATCCTTAGTTTGCAACGTTACGTTATGCATGAGAATGCGTTTCATCACCATTCGTGTTTCACACACACACACACACACACACACACACTTATAGACGTACGCGCGCGCTCTCCCCCTTCCCCCATAGGCTGTGAATAACTAAAACGAACGTGATTACATTCGAACGCCACGGACGTGTCACACATACTCGATTTTATACACCCTATAGATTCTAACGGCTTTTTTAAACGATATTTTTTCTACTACGCGACTTATCGGTGATCACGATGTACACACCCTCGCCGGCTGTTAAAGACACGCCCGCAAAAGGAAGATACGTTTTGTGTTGATCTGAGCTACCTAATCTCTTCAGGACATGCTTGGCCCTGATCAAGGCTATGATGGTATGTATGGACAAGGACCTCCTAGTGTACACAGCAGCCACGGAGGCCGAGGGTATCAACCGCAAGGTAAGTTACGAGCTTCATCCTCTTTATCCGATGATTATTGCTTCCGAACGATCGACAACACTCTCGATCGAACGTAGATGGCTTTGAAAGAAAGAAAGAAAGAAAGAAAGAAAAAAAGGTGTATTTCTTTTTTTCTACGGTGTTCTCCTTCCGCGACATTAACGGTGTTCGATCATGGAAACTTTCGATACGTCTCGCAACGAATGCGTAGCTGGAAGAAATTCCTTTTTCGAAACGAACGCGCGTTTACCTCGGTCTTGTTATACAATATGCATCGAGAATCATCAATCGACAGTGGTAATGCGGATTTATGTGTTCGTCTTTCTACTTCTCTCTACTAGTACCGTGTATACTACTACTCTATATACGTATATTCGTAACCCTGTTGTCTCCGAAAACGACGGACTGTGCGAAGAAACCAATGCATTTAATTCTATGTTATTTTAACAGCAGCTTAACCCACGGACTTATATTAAAATACAGGCTATCAACAGTATCTCGCAGTAACATAGGTGACACTCAGCTCTCATGTACTGTTCTGTGCTTTTTCATTAATCGCTAAATATCTCTCCTTACACGCTTTTTCTAGTTTTCACGTTGAATTTCATTATTCTCGTCAGAGTACACGTTTTACTGAACTTGTGGTAAATATTACACGTATAATGCACGTTTTGTGAATGCTTCTCTTTTTCTCCTCCTCATATACATATAGTGTCTTATTTTCGTTTTGTAATTTATTTATGAGATTTCACGCATGGTATATACGTATTCTTATTATCTTCCCTCTAATTGAACATACTTTACGGCGGAAAGAAGCATAGAAAAGTGTTCGTAAGTAATTAGATAAGATAGGTTTGTCAAGATGCGTTATCTCGCGAAAGCAAATATTGCGAAGAAAGTTTGTTCTCAAGTACTTAGTTACCACCACCGCGGCCGTGGCTGAAACAGCTCTGAAACTTGTATTTTTCCTTCCCCCCTATTTCTCACTTTCAATTAAACCTCTTTGGTGCAAGCTGAATTTTCACGCGTTCAGATAATAGGACAAATCCTGAATAAATCGCGCGTGTCCTTGAGATTTGTGCTTGTTGGTAATAAGAAAGATTAAAGAAAATGTTTCACAGATATTTTGCAAAGTTGTGCTCTACTGGTTGAGAAAATCTTTGTAGTGTTGTTGTCGATAAAGATGTTGTTGTAGTAGAGATATGTGATGTCGCAGCGGAAGCAGGTTGGCTTTATCGCAAATTTTGTACGAAACAGGTTATGACCAGATACCAGTAGATTCGATGCAAGGGTTGGAAATAGGTGGAGGGTCGACATATGGCGCGATGGACACTATGGATGTAGCGCACGAGGGTGACCTGAGTTTCAATCATTTAGAGGAGCTTCCTGCACCGCCGCAAGATAATAACCAGGTTGCAGCCTGGTACGACACCGATCTCTGAAACTGTGCCAGCATCGTATCTCGCCAGAGAAACGGACTCGTGAGGCTCTTATGTAATTTCAATACAGACTAAGTATCGTCGTTTTAATCTCACCCTGTATGTATATCGATCGAAATAATCGAAATAATTTTGACGAAGAACCCGTGGAACGAGAGAGACGTTCCCAGAGAAACTGAACGGTACGAACAACGGTATAGAAGCATACAATACATACATACCAGGCATTACACGCGAACAAGAGTTCGAGGCAACTATAAGCTTGTTTTTACGCGAAAAAAAAGAGAGAAAGCGCGCGAGCGAGCGAGCGAGAGAGAGAGAGAGAGAGAGAAAGCGAATGAGAGTGTGGGAGAGAAAGAGAGGGAGAGAGAGAGAGAGAGAGAGAGA
>NW_017100229.1:4100893-4115897 GCF_001263275.1 Habropoda laboriosa | reverse complement strand
TTACCAATGTCGTACCTTAGATACACTGGTGGACAAAATTACAAGACACTAAATGGAAAAAATGCATGTAATTAGACAAAATTATGACATATTTTTTCTTTTCTTTTAAGTCTTGAATATTATTATATTGTTTTCCACCTTGATATACCATTCTGCTAAGTTGTCCCCAAACATTTTCTATAATATTTAGGACTAGAGTCCGTGCTCCAGCTATTGTTCTTTGATTAATCGCAAACAGCCAGCACTATTCGTTCGGCCATCGACAAACTTGATTTCTGTTTCTCCGTTATAAGCCCATAAAATTCTCTCGTCTTCTCTCGTCGGTAAAAAGAATTTCCCGCCACTTGTTTTTGCACCGAAGATGATTAAGAGCAAACTCTAAACGTCGTTGTTTGTGCATTGTCTTTACTGAAACATTTCAATCACATTCAGCTAAAATTTGCTTAGGTGTAAGGGCTGAATTCGATGCATCCTGATCTCTTCTTCTTTTTATTGTTTTTCTAATATAAATTAACAAATTTTCTTCAACAAAGAATTTACAAGCCGAAACAAGCAATATCACTTGATAAGAGAGGTGTCTTATACTTTTGTCCTATCTGACTCTCAAAACATTCCTCTACAGAGTAGTCTAAAAATTCTTCTACTTTTTTCGGTATGTTTATGATAACGAGAATTGTATGGGGTGTCTTATAATTGTGTCCACCAGTGTATTTATAATAAAGATGATATAGACAAACTTTGAAACTGTTATCGCAACGCGAGGTCATCGGTAGCCAGGCCAGTCAAACGAGTTATATACGCGTCGTCGGGTATATCGATGAGTATGTAGGTTTGACCGATCGCGCGATGACCCCCGCGAATTACAAGTAAACGGCATCGATTTTATACCTTCCCTTCTTTTTTTACGTATCTTTGAAATTGTTAACTCGTCCGAACGAGAACGATAATGCGATGTTTGACCCTGCTCTTCTCTTCGGGTCCGTTTCACCCTAAACAAATTTCAATCACGCGTAAATCCTTCATTTATGAGAAGTGCAACGTAATCGGTCTAATAACCTTTCCACGAGTAAAATTTATCAACATTTTTATTATCTTTTCTTACTTTTTGTACCAACGTACTGTTCGGGTCATTGTGATACAAATATAACTGAGGTTTATGTTTCAAGGCGATACGATTGTAGCCGAAAATATAGGATTACGTTGCACAAATGGTTATTTTAGTTCATTCTGTTTTGCTTTCTTTCCACACTTTGTGCAAGTTGTGTCTCAGTTTCTTACTTTGTTTTTCGTTATTCTTCGAATCGTACGGTGGAGGAGAAATTTTCCTATCGTACCATTCGGTCGCGCAAGCTTTCACTCGTGGAAAAATACATCGTATACAGAAAGAAAGCCAATAACAATATACGTATGGAGAAAATTAGCCCAACGAAGAACAGAATCGCCGCCAGAGACCAAGTTTTGGAAGAAACGAGAGGTTTTGGTTCCCCCAGGGGCCACTCTGTTCGTACCTATTGTAGTATACGCTTTTACTCTTCGGGTCAATATGACCCGGTGTTTAATATCTTATGCTGGCAGGTATAAAAATAAGACGTAACTGCTGCGTAACTTTCGAAGAATAACGAAAAACAAAGTAAGAATCTGAGACACAACTTGCACAAAGTGTGGAAAGAAAGGAAAACAGAATGAAATAAAGTAACCATTTGTGCAACGTAATCCTGTATTTTCCTTGCATCGAAGCATTTTTATTATTCCAAACGTACACCTCAGTCATATTTGTATCACAATGACCGGAACAGTACGTTGGTACAAAAAAGTAAGAAAAGATGATAAAAATGTTGGAAAATTATACTGGTGAAAAGGTTATTCGAGCGATTACGTTGCCCTCTCATAAATGAAGGATTTATGCGTGAATGAAATTTGTTTAGGGTGAAATAGACCCGACGAGAAGAGCAGGGTTAAACGAAACGAACGAACATTATCGCGCGTCACTGCCCGATATTGTCGATTGCCTGAATAACCATTATATCATAGATTTTCCTCCGAAACTTGTGAAACTATTGAATTGCAAAGAGCGACGATTACCTATTTATACCGCTAACCCCGAAACGATAGTATCATTCTCGAGTATCAGTGAACTACAATCAAGTATAAATATAAATGAATATCAATGAACTTTCGCATTACGTATTTTACAGGGTAGTTATACTTAATTTTTCTTATTATCATTAAACGTAGCTACGCAATCGTGGCGGTACTTTGCCTCGTTCGAAGCTCTGTACGCGCCTCTGATCGCTGTCGATGTATTAGACCTAAGAGAGAGACACGTAATTCGTACACACCATGTATATGTATCGTTTAATTGTCCATACGAATAAACTGAACGATTAAGTACTCGAATTGTATACAAACTTCCATTCTCACACCTGTTCACCGCTGCGTGTTCACCGCGGAAAATCGCGCCAACGACGGGTCAGAGCCACCACCACCACCACCACCACCACCACCACCGTATAAGTCAACTTACTTAAGAGGAACAATACACGGAGCAAAGTTTTACACAAACTTTTTACTGTACCGCAACGAATAAACGTTACTCGTTTGGGAAGCGAATGGGAAGGGAGAGGAGAGAAGGGAGGAGTTAAGTTTATTTCGTTATGATTTATGAATGGCGAGATACAAAGGAGGATCGAAGAATTAGGTGGAGAGCAGGTAAACGGTATACGTGTACCTACGTATACGAGTAACAGAGGCAGGCGTTCTTCTTGCGGCGGAGAAGGGCGCGTGTACGTTCGCCAGGTCATTAATCGGCGGTGGACTGTCGAGCGGTGCACATTCGTGCGCGTACCTCGCTCCTCGAAGGTTCGGCTATCGTATTAACGGTTATTTCTTTTTGTGACACGAGGAAAGAGGATCGCCTTGAGGAGCGCTCCGTTGCTTCGTAGAGTGTGAAAGGCCCAGCTTGACGTTCCCGGCACCAGTCGAACAGGGAAACGCTTCCGATTAGACCGACCAGCACAGCTGTCATCGAACAGAGGCGAACTTTTTCCAGCCAAACGGCGATGCTGCAGAAATATACACGTGCGTTTCGTATTATACTCCTTGGAGTAATATCGTTTGCTCCAGTCAAATTGTGATATGGAAAAAACGAACGGAACAGATTGTGCAGTGACATGTACATAAGTAGTACAAAGATCGGAAAGAAGCGAGCAGGTGATGGAAATTTTCTTCTTCTTCTACTACCTTGGTTTGTTTCGAAATCCCTCGCGGTCAAATTAACACGTCTGTGCACGATACGTTCTCGTAATCGAAATCGATACTCGAAGACGTAGCTTCAGTTACCATCCGCAAACTACCCTTGAAATTCGATAGTTGACCCGTACGTCGTGATGTATGTATGTACGTGTGTATAACGTGGAATTCAGTTCATTGACAACGAAGGATAGGAAAGGCAGGAGCGGAATTATTGGACTTGGTACCCTTGAAAGAGTTAACCCGAACGCAAGTGGTTGCGGCAGATTCCAGAAGAGCAGATTAAAGATATTTTTTCTCCGTTTTTCCCACCTTTCACATTCTTGGCACGATTCTCTTCTCGAGAATATTTCCACGGATTATCAACGACGTAGATGTTTTCTGGCGAAGCACGCAGATGTTCGAAGTGGCGGTCGTGTAAAGAACCGGTAATGACGTGAAAGTGCATCCAGCTCGCCTGCCTGGCAGTCTGGTTTCGTTCGGGACAATCTCTTTGGCTCGCAGTCAGTCTGCGACCGAGTTGCTCCGACAAATTCTTCCTCCGTAAACTTGGTCGATCGAGAGTCGAACTCGGTAGTTTTGCATGCATCATTTCAATCGGAATATTTCACTCGAATCTTGTCGCATCGCTGTAGGTATTCGCGTGCACCTGTCGCTCGTAGATTGTTGAGTGATTGTGAAGCCAGCGGGCGGCATGGCGAATTGTAAATTGGTAGAAGAAAGTGAATCGGCCCGAAGGCCACGATAGTGGACGAGCACCGGGTACGCGTATTAAGGGATAAGTAAGGTACGCGATTAGATCGTGTCGTTAGGTGTCTCGAAGAAACTATGGTAGAACCCGCGGTAAACGCAGCAGTGTCGAGTGTTCTTTGCTGATTTTTCCCCGTCGAGGCTGGGCACCTGCTGATAATTTGTATTGTTTGCTTTTTTTTTCACACAGGTGTATCGGCAATTGAACGATACTCGAATTAAGTTGGAGTACAAAGCGGAGGAATATAATTAACGGGGATTAACGGGGAGGTGTGTAGCGTAGCATCGTAGAGAGAGAGAGAGAGAGACTAAAAACGTAAATCGATACATATTTGCGGGATCGCGGGCAAAGAGGAAGCGAAAATCAGTTTCACGATGGTGTTGGTGCGCGTTCACGCGGTGGACGTCCCGAAGAAACGTTGATGGAGCAGAAAGAAATCGTTTGAACGGCTGGAAGATGACGGTCGCGATGGAGCACAAGCGGAAGAGTTCGTGGGATTCGAAGGTGAGAGACGAATGTGGCGCACTTTCCCCCTGCATGCGCTTTCCTCGCGGTTAATTAACTGGTTGGCCCCCGTGTGAAATCGGACGTGAAAGATACGGTAAAATCGATGAGAAAGAAATATATGCATTGTTGGTGGAAACGAAAGTGTAGAAACTTTCGGAATACCATTGACACGGTTGGAAAAAAGGGAATTATTTTTGCGGTTGCGTTGCGGCAAGCCGACGAATCGCGTTCGATCCTGATTCCGCGAGAAAGGCTGGTTAATTGTTCGCAGACGTATCGACCTTGTTCTCCATTGACCCCGAATCAGGGAGGCGTCCTACGCATGGAGAAGGAGAGAGAGTTGCGTCTACTGTTGGGTTGGGCCGTCATCTGCTCCCTTCTCGGCGTACCGTTACTTGGCTACTAGCGCCGAATCGCGCGGCGGTTGCCATTCCGTTCGAATTATGTGAATGACATTTATCACGTGCCTCCTCACTCGCTCGCAGCGTTCGGTTCAACGCGACTTTCGTTCACCGGTCGCAGAAACTTGTCTCTGCAGAAAAGATGGGGAAGAAGGGACGTGCGCGTTAGTTAACTGTCGTTTCGTGCTGGTAGATAAGGGCCGAATAGTAACAATGTTTTACTATTTCTCTGGTATAACCACAGGTGCACGTTTCTTCACGCACGTGCTCCCAATACACAGCGGCACACCGCTAACCGATTGTAATTTAAAGCGAGCAGAACTCGTTCCTAGATTCTTGCTCTTTTGGAAAGGTAGTCGGACGTTTGGAATAACGGTAATAACGGTGAAGAAAGTCAGGAGGAACCGGCGGTGGGCAAGCGAATGAAACTTGGGTCGATGACACGGTTCTTTCAGCGACAGACGGCTCTAGAAATTCGAGGAATTGGAGGGAATTATCAAAGAGCCTGCGTTTGGCAGGCAGCTATTTATTTTTACGGTTGGACGATTGTCGTATTCCAGCGGAACCGTCGATCGAGAGATCGAACTTTCACGAAAGCGCTTTTCTAACGTGCGCTGTCAGCTCTTGATTTTCCTCGGCCTTTTACAGCGATCGCGACACTGTCGTCGTGTCCATTACGTTTTCGCCGTAGAACGAAAGCGTCAGAAGTGGTCGTTCCCCTCGCGAGAAAAGATCGAGTCTCTTGACCTTTTCGCCGCGTTGCATCGCGAGCCGGGGAATTTTCGTGTGGAAGGTTGTAATTTGGTTGATTGATCGTGCTCGATTAGAAGGGGGCACGAACGAGCATTTCCTACGAAAACTCCACCTAACCCGTTTCGTTCGGCTTTCGTAATATCCCCACGCCATTGTTCGCCAAAGACACCTCTAGCAAAGTCCCCGATTTGCTCTTATTGTTAGTTTCGATCATTCGGCAGATACACTTCTCAGTTTGAAATTGGCGCAGGTGAACCGAAAGGGGCATCGAAACTTGTTGTTATCGGCAGGAAAAGGTGCGATTCGTCGGCTCTCCGGTACACGGAGCGTGTGCCGAGCGTAACATTTGAACGAGGGCGTAGGCCTGTTGTGCCGCATCGTGCAGTCGCGCCAACCGTGTACACGCGACCCGTGTCTAGGTGTTGGTGACGAATGTGCACGCGCATCGGTGGCGAGACGATTACACGGACGCTTACACGCTTAGACGTGCGCGTCACAGAGGATAAGCACACGAACGCAACTGATATCACGTTTACGTAACGGAGAATTACACGGATCACCTTGCAATTTCGATCGCGAAACATTTACAGCCTCTCTCCTTTTCTAATCCGCCTCGTTGCCAATCGACGTAACGCGCGTAATTGGGCCGAAACGTGGCCCAAGCGTCGTTGGCCTCCGTAAAACCGCCGAATATTTTCACGGATTAGTGATCGATCGGTGCCGTTTCGGGAGTCGTGGCTTGTCGAGAAACCTCGGTAATGCTTACCCTTTCGTGCCTGGAGGAGGGGCACGAAAGATTCGCAACGTTTCTCCGAGCCGGAGATATCGTTTCGCAATAAGGCTGTTCTGTTTCGACGGAGCTTACACGGTCGCAGAGCCAGGAATCGATGATTTTTTCCATTGCAGATCTCGGTAAGCACGGTGAGCACCAGAAGATTCAGCCGTGCCGGAACTCCGAGCTCGATTCTGTCATCGGACAGCGATATTCGATTCACGAGGAAACTGGGGGGACAGTATCGTTGCGGATGCTGCGTGTTGGCCGCGTTTTTGCTCTTTCTCCTCTTTTCTGGGGTCTCCATATATCTTGGCTGTAAGTATAACAAGTTTGAAGAAAGAAGTAGGACTATTCTCCGTTTGTCGAGCGTGAACACATTTTTAAACGTTTAGACGGCGCGGCACGGCGCGGCACGGCGCGGCACGGCGCGCTTTCTCCGCGGACTTAGGCGCGATTCGGCCGGTGTCGTAAATGAAATTACTCCACGGTTAACCGACGATCGACGGGGTCTGGTGGGCATGAAATTACCTCGGACGAGCTCCTCGTTCGTTTCGTCGAGTATGGTAGACGGTGATCGACGTCTTCCTTTGTTCCTTCACCTTGAAAAATCCCGAGAGGGTTTCAGAAGGGGGTCGAAACGGAAAGGACGAAGAAGACGTATAGGTCTTCTTGCTAAGCTGGCTTAATCGTCGCCACGAACTGCTTCGGGTTATTCTTTCGTGGGCAAAAAGGAGAGGATGATGCGGCCAGAGCCCATTGAGGTCTTTGGACGCGCGAACATAACGGTTCGGCCGAGTTACCGAGAAAACGCGTCCCGTCGCGTCACGGCGCGATAAAGTTGCAAGTAGCGGGGACTCGAAAGCGAGTACACGTTCCCCGCGGCGTCGTGGCGAGGCGAGGAGAACTTAACGCGGCAGAGGTGTATAATTCATGCTTTACGGCTAAAGAGAGGCAAAGGTCGAAGAAGATGCGCGATCGCGTTCGGGTCCAGCGAGGAGGCCTTGAAAGTGGCAGAGCTAACGGTCTGACCGAGTTGTCCTGCCCTCCTGACACCCCTCCTCGGACATTCGTCCTCGGGGGGGGGATCCGTGGCCTTGAAGCATTTCGACGCCTCAGCACGCTAACCGAATTCTCCTTTCGAAAGTATTCCGCGTTCGAGGAATCGCGAAATTGCGAAATCGCTACGAAGACGCGCGTATGCCTTAAATCGTGGTACATATATGGTAAAAGGGAAAACTGGCTGGCGATAGATCCCCAAGCCACAGAAGATCGCTCTCCGGCACCGCAAGAAATTGTATCGCGGACCGAAAAAATCCTCTCTGCGGTGTAAAAATAGTGGAGTAAAGGCACGGTGAAAGGTGAGCCTCGAGCCGCGAGCCGGCTCGCTGTAGGTGCTCGCCGATTGCCCTCGATTCCGTCCTTTACATTTATCGGCTCGGAAAATTGACGGTAGGTAAGTTAAGTTGGATAGGAGAAAACGAACGCTCTCTCCGACCAAGCGTTCTTCCAACGTCGAGCATTAGAAAGTATCCTTCTGTCTTTTTCCCTGGAACAACTGTCTAATTAGGGTAAGTTGAATCGAACGTATCGCTGCTAATCCGTGTACTTACAGACACGTTCCTAACATCGGACCCCCCAGGTGATCAAATCTTCTTGGCGACATTCCGAGTGATCGGGGGAGACTCGTACGCCTCGGATCTCGCGGACCCCTCTACCGAGGCTTTTCGAATGCGATCTCGAAAGTATCGCGACCGACTTAATTTAATCTTCCGACGCAGCTGGCTGAAAGTCTCTTTCCTCGCGGTGGAGATATTGGCGTTGGACGGGTAAGTGTACATCGTCGAAAGCTGTACGTGTAAAACGAGCAATTCGTATTTGCTCGAATCGTATTTGTCGCAGATCCGAAGGTGAAGACTTGGTGGTGCATTTCGACATCAGATTCGATCCACGATATCAAACGATCGCCACTCCCGATATCGTCGAGATTCTTACCAGGGAGATCAGTCGAGAAACCTCGAAATATTTAACCAATCTGACGATCGACCCTCCAAGTCTCGAAGTCCAAGAGAGCCTGACGGCTCTGAACGCTCAGGTGAGTCAGCAAACGACCGTTTCGACGCCACCGCCGACAACCACACCACCTCCACCGAGAAGATGCGCCAACTTGGATTTATCCTACTGCAAACATCTCCCGTACAACGTGACGTCCTATCCAAATATATTGGGACACCGTTCGTTGGCCGACGTGGAAGAGGACGTGATCGCTTTCAGGTGCACAACCGAAGCACGATCGAGTCTCGTGGCAGACTTGTGTCCCGTGCGATCTCTCACCAAACTGCACTCTTCTTCTCAGGGAGCTGGTCGATGCGGAATGTTACCGATTGGCGTACGACTTCGTCTGCCAAGTTTTGCAACCGGCGTGCATATCGAATCAGCCGGAAGACCTGCTGCAGTTGCCGTGCCGAAGCTTCTGCAGAGAATTCTGGAACGGATGTGGCAGTCGACTTCCGGACCGAATTAAACGACTGTTGGACTGCTCCAACTTCCCCGAGTACACGGACCAAGGTGGCTGCAGAGCAAAGCCAGGTGAACCAACTTTCTTAGCTTTCCGCACGGGATCGATATTGGACGAACGTTGTTTGTGTGCCGTAGGATGCGTGCAAGCCCTCCAGGCGAAGGCATTGTCGCCGAGAATTTGCGACGGCGTGATCGACTGCCCTGACCTTTCGGACGAGAAAAATTGCGCTTATTGTCGCGACGGGTACATGCACTGCGGTGTAGGCAGGACTTGCATTCCGCGCGGAAACCGATGCGATGGAAAGGTGGACTGTACGAACGGCAGCGACGAGAAGGATTGTCGTACGTATCGCGTTCGACCTAGCCAATCGATATTTCCCTCCTTTTCCGTATACCGTGTACTTTTCCCTCACTGTTTCTCGTTAGTGTCCCTCGCGCCGAGCATTCGATCCGTGAAATCTCAACCCTCGGACACCCCATACGCCGCAAAGTACAACAGCGAGGGGTTCGTGGTGTTCAACGAGAAGGGTACTATCGGGAAACTTTGCACCGCGAATCTGAACGCGACGCTGCCAGGAACGGAAATGGAGACTGTTCTTCAGACTGCCGCCAGCTCTTTGTGCAATCTCCTCACATACACGTGAGTACACCGTCTCGGATCTTTAGGACACGTCGGCAGACGTTTTACTTTTAAGCCTGATTCGTTCTACGGTCTGTCACACGCAGAGGAGTGAAATCTGTCGAGGTACGAATCGACGACGAAGAAGATGTTCAGTACGTGCACATGCAGGATCCGTCAGCCAGCGAGATCACGTTCGTCAGGGCGCCCTGTCCGAGCAAGGAAGTGATGTACGTCGAATGCTCCGAACTCGGTACGAGAAACGTAGCCTACGCTTTCCATTTTCCTACGTTCACGCGTAATACAAAATCGCGTAGTACACATTGTCCGATCTTTAGAATGTGGAGTGCAGCCTTTACGAGGGAAAAGTGGCAGCCGAGGTTTGAATAAAATGGCCGAGCCAGCCGATTGGCCCTGGCACGTTGCTCTTTTCAAAGAAGAGGTGCACGTATGCGACGCAACGCTCGTTGCGGAAAATTGGTTGATCACAACGGCCACTTGCTTTCAGGGGTTGGTGTAGCTGTCGAATACATATTCCGCAAGTCGACGATTTTTCTCTCTAATAACGGGCACACTTGTTGCAGTCAACCAAAGGCGGAATGGTCCGCGAGAATGGGCACTGTACGACTCTCGAGTACGTCGCCGTGGCAACAGGAACGTAGAATCGTCGGCATGATCAAGTCACCCGTCGAGGGAAGCACGACAGTTTTGTTGAAGCTGGATCGCCCTTTGAGCACGTTTTCGGATTTCGTGCGACCCGTTTGTCTGCCCTCGAGCCAAGATCCACCCGTGAACGCGACTCACTGCAACACCCTCGGCTGGGCCAGAAATCGTAAGAAATCAAAGTCCGTCGTTGTGTAACGATTACGCGAACCACCGAGGACACACACGTACTACAAGGCTGCTGTCTTACATAAGAATACGCGATTGATGAATAACCGTTCGCTGATGCTGTATCGTGTGTTGTCGCGGTGAACTGCAAATGTGGTCGGCAAGAATGTTGGACGTTTCTTAAAGGACGTTTCTTATTTTCTTGGAACAGGAGACTTGCTACAGAGGGTACAGCTTAGGCACAGTGCGATGGAAAGATGCGAGAACATTAGTATCGTTTCGGTGAATAGCGTTTGCACGGAGCCAGCTTATTCTACCGACGACTGTAACGTAAGCGAGAACAGAAAGATGATCGATCGTTCGCCGGTGGTGTGACACGGAAATACATACTTATTTCTCGTTCGTTATCCGCAGGAAGAAGAGGTTGCCGGTAGTCCGATGTTGTGTCTTCAATCGGACGATCGTAGATGGGCGCTGACTGGTGTCGGTAGCTGGCGTATAGCCTGTTCGAAAGCCGCTTTCGAACGGCCCCGATTGTACGATAAAATGTCCTCGAATATCGCTTGGATCAAATCTACCATCGAATAACACTCTTATCCGAGGGGTTTCATTTACGACTCGAGAAGAACTGACGACGACTGAAATACACACGCGCCTATGGCATAGTTCGCATCATTTTCGGGCATCTTTGCTTTTCGTAAACACACTTGTAAAATACTTAAACGTACTTGTTGTATCATTGTCGTATATATGTATACATAGATACGTATATGTATAATATGTGTGGCTGCGTGTAAAGAGAACTGTTTCATTAAAATGTAAGAGTAAGTATCTCCTCTTATATAGATACGGCGACTGTGGCTTTTCTGCTTTATGCAATCGAGCATTCCTGTTTGTTATAATTATATAAACAGAGATGGTTCGTTTGATAGTTTATAAGCAACGGGTAGTCGGTGAAGGTAGGAACATGTGACCGGCGTTCTATATCTACCGTTTCGTAGCAACTTGCGCACAGTGTCCGGTAGAAAGGTGGTGGGAGGGTTACTTTATAAATGCTCCACGCTTGTGTAGCGGACGTTGATTCAGCAAAATCGTTGCTGCGACGTACCAGACCAACGAATATAGACAGACTGGGATTCGGCTGGCGTAGTACGAGATCGGAAACATGGTAAGAACATTCTTTGGTCGAGATTATCAACGGTGTTCTATTGCAAACGTGCACGCATCGTGAGAGCCACTTTGAAACGCGACACTTTTGTCATCGTGGAAGATACGCGGCGGTGAAGGAACATCATGGTTACATTCGCAATGTCAGCATGCGCGACAGATTAGCTTTTGTCCGACAGGCGGAACTTTCGTACGCGGGTTGTTCGAAATATTACGACGGCGAAGCGTATTTCGGTTTTGTTTCTTTCAAACAAACTGCAACCGTTGAATGTTTAATCAGTCGCTGATGCTTCGGTTGGTACGTTCTGCTCGATGTATTATTAAATCGATCCCCCTATGGGACACGTGGTCTGCTAAGGGATCGAAAGAAACATCGGCGCTCTCGGATTTGGCGAGGATCGAGGAGGAGGCAGCCGGCGATCATCCGGTCGAGCTGTTCAGAACGTGGCGTGCGGAGGCAGAAAGATACAACGCGCAGGTAGTGGACGCCTGTTGCTTGGCAACCACTTCAAAGTCGGTACCGACTATTGACCGATGTTGCGATCATGTGAAAAAATGACAATGTAGCGCCGCGACTTCGTTTCAGGGATAACAAAGTCTCCGCGAGAAACCTGATTCTTCGGGAATTCGACAACGACGGGTTCGTAATCGTGACAGATTGTCGCAGCAGAAAAGTGGACGATGTGGTAAGTTTGCGGGAAAAATAAGGTAAATCGTCATCGGTCTCCGATCGATTAGTTTCTCGATCGTTTCAGGAAAACGTTCCGCATGCTGCCATGTGTTACCTGTGGTGCTACGTAAACGAACAGGGCCATCGGATCGTAAGACAGGTGTGTGTGTGTGCGTGCGTTGTAAAAAATGAAATGCATAATAACGGTATGGAGTTTACAGGTGAGGGTAGAAGGTACCGTGAAAAGATTGGAGAGGGAAGGTTTTCAACACCTGTACGACCGTGAGCCGCTCTATTGCAAAATTCGATCTCATTTGTGCGATCAGGGACGCGAAGTAGATTGGAACGAAATGAAAGAACGCCACGACGAGATATTAGATTCGGTTCGCCGAAACAGGATTGATCTGCCGATGCCGGCTCATTTGTAGGTGTATCTGAAATCACCGCTACAACCACCTAACCAATGTTTTCTACAGAGACTTGTGTATGATCGTTCCAGCGTTGGATACAAACTCTACCCGACAATGATGGAATTCTATTTCGCAAGGGATTATCTGATAGGTGATCGTCTGCTGTATCGAAAGAATACGTCGAACGATTCGTGGGAGCATCGTCGGATTGCGGCGTAGCCCGTCCCGTCCCGTCTAATAACTCGTTATAAGATATAAAAACGTTTGATTAACCTGGTAATAATTTTTCCAGAACGCACGTAACAGTGCCGCGGCCGTGTTCGTACGCGTGTATTTCGAATTCGTAAAATGGCGCGCGGATCGGAGAAGCAGTTTCCGAAGTAAACACCAATTTGTTCGTCCAGTCGTCATTGGGCACGTCGTGCGCGAAAGAATAGTTGGCTCGAGCAGCGTTTTATGGCGCTGCGCGCAGGCCTGCGTTACGCGGAGAGAGACACCTCGTGGGAGCCGCTTACGATACTTGAAGCCACGCACGGTGTTGTGAACAGTATTCGTCGGGTCGAGAGCATGCATCGGTCCTAGTACGCTTTTTCTAACCTGAGAAAAATGTGCGACCGTGTGAAATCCGTTTATCTCTTGCTCGAAGATGGTTCCGTCTTCCCGGGAAGACATTTTGGCGCGGAGAATCCGATCGACGGTGAATTAGGTGAGAGTACATAAGAAGCACGTGTTCGTCGCAGGTAGGCGCGCGTGCACGATCGCCGTCTTTCGGTTAATACCGTCGTATTTAATTAACATGGGGCTTTCGTGGTCACAACCGTCTCTCTTTCTCGTTATAACTACCGCTATAAAATAACCGCTTAAATCCACTGACATTGGCGGTGCGTATATGCGCCAGATTCCTCGGAGAATCGTTCGTTTGAAAAATTCGTCTGGATCGCGATGCGACCACGATCACATGGTGGCTTTTAAATTCTCACGACAGAATCGATTAATTTCGTCGCGTCACGTCGCGTCGTGTCGTGTCGTGCCGTGCCGTGCCGTGCCGTGTCGTGTCGTGCTCTTCTTATTGTTAGTTATTTTACACGAGAGAAATGACGAGCCAAGTGAGTTGAAGGCCGTACGAGTGATGTATGCGATACATCTTTTTACAGTATTCCAGACTGGTATGGTGGGTTATCCGGAGTCGCTTACAGATCCTTCCTACCACGCTCAAATTCTAGTACTCACGTACCCACTGATCGGAAATTACGGCGTGTTTGGCAACGAGGTGGACAAACATAAAATCCCGTAGTAAGAAAGAATTTTATTGTGCTATTTCTAACTGAAGTTAGAAACTGCGTTTATCATCTATCCTATAGACGTACGATAGAAATTCACAGTATAAATATTTACCGCTATCGATAAGTGGTGTGATTTTTTTTCAACGGCCCCTTCGTCGTCATCGTCGTGCTAACGAATATTTGTATTCTTGCAGCTGGTTCGAATCTCACCGGATTTGGGCCACCGGATTGGTGGTCGGTGAAGTTTGCGACACTCCGAGCCATTGGCGGGCGATGAAAACGCTCTCCGAATGGATGAAAGTGGAAAAGGTTCCCGGTATACACGAGGTGGACACCAGAGCCCTGACAAAAATAATCCGCGAAAAGGGCGCTATATTAGGTAGAATCGTATTCGATCCACCGAATCCTCTCCCACGTCTGATTCCGCCGATAACGGATCCGAACCAGAGGAATCTTGTCGCAGAAGTTGTCGAGGTGTCCTTCTTTTCCTACTCTCGATATATATATATATATATCTCGATACATTTCACCGACTCTAACGCCGAACGTTGAACGTGTTTCAGCCTGTGCAAACGACGTACAATTCTAACGGTTATCCACGCATATGCGTGGTGAACTGCGGTCTAAAGTACAATCAATTGAGGTGCTTAATTAGACGAGGTGCTCGCGTGGACGTGGTGCCTTGGAATTCCGATTTAAACGAAGCCAATTATCACGGCTTGTTCCTGAGCAACGGGCCGGGCGATCCGCTCAAGTGCGACACGACCGTTGAAAATATCCGATCGATTCTCAAATCGAAGACGCGCAAGCCGATTTTCGGTATTTGCCTGGGGCATCAATTGCTCTGCACTGCCGCCGGTTGTGTCACGTACAAGATGAAGTATGTATTTATCTCTTACGTTCTCTCTTGCTCGCGTTGTATTGTATTATACTAGCTTGAAACTTGAGAAATTTTCACGTACAGTTACGGAAACCGTGGTCATAATCAACCGGTCACGCATATCGGAACCGGTCGTTGTTACATGACCTCGCAGAATCACGGGTTTGCGGTCGACACGAGTCAATTGCCTG
>NW_017100229.1:4088151-4100817 GCF_001263275.1 Habropoda laboriosa | reverse complement strand
AAGGCGTCGTGCATTCCAGCCTGCCTTACTTCTCGGTTCAATTTCACCCGGAACACACCGCTGGCCCCCAAGATCTGGAATGTCTGTTCGACGTGTTTTTGGATGCCGTGGTCGACGAAGCGAAAGGGAACCGGCCGGTTTCTATAAAGGAGAGGTTGAATCAGAAGCTGGGCTTCTTCTACGTCGACAAGTTGGACGTGTCTTTTCGACCGAAGAAAGTGTTGATTCTGGGATCCGGCGGTCTCAGTATCGGGCAGGCAGGCGAATTCGACTACTCGGGATCGCAAGCGATTAAAGCGTTGCGAGAAGAACGCGTGCAAACGCTTCTGATCAATCCGAATATCGCAACTGTGCAAACTTCCAAGGGGATGGCGGACAAAGTTTACTTTTTACCGATTACACCGGAATACGTGGAACAGGTAGCTCGGGGTTAGCTCGGCGTTAGCTCGGCGTTAGCTCTACCTTTCTGACGATCACGCATTTCGTTTCAGGTGATACACTCGGAACGGCCAGACGGTGTGCTTTTGACGTTCGGCGGACAGACCGCTCTGAATTGTGGCGTTAAGCTCGAGAAGAGCGGCATCTTCGAGAAATATAACGTGAAGATTCTGGGAACGCCGATACAGTCGGTGATAGAGACAGAGGACAGAAAGATGTTTTCAGATCGCATCGGTGAGATAAACGAAAAAGTAGCGCCAAGCGCGGCGGTCTATTCGATTCAAGAGGTGAGAAATTGGACCGTCTTCTCTCTCTTTCCTCGTCATGTTGCTGTTGTTGTTTCTCTCAGGCACTTGACGCGGCTGAAGTGTTAGGCTACCCGGTGATGGCCAGAGCAGCCTTCTCTCTCGGTGGTTTAGGATCTGGATTCGCGAATAACGAGAAAGAGCTGAGGTGCCTCGCGCAGCAAGCGTTGGCTCACTCGAATCAGCTGATCATCGATAAATCGTTGCAGGGTTGGAAAGAGGTGGAGTACGAGGTGGTCCGTGACGCGTACGACAATTGTATCACAGTTTGCAACATGGAGAATGTAGATCCTCTCGGTATTCATACCGGGGAATCGATCGTTGTCGCTCCTAGCCAGACTTTGTCCAACAAGGAGTACAATATGCTTCGAACGACCGCCATAACCGTGATCAGACACTTTGGTATCATCGGCGAATGCAACATTCAGTACGCGTTGAATCCAAACAGCGAGGAGTACTACATAATCGAAGTGAACGCGAGGTTGTCTCGAAGTTCAGCTCTGGCGAGCAAAGCGACCGGCTATCCGTTGGCGTACGTAGCTGCCAAGCTAGCTCTCGGTATTCGACTGCCGGACATCGATAATTCGGTTACTGGAAAAACTACGGCCTGCTTCGAGCCCAGCCTTGATTATTGCGTGGTCAAGATACCAAGATGGGATCTCAGTAAATTTCATCGAGTCAGCACAAAGGTATATTTCTATACTCGTATAACGATGTAAAGTTTGATGAAACGTTGGATCGAAAAATTTCAGATCGGTAGCTCTATGAAGAGCGTAGGAGAGGTGATGGCGATTGGTCGAAAGTTCGAAGAAGCCTTCCAGAAGGCGTTGCGAATGGTGGACGAGAATGTAAACGGTTTCGACCCGTACGTAAAGGTCCCTAACGACGAGGAGTTGGAGAAACCAACGGACAAGAGGATGTTCGTTCTTGCAGCCTCCCTAAAGGCTGGATACACGATCGATCGATTGTACGGTCTGACGAAAATTGATCGATGGTTTTTGCACAAGATGAAGAACGTGATCGACTACTATCGGGTCTTGGAGAACACCGATCACACGAAATTATCACACGACATTTTGCTGCGCGCGAAACAGATAGGATTCTCCGACAAGCAGATCGCAGCGGTGGTTAAGAGTTCGGAATTAGCGGTTAGGATACAGAGACAGGAGAGTAATATACGACCAATGGTGAAGCAGATAGACACGGCAGCTGCGGAGTGGCCAGCCACGACGAATTACCTTTACTTGACGTACAACGGGATCACGCACGACGTGGAGTTCCCTGGCGGGCACACGATGGTGATAGGTAAGGAAGGAGGAGGAGGAAAATGTGACGGGTGGGAGTTGGATTCGTGTAACGTTTTCACGGAGTAGTAAATTGCAGGTTCCGGGGTGTATCGGATAGGTAGCTCGGTAGAGTTCGATTGGTGTGCGGTCAGTTGTCTGCGGGAATTACGAAATTTGGGAAGAAAAACGATCATGGTGAATTATAATCCAGAAACTGTCAGCACCGATTACGACATGAGCGATCGGTTGTACTTCGAGGAGATATCTTTCGAAGTGGTTATGGACATTTACGATCACGAGTCTCCAGAAGGGATAATTTTGTCGATGGGCGGTCAATTGCCGAATAATATCGCTATGGATCTTCATAGACAGCAAGCCAGAATTCTAGGGACATCGCCAGAGTCCGTGGACGGAGCAGAAAATCGTTTCAAGTTTTCTCGGATGCTGGACAGCATTGGGATTTCGCAACCGAGGTAACGAAAATCTAACCGAGTCTATTGGAAACGGTTTAACGAGAGAGATTTGGTGCGTAGGTGGAAGGAACTGACAAACCTGAAGTTGGCGATCGAATTTTGCGACGAGGTGGGCTATCCGTGCTTGGTGCGTCCTTCTTACGTATTAAGCGGCGCCGCGATGAACGTGGCGCACTCTAATCACGATCTAGAATCGTATTTGAAGAGCGCCAGCGAGGTGAACAAAGAACATCCGGTGGTTATATCGAAGTTTATCCTGGAAGCAAAAGAGATAGACGTCGATGCGGTTGCCTACGACGGGATTATTCTTTGCATGGCGGTGTCGGAGCATGTGGAGAACGCGGGAGTTCATTCAGGCGATGCTACCTTGGTCACTCCGCCGCAGGATATTAACACGGAGACACTGGCCAAGATAAAAATGATGTCGAAAGCGATTGCCGCATCTTTAGGCGTAACTGGTCCCTTTAATATGCAACTAATCGCGAAGGTACTTAATACACCAACTTGCTCTATCGTGATTCACATATTTCGATTCTGTTTCTATCTGTTTCGAACGTAGGATAACGAGCTGAAAGTGATCGAATGCAACGTCAGGGTCTCCAGATCCTTCCCTTTCGTTTCGAAGACTTTGGATTACGATTTCGTGGCTATGGCTACGCGATTGATCGTTGGAGAGCCCGTGGATCCTGTGGATGTTCTCGCTGGATGTGGCAAAGTGGGCATTAAAGTGCCGCAATTTTCTTTCTCCCGTCTTGCCGGTAACGCGTACACATTTTAGACGCCGCAGCCGAAGCCGTTCGTAGTTGAAACGGAATATGAAAGTGATATTTTACAATTGTACGAATAGGTGCGGACGTGATGTTGGGTGTAGAAATGGTGTCCACCGGGGAAGTCGCTTGTTTCGGAGATAATCGATACGAGGCTTATTTGAAGGGAATGATGAGCACCGGTTTTCATATACCAGAAAAGGGTATTTTACTCTCGATAGGAACGTACAAGGTACATGGTGAAATTTTTCCAATCGGAGATTTTCGCAGCAGGTTCTCTAGAAACTAGCCGTTCTAGCGTTGTCGTTTCGATTATAGCACAAGGTGGAACTGTTACCGTCCATCTACAACCTTCACGAGATGGGATACAAATTGTACGCCAGCATGGGTACCGCGGATTTTTACACGTCGCACGGGATAGAGGTAAGTAGAATAGATAGAGGTAACTTGAAAACTTGACACTGATAAAAGTAAAGGACATTACACGTGTAGTATGGAAGAATTTATTGGCGAACGGACGAACGAATAAGTAGAGGCAGTGAAGTTAAATATACTGGAATGAAATAGCGAAACTCGTCGATGAAATGTAGAAATGTAGGTTGTTTCCCCTAAATGTACGTGGTTTCGGCATCTGTAGGGTTGGGTGAAGGGGGCAACTGTAGAATTTGTTCTTGCTCGTGGCTTTTTACTTCCGAAAGTTGAACCTCGCTCGTCGTCGTCGTCGTCGTCAGTTTACTATTCGTAATGTTCAAGATCCGTTCTTCGTAAGGTTCTTCGTAATGGCTCTCCTCGTGAACAATCGCCTTGGTCACAATCTCTTCTTCTTCTTTCCGATTACTCGTTCCCTTGGATGGGTGAACGTTTCGCCCGAAACGGTCCTTCAACGATACAACGAATATAGGCGTTTCCGCGTTTCTCTTGGGAGTGTCTGGCGGGTCGTTTGCCGATTTCGAACTGGCCGTCTTCAACCTGAGCACTTTGATCTTGTCGCGATAGGCTCGAGCTTCGTCCTTGAAGAGCTCTTGCTCGAAAAGAAGGATGGCCAGTCGATCCGCGTGATCGAGGTAAATAGTCTTCTGCCGATGAGCCTGGTAATGATTGCAGCATTCGGCTATCTTGATGAAATGCGTAATGAAGAAGTTTAAAAGCGAGCATAATCTCGGAATGTCCAAATCGGCACATCGGACCTGGAGAAAAGTAAACTGGAATTGTAACATGTTTTTTTCCTAATCTCGGATAGAATATTTTCTATGTATAATCATCGTATATCGTAGGTAGATAAGATTAGAGGTCGGTGGATTAGAAGTAAATTAATTTAATCGCAGTGGTTTGTTATCGAACGGGAGATATTACGTTTCCTGGAGGGAACCGTATATGTATATATACATATTTTGTTATCCGTGGAAGAAAAAGATCTCGAGTCGAGTTTGCGTGACGTCGCCGGAATCCGACGATTCACCAATATTCTCGTTTTCGCGAGGAAGATAGCGCGAACGTTAGAGGAATATGTTAAGAATGCACGCGACCTTGATGACCACGCATGTGTCATCGCATCGCATCGCTTAATGACGTACGTTTGTTCGCGATAGGGAGCTTATCGCGAGAAAACCTTACCAAGATTTCGACGACAGAGTCCCTGTCCTTGTTGGGATTAATTAACGTCTTGTGTGTCTCATCTTGTACACCGCGTTCGACGCTTTTACGCGGCTCGGCCCTCGAAATATGTTGCATCAAGGTCGGATTAGCCAAGGACAACGTGTCCGCCGTTAATATTTTCAACAGTTGTTCGTAGTCGAGTTTCGGGAAGAGATCGTTCCTGTACTGAATATTTTCCATCGCGTGGAAAACGTACATCACCAGATTTTCCTTGATACGTTTCAGTTGTTTCTGCGTGGACAACAGGTAGCTCCGTTCGCTGGGTATATGTTGAAGGAGATTTCTCTCCTTGACGAAGTAGTCTCTGAGTACCGGTTCGTACTGGCTGATGCTGATGTACAAAGAATCGAGCAACTTTAACAAACACTCTCCCATTCTGTTCTCGGGCCACTTGAGCTGCCTCTCGTCCTCCTCGATCATCCAGAATAGTTTGTGCCTGATGTGAGCTGTGGTGAGACTGAACATCGTGTCGAAAATCGGTCTCATGTACGTCTTGTGGAGTACCTGTGCCACCAGGTAGACCTGCGCTTGGGCATGCGTCAAACATGTTTCGAGGTATCGTTCGGCAGCCGGGAACGTGAGCTGCCACTCGAAATCCATCATAGCGTTGCTGTTCCCTTTTTTCGGCACGAACCCTTCCGGCACCACGTAGCATCCAAAGTCTTTGACCTTCTCTATGTCGTTGAAGTCAGGCCAGGTGTTTCGCGATCTATCTAACCATTCTTCGGCACAATTCGGCCATTGCAGCCAAATCGCCGGAATAATCTGGTACTGTTCCACTCGACTGTGTTTAAATACGCGAGAAATCATTACTTTGTCGCAATGGAGCACGCACCCCTCTCGTCGGACGTCCTCTACCGATTCTCGATCGAAACCGAGAGATTCGGCCCACCGATGTACGAACATGCTCGTAAAGTGTTTCATAAACTCAGTGCTGCTCATGTAAATTAAATCGTAATTGTGTCGCTTCAACGCCAGCTTGATCCTTCGTTGCTTGCTGTCCATTAGATACATCTTCTCTTCCCTGGGATCGTAAAGCTTCCCCTCAGCTGTGTACGTGACCTTTTTGAAACAACGATTCGGAAACTCTCCGCTCCTCCAGCACTCGGCTACTTCGCTGCTCGAAGAGAACCTCGAATTCTGAGTGGGATTGTAACTGCTGCTGCCGCCGCTGTTGGTCGCGTAATTGTCAGATCGATATCCAGAACTGTTGTTGCTCGCTTGATCCAGTTGATTCTGCGTGGACTCTTGAGTTTTCGATTGCGGCGATACTTTCTCCCGTTTCGATAACTCTTGCTTCGACCAGGCTCGTTTAGTGCGACGTCTTCGTTCCTCGTAAGAGGAATAATACTCGTAGTCAGTCTCGGCTTTCGTAGCGCTGCGATTCACCGATGAAATTCCTTCGTCGCACAAATTCGGCAGAGACTTGGAACTCTTGGATAAACTGTGCTTGGGAACTCTTCCGGACATGGTCGTCGTGTTATCGGAGAGATTCGGTCCGTAAATGCTGTCGCCGTCACTGTACAACTCGTCGTCGTCCTCGGCTATCGATGATAAATCAATTTCATCCTCCTCTTTGTTCATCTTCTTCGACGTGCCAGTCTCGTCGACAAGCTGAAGCTGCACGTATCCTGGAACGATATACGATATACGATGTATTTCGTTGAACGAAAGCTCAAACTATTGTACAACGTCGATAAATGTTCCACCTACCTTGATGCTTGGTCGGCTTCAACAGTGTAGTGTACGTGACCGAATCGTTGACGCTGCTATAGTGCGGCGAATAATACTGCTCCAACACGTCCACGTTCTCGTGGACCATGTAAATTCGAACGGGTTGCAGGGGTTCGATGATGGGCAGAAAGTTTTGCCTCGTCGACGTGAAACCGACGTTTTTAGCGATGTGCTCTTGGAGAATGTCCGGAAGTAGAACGTGCCTCTGCGTAGGTAAACGCTTGTTCATTTCCGTTTCGTACGACGACACCAGTGACTCCTTCACGTGTTTGATTTCTCTGAAAGATGACGGACGGTTTTTATCGTGGTCTTAAGTTAACGGATTAATCAAGATCCTCGTGGCATGCTACGTAGAGCACGCACGCTGTTTAGAAAATGGAGGATATCTTACTGTTCGTAATTCCCGAAGAACTGAACGCACATCATCAGATTGTTCAATATGAACATCTCTGGATTCCTTTGGATAGCTCTTCTCAAGAGGAACAGCTCCTTGTCGGTGTATTCCTCTTCGCGGCTGCCCGGAGTCCCGGCACCTTCGTGCTGGCCATTGTATACGTTCTTTCCAGATGCTTTTTTCGGAGGTTTGATCTTGGAATTGCCCATTTCCCGTTCTTGCTTTTCCCACAGAACCACAGCTTTTTAACGATCAACAGCTGGCAACGATTCGACGCTGTTGCCTCGTTGTTAGTTATCCTCGTTGGTCTTCACAGTTTAACGGGGGTTCAACGTCTGCGATCACGGCCCATGTAAACGCGATACAACACGTACTCGCTCATCGACGACACGGTAATCCAGTTGCGTGGGATACTGTCGAGTTACCGATAAATACCTACCTACCTATCGTTATCAAGCTTTGTAGGCAGCAGAATGGTTTAATCGGTGCTTGCTATCGGCTATCGGCAAATATCCCCATCATTTTTCGACCATCCACGCCGCAACTGTTGCCTCTGTGGCTTCCATTACACGCCAGATAGGAACAGGGGATGAAGCGAAATGTTTCTCTCCCTTCCGGGGAGTACTTAATTAATCGTAAAACCGATATTATAACTTTACCAAGCGTGTACAACTAACGCTCGATTTTCATGACATTGATATCAGAGATAAGAGTGTGTTAGGAGGAAAATTGATCTTTATCTAATCTTACCGGTGAACAATCCGGTATTCGGTACAATCGCAGATCAATTTCGGTGTAATATATCGGACGAAATAAAACATTCTTTTATATTTCACGTAGCGTGGGTATAATCTGTTTTAGAGCTTTTACGCATTTCAATTGGAACAGCTTCGTCTTTTTTCAACCGTGTAATAGAAATGTATCGCTTATTAACGGATCTTTATCGCGTAGATAGAGCCCGGTGAGAAACGATAATTGAATCATACCAACGATAACGACCAAATCTTCTACTAATCATCGTTTAATACTTAAAAAAGCAAAACGGTACCTGTTAAATAGAAGACAACGATGAATGTTTTATTCGTGATACAGGTAGAACCGGTACAATGGACATTTGAAAATATAAGCGTGAACGAAAATTCCAGTCCGAGCGATCTTCGGCATTTGGCTGATTTCCTCTGGAAGAAACAGTTCGACCTCGTGATTAATTTACCAATGAGGAACGGCGGTGCACGCCGCGTTTCTAATTTCATGACACACGGATACCGCACGAGAAGACTAGCCGTCGATTATTCCGTTCCCTTGATCACGGACGTGAAATGTGCCAAACTGCTGGTCGAAGTAAGTGCCAGACATTTACATACCCTTTTACCGGCGTTGTTCGAGACACGTTGTTACGATGCGGTCTCGTTGCGCAGGCTATGAGAATGCTCGACGGACGTGCACCTCGTATGAAGACTCACACGGACTGCATGTCGTCGCGGCGAATGATCAAGCTTCCTGGTCTCATTGACGTCCACGTGCACACCCGTGATCCTGGAGCGGTCTACAAGGAGGACTTTGCTTCTTGCACCGCTGCTGCGCTCGCTGGAGGCATCACTACGATCTTCGCGATGCCCAACACCAATCCCGCCGTGGTCGATCATCAAACCTTCGCTCTGGCCAAGGAAGTAAGGGAATGAACGTTTGCTTGAAAGTAGCGCGCTTTAACGTAGTATCGGTATTTTTTTACTTTCCACCTCGCAGCGCGCCCTTTCCGCCGCAAGATGTGATTACGCGATTTACGTAGGAGCCTCCTCGGATAACTTTTGCGTTACGGCAGAATTGGCTCCACTGGCGGCCGGTCTTAAGATGTATCTGAACGAGACGTTCACCACGCTTCGATTGACCGATCTTACCGTCTGGATTAAGGTATATACGCCGAGAGTAATCTTCTCTGTACCCGTTTCCTAATTCGAACGGAAAAAATACACGTTTCCGTTGTTTATCAGCATTTTCAGACGTGGCCTAAGAAATATCCAATCTGCGTGCACGCCGAGGGTCAAACAACAGCCGCGATTCTGTTGTTGGCCGGCTTGCACAACAGGCCTATTCATATTTGCCACGTAGCCCGTAAGGAGGAGATCCAAATAATACGCGCTGCTAAAGAAAAGGTAATCACCCTGCCGTGTTGGCTCGTTACAACCTCGTACGAACGTTTCCTATCTTCAGGGAATGGCCGTGACTTGCGAAGTGTGCCCTCACCATTTGTTCTTGTGCGAGGAAGATCTAGAGCGCATAGGGCACGGACGAGGCCAGGTGAGGCCAGTATTAGGAACGAAGGAAGATCAACAGGCACTTTGGGAAAATTTAGATATAATCGATTGCTTCGCGACCGACCATGGTCAGTCCTATTTACAAGCAGATCGCGATTACGAGATGTGCCAGTTAACTTGGCAGTTAAACTTGTGTTTTGAACGTTTAAGCGCCTCATACCGTGCAAGAGAAATCCAGCGAGAAACCACCACCAGGATTTCCCGGACTGGAAACCATACTTCCACTTTTGCTCACCGCGGTTCACGAAGGCAAATTAACGATAGAGGTAGCTGTATATGTATAACGATAGTTGTTCACATTCCTACCTTCGTATCTTCTCGTATCTCTCCATGAGGAGATAAACGGCTATTCGACTAAATTCCTTATCCCAACTCGGTTCTCTAGGATGTGATTGACAAACTCTATAAAAATCCGAAAAGAATCTTCAATATACCAGACCAGCCAAATACCTACATCGAGGTCGATCTAGGCGACGAATGGGTAATCCCAGAAGCGATGCCTTTTAGCAAATCGAAGTGGACTCCGTTCGCTGGAATGAAAGTTCGTGGATCGGTGCACAGGGTAGTTTTGAGGGGAGAAGTTGCTTACGTCGAAGGGCAGGTCCTGGTGAATCCTGGCTTCGGCCAGGATATCAGGGAGGTTCAAGCAAAGACGAAGCTTCAAACGGTAGCGAACGGTCCGGTAATCGACGTGACTAGCCGACCGGGCTCTGCTTTGGACGGCCTCTTATCGCCTAATTACGATAAGTACAACAATTTCGCGGAAAGGGCAGCTGATATGTCGGAGGAGGAACAGAACGGTAAAGAAAGAAAGAAGAATCGTATCTCTCCGCCGATCTATACCCCGAACCGTTTTCGATCGTTTCTTTCAGAACCGTATGCGCTACTGCTGCAAACAGCGTCGCACAAGTCGAACGTACACTTTGCCCTGGACGTAGACTCGCGCGAGCAGGCGAAATTGCTAACCATCCAACAGCGTACAATTTCGCCTCTTCCTATTAGCACAGCGACCAAACACAAAAGCGACAGCAATCCAAATCTCCTGCTGACGCCTGTACCTCCCGTCCCCTCTGTTCACACCAGCCACAATCTAGCCGGGCACAACGTTCTCACCGTGGACATCTTCAACAAAGAGTTGCTGAAAGATATCTTTCATCTCGCGGAAATTCTACGAAGTGCTATTAGGAAAGAACGGCCGCTGGACCATATCTTACGGGTAGGATTGTTAGTTAACGGTGTGCCGTTTCGTCTCGATCGAATCGTTCGTTGATAATCGTTTTCACAAAGGGGAAAGTGATGGCGTCGATTTTCTACGAGGTGAGCACGAGAACCTCTTGCAGCTTCGCGGCTGCAATGGAGAGACTGGGAGGACGAGTGATATACATGGACGGTGCCACGTCGTCTGTGAAGAAGGGAGAAACTTTGGAAGGTTTGCGGTTGTGTCTGACACCGTACGATCAAGAACGAACGGTACTTGGTCTGACGGTAAGATGCCGGTCTGTTGCAGATTCGATAGCGGTGATGGCTGGGTACGCGGACGTGCTGGTGCTTCGGCATCCGGAACCTGGCGCTGTATCGGTGAGCATTTACTTTCGTCGTATTTTCCCCCTGAAATATTTTCAGCGATAAACGCGCTTATCTCGTGTTGGTGTCCCAGAGAGCTGCTCAGCACTGTAGAAAGCCTTTATTAAATGCCGGCGACGGCGTCGGCGAACACCCGACGCAAGCGTTGCTCGACATCTTCACAATAAGAGACGAGATCGGTACGGTAAACGGTCTGACCATCACTATGGTCGGGGATTTGAAACATGGTAGAACTGTCCATTCCCTAGCAAGGTCAGCGACTCGATTTCATCTATCGGACTTACGTCGAATGACGTAACATTTCACATTTCGAAAACGCGTCTGCCTCTTCACAGATTGTTGACTCTTTACAACGTCGAGCTTCGTTACGTGTGCCCACCTGGCCTTGGCATGCCTGATCACGTGTCGAAGTACGTGTCCGAACGTGGGATCCAGCAGGAGCAGTTTAACACCCTCGAGGACGCTCTTACAGACACGGACGTTCTTTACATGACACGCATTCAGAAGGAACGTTTCACCACCCAGGAGGAATATCGACAGGTAAAACGATCGTGCCCAACGTCGTTTCCGCCAGAGACAGAGATTACAAGAACCGTTTGTTCACAGGTTTGCGGACATTTCGTGATAACGCCGCAGCTGATGTCACGAGCAAAGAGGAAGATGGTGGTGATGCATCCTCTGCCAAGGGTTTTCGAGATCAGTCCGGAATTCGACACGGATCCACGCGCCGCTTATTTCAGGCAGGCCGAAAACGGTGTCTACGTTCGAATGGCACTGTTAGCTATGGTACTTGGACGCATGTGACTCGTTGGAGGATGAAATCGCTTTCATTTCGGAAGTCTAAGCAGCAACGTGTATAAGATAGACGATACGTTCCTAATCGCATTTGTAATTAAACCGTGATTCGTATGGATGGTTTTATCGTCGATCGAAGGAACGTTTCCATCTCGAGGCGACGAGTAGAAAGAAAGCAATTACTATATATCGTAGAATCACGGTACAGCTGGTTCCATGGACACCCACACTTTTATATAATCGTTGAAATTCCACGAAAGAAGAAATATTTTTATTAAACATTTGACGTATGCGCAATTGTATAGAAAGTATATACATGTATCGATGAATTTTTTATCGTTACGTAATATGTTGACAATTGATGATTAAAATGGACGTCATACGGTTGAACGACGCGGAGCAGCGCGGCGATGCACGCGTACGTGCAAGGTAATAAAATATTTTACTTTTCACAGTACCACTCTTAAATAAATACAATTTTCTTTCCTCTCATATGTACACGTAATATACGTATAAATAGATACTCGTCTGGAAGTAATATACAATTTTTATCGAGAAATATACGAAGCGATTAACGTCGGCACTTGTTTCGAACCTTGTGATCGTTACAAAGCCGAAGGAGTACGACTAGACGATGGAAAATATCGATAAATTCGTTGGCGTTCGTTCGTGCTCGAGGGATTTGAAATTAACGACGCTAATTGTAAGCAATCGAGCGAACAGAGAAGTGAATTATTTGAGCAACCGTGGAGATTAGGATGTGTACCTGTTTATCAACTAGGTAACGTTGTTATGCTTTGGATATTAAAGACAACCACGATAGACGATCGATGCGATCGAGAGATTCGAATAGGTTAAAGTCGCAGTTGTATACCGCGACTAACGTTGAATGTTCCAAAGAACTCCGCGATAGGTGTGT
>NW_017100229.1:4081218-4087816 GCF_001263275.1 Habropoda laboriosa | reverse complement strand
GTTTGCAGAATTTGGTCGCATCAGTCACTCCAAGCACGATAGTCCATTATTGGGTCGAGGCTATCGTCGCGAGCACTGGTTCTCCCCCGTGTATCGTTTGAAGTCTAGTGGCCAGCCAGTGTTATCGCGACTAAATCATGCTCGCACAATTTACTTTGCCAGTTTTTTCGAGTTATCTGAATTGACCACTTAACGAACCACTTGCGACTTAACGAACAGGTTTGAAGGAAATCATCAGCTCTCGTTCGCGTTGGAGATGAACGTGTGCGAACAGGGATGTCAAACTATGGCGTCTCTTGTCCGAAAATCAGCGTCGCTGGCACCGGTCGGACACATGTTCGATGCCAAGGATTTCGCATCCTCTTTCTCGTTCCTCCTTCTCGCGTGAGACAGCGGTGGCATTTTCAATTTTAGCTTCTTCTTCGAAACGTTCTTCTTTCTGAAACCAACCAATCCGTAGATCGTCGCTTTATCTACCACCGGACATATTTCTACGTACTGGTGCTTGCAATCGATAAAGATCCCCATCAAAAATAGTACCACTATGGCTACAATGATACCTATCACGACCACCACCAGTGTCACTATCGCGTCTTCTTCTTCGGAAGTAAAGGGCTCCTCTGTCGTAGACCACGACACTTCGCCTGAAACGTAACGAACGTCGTTAGACCTTACCCATTCTACGTATATTCCTTTCACCGATTACGATATTGCGAAATTCTCGATATTTTACGATACACTCGTTTGAAACAGCAACGGTGGCATTGTTAAATTCCACGCGACTGCTGTGCTTTTTGGCATAGATTGACGTCACTTAGAACTTATGGATAACGTCCTTTCGGGCACGCACACGACGTCGAGCAACGCGGTAGGGGAGAAAGAGACTGTTTATACCAAGACTCAGCTGTAAAAGTGTCGATCGAAAGCTCGTTTGCGCATCCGTAAATTACCATTTAGCGAAAATTCCTTGCCGCTGATACGGATATCGCGTAAGAACGTGCACGCTTATTCTCAACGTTCCAACTTTTTAACGCGTTCACTGCTGCCGAAGAGCAAAATCGCGTGTACCAGCTGGTGAAACCGGCGCGATACGTACGCAAATGGAAATTTTTCTTCTCTCTACGCCCCGTGATTAACGCGAGAGGCGTACACTACCAATAGGTCGATATCAATTGTACAGATAACTGTTGAAAATGACGCGTCGTTAAGAGAATATAACGGTTTAAATATTTTCGGAGCACTTTCGCATGACTTTCGCGACAGGTTAGTGGAATCTAAGATTTTAACAGCACCTGTACGTACCAGCTTCCCGTCATTCCACCGACGCCGCGATCTTTAATATTCGCCGCGTTATATCCGTTTGTTTGTCACGAGCAAATATTTGCCCCGATCCGCTCTTTTTACGCCGCGTTACGCCAGCGTGAGGAAATTTCGAAAAGGCTCGATTTAAGTGCATCGAAGTGAAATCGTCTAGAAACACTTGTACTGGTAGTCGGAGAAAGTATCCGACGCGGCGCGTACGTATATGTACGTAAGTACGTGTTCCATAGGTAGCCACGAAACATCGTTGCATTTAGGGTAATCCTGTAACGTTCGTTCCAAGTACTTGTAGACAGGCGAAAGGGAATGAAAAGGTAGCGAGGTTCGCCACCCCGGCACCTGTCGAATTACACGTACCTTTCGTGAAGGACGCGAGCCGTAAGCTGTCGTTGACGCTCCTCGCGTGTAGCCCCATATCGGAAGGTATTCACGTTGTTCGCGAAGAGCGTGGAAAGTAGCGGTCCGCGAATCGACCGGTTCGAATTCTCCAAGTAAACTGTCGGCCACATGCCACGAGTCATGTGATATGCTCGGTGAGGCCTCTACGAGAGCAACGGAAACACCGTGGGAGGAATGAAGACAGAGGAGAGAGGCTGAAGAAGAAGAAAGAGGGACTAGCTACGCTTCACGGATCGCGGTGGGGCAGAGAGGAAAGAGAAACCTCACGGTCTTCGTCGCTCTCCGGCTCGGAGAGTATAACTTCCATTCACTGTCCGGGATCCACGTATAACTTGGCACTTACGTATTGAAACGACCTGCACGGTTTTGTACAGTCCTGTTCAAAAGTCCCTCGAACGACTGAAATACGTGAAATGTCGATGAATCGTGCAAAAGAAACTCACAGGTGCACACTTCTCTCAATTTTTATTTGCTTTCCAATTGGATACAACATTTTTCTACATTTCACTGTTCACGTTGATTTCGATAGAAAAGATTACCCGATGAGACGAGATAGAATTAGTCGGAAAGAGAGTTATTTTCAATTTTCATAAATTACGTTACCTATCCTGTATATCGAAGATTGTTCGCGGTGTTTTTACAAGTTTCTCGCTCCTCCTCCGATTCATCTTCCGGTCCTATATTGCGTGTAAGAGAAATATGCGTCTGCCCCGTGCAATACTCCGACAAAGCCACTCATAATCTGTAGAAATGCAAGGACATACTGAAAATTCGGACTAATTAGACGGAGTATAATTATTGGACGTACGTAAGCAGCAGTCATCGCTGGGTAAACGTCGAATCCTGGTCGAATGTAATATTCTGGCAGGAGAAACACCTTGGTGGAGAATGCCAAATACGAGGCTGAGCTCAAGTAGAGAAAGGAAGCTAAAGCATTGAACATCATTTCCTGTAGAAACATACGGGAGTATCTATAACGTGTATACGCGTTCAATCGTAAAAGGAATAGTGCAGAACGTTGAACGTACGAAGAGCGACGATCTAATTAATCTGTAGGATTTTTCCGATACGGCGTAACAGGCAAGTAAGACAGCTGATGTGAAAAAACAAGCCGAACACGTAGTCAAAGACCCTTCGAAAGCTGAACCAATCTGCGTGCCGTATTTTAAACCGTAATTAATTAGCAAACTCTGTATCAGACCACTGATAATCTACAAAGAGGTACACAGTAGAATTGGTTCACGTCTAAATTTACATTTCCGTTTCGCAGATCCGTTCCATTTCTCGAACTTACCGTTTCGCATAGTTTCAAGACACCGGGCATAGTTTTTAAGAATTCCAGGTGTATACAGGTGCAACATCTGCAGAAGCAACATTGGACACCTCCGGCGGAATGCGTGCCGGCCGAAGACATCCTGATTATCGGGCCTGTTCCGTTTTTAATCATAGCGATCACGCGTGAAAGAGATATCGGTTTGGCGAAGAGCGTACGATTCTGACTTGGACGCTTGATCCGATCGGTCTAATTGGTTAAACGACCGATTAATTCGTACGGTTGCGAGGCAGAGGATGGATGATCCGTGACACGGCCGAAACAGAGATTTAACGTCGCGTCGTTTAAGCTGAGAGACTGAACCGCGTTCTCGAGCACTTTCCTACAAACTGAGGGTGCTTTCTCCGTTGATGCGGAGCATTTAAATGTCGTTGCACCCCCTGCTGCGTCCCATCGACACGAGGGATACCGATGTCTATTTCTGGCACGTGCCACGCCGGAAGATATATGTATGTAGTCGACCGGCTGGCCGGCGCGACGCAGGAAATTGAAAGAAAAAAGGGAGCAGAAGAAGAAAGGAACGCGACGTCGGATTATTCGACGATCCATCGTACATACGTGGTCGCATACATAATGTTATTGCTTGCGTTATGCATCGCACCGCAATATCCTGTTCTCTGTCTTTGTGCAGCTTTATCAAAACTCCTCCCGCATACGTATGTAGCTACGTGCAGATCCACGTCCTGCCAATGGCCGTGCGAAAGTTTCATTTTCGTCCATGTGTACGCTCGAATTTTCTGACTCATAATTACGTGAGTGATGCGCCACGTCGCGTCGGTCCGCGTCGGCAGCGTAAAGAGAGAGAACGAACGTGGCTTGCTTTCTCTCTGGTAAATGGATATTTGTTGGAATTGTTACGTTGTAGTTTTATCTTCCTCTGTGTTTCTTTATTTCCTTACTATCTTCCAAGATATATGTATAAATATGAAGTATAAGTACAATAAATACGTGACTGTAGGAATCGTATAAAATATAAAATGCGACTGTTACGACATCGTTATGTATATAATACATACAATCAAAGAGTTACAAAGTTTCACGTGAAATGTAAATATGTACGCGATATACAAAACACGACAAACATCTTCGTATATCAAATTGAAAGGTTTTGTATAAAAAGTCGCGTAGTCCGATTGTAACACTCGTACACAAAATGTCAACCTTAACCTGAGTTAAAAGTACATATTTAAATTCCTCTGTAAGTACGAAGAGCGACGATCGTGCTGATAAGATACAGAGCTGCGTTCACCAAACCACAGATCTGGAAAAAACGTAACACGTGAACAATGGGAAATACTTGAGAAAGAGAAACGTACGGTGTACTTACCGCTCCAGCCATTAGCGTATCGTAATGTGCATAACCTTTCATATTAGATACGTGTATTATAAATGTTAACGATGCGGCCAGATACAATCCAAATGCTATAGAATGGTAGAGAAGTTCCTGAAACGGTGGATAATTTGAACGTCGGATTTTTCACGAGCAATTCGTTTCCTACAAATCTGCGCAAACTTACGTAGATGGTTTTTGCGATAATGGTAGACGTTGAAGGAGAAGTCAAGCAACTTAGTAGCAAAATGAAGGTTCCGATTAAAAATGACGTCGTCATTAATAAGAAAAATAACTCTGCGGCATTCGAATACTGCCGATAAGGCCCAAAGTAATTTGCTATTATTGCCACGCAAACTACTCCCAGTGCCTGAAATAGAAACGTACGAGAACATCGATAAAACGAAAGGGTGGACGATAGCAAAGTTCTTATCGGATATTTTTAAAAGGAAGCGGAACTTTGTACCGATAATGAATCATGGAACGTTACTAAGCGTTCGTGTTAGATTACTTACAATTAGTCTTAGGAAAGATCTTTCTCTTATTGCTCGAAAGAATTAACAAGAGGCTTACCAATTGGAACAACTTTAGGAGACCGCCCAACGTTTTTAAGTAACCAGTGTTGATGATAACTGCTGTGGAACTATTGGTAACCGTATGAGTCCTGATAGTTACCGATTGCGACATTGTCATTTCCTTCGTTACCGATTCTGAAACTGTCAAGCAGCACGTTACAGTGCGAACGATTCCTTAAAAAACAGCCTCCAGTGAGTGTGGGTTGCGAAGAAGAAAGAGGGCCAAGGCTAAAATTTCGAGGTGTGGCCTACATTTCACCTTTCCCAAATCCAAGAATAGCGGCGACGAATCTCGTGTTTCGTTTACTCCAGAATTAACTTCATTTTTTGAATATCTAACAAAATAGAACGTGTCGGATTTGAACACGCGATCGTGGCAGTTTTGTTTTCGTATCTTTCATCCTGCCGCACCCTTCGCCAATCCCTCGGGGATCGATAGTGCGTAAATACACAGTACTACAGCTCCCCTCGGAATCACTTTTCCCCATTTTCTCAACGTCAGATACAGGGAACGAAACGCAACAATGTTAGACCCCAACTTTCTCTAACGTACCGACGATACATATATCGGCACGTATATACGTATCACGACATGCCTGAATTAGCGCGGCTACGAATAAACACGTGCGAAGTGCCGTCACCGGTTATTTTTAAATGAAAGCACGTCTATAGCAAAAGAAACCGATAAGAACACTGGATTCGAATTATACGAAACTGATTACGGTGATTACCACGATTTGGATGATTTTACGATATGTAGAATTGGTCGATATTCGTAAAAGCCGATAATGTCGAGAGATACACTCGTAATTTCGTGCATATTGGGCGTATCTAAAAGAATCTACGTTACAAGTAATATCCGAGTTGAAAATAAAGTTGTATCGATGTGATTTCACCTTATCGTGATTATCTCGAAAGCATCGTCCAAAAATGCGAATTATTTGATTTATACCACAGCAAATCACGATTCACAATCGTTTTTAACGACCGGCAAAATTAAGGAGGATGTACACAATACTGAAACTGACCTTAACAAGAGAGGTGGTCGCGCGGCAAGCGTCTGGGATTGACTGAAGTAAGTACACGCTTGCTTTTCTACGCGTACCATGAGTGACGTCTTTGGTGACATCATACTTGGCCACACGATCTCGTTGTATGAATGCCTCTGTACGCGCGAGAACACAAATATACCACGGCTTTTAATCGTTTCAACTGTAGGATAACGATTTTTTAAATGCCAACCCGACGATAGGTTCGACAACTTGGTTGTTTCACAGGAACATTTTCTCAATTTTTCAACCGCTTTTTCCACGCGAATCAGCTGTAACTTTACTTTGGATTGAATCTTTTTTCCCGCTGTGTTAGAGTTCTGAAGTTGCTTCTATTAGCAAAACAAAACACTATCGGACTCGATGTGACTAATGACATAACCTAAAAAACAGTAGAGAATGCTATGCCGTTGGATAAACGGCATATTAGACACTGCGTCCCTTTTGCATTTCAACTTACAAAAAAGTGCTTTTGTAGCGAAAGGTCTTTGGGATGGGAAATTCTGCCTCATGCCAACTGCCTGAGAAATTGAACAAGTGTATAGCAAGTGATGGAGATTATTTCCAAGACTGAACTGTACTTTGGTTTTTT
>NW_017100229.1:4057129-4080847 GCF_001263275.1 Habropoda laboriosa | reverse complement strand
TAATAAATAGCAAATCCACGAAACAAAGGCTACGAATTAATTTGTACACCCAATAACGTTCGTACTCTCGTCAGAGTTGACGTTGCGAATTATTTCTGCTATAAAACGGGAAAGAAATACCTACCGTTGAAAATCTGCGCGTGTAAACTGCGACATCGTAACGAACAGCGGGAAATGAAACGGTGTCGGATCGGCAAACCGAAGATACATAGATATTCCGAAGACAATATCGAAAACGAACATATGTATGTATATTTCAATGGTAGCATGTACAGAAAAAGTACAATGTATTGAAAAACATTGATTTACGTAGCAACGAATCGTGTTTAGATCGACGAGTGCGAATTATACACGTAAGTGTCTCCCTTCTGAACGAAGGGAAATAAAAAAGAAAAGGGAAAAACAACGTACTGGATTGAATTTGTGCAAATATATTACTTAAGTATATAAAATAGATGTAGATGTATATATCTAATGCGTGTATAAATAAAAAGTCGCGGTAGTGCGAAAAAGGTACGGTTAGAAAAGTGAACTGGACGGGAAGGTTCGGCACGAGGTGCGCGTATCTACCGAATAGTATAATCGATTGAAAATTCGGAAGATCGACGTACATCCAATATGGATTTTATCGACCGTTTTCTTTTTCTTTTGTCTTTTGTACGATGGAGAAGATTGAAAAAACAGCGTTGAGAGTGGGGTTGTTGGGTGTCCCTTGGGCGCAACGATTATAGATTTTCTTCTTTCTTGCATTCTGATTGTCCGCGCTGATACGCGCGATCGCGCGATCGCGCGATTCCAAATGGCGAAACAAGAGCGTGATGGAAGCGCGCGATCGTCCAGCTAACTGTCTGTATAGTCTTTAAGGCACGTAGTAGATTACAGAGTCTCTCGTTAAGCTAAGGTACGACACACGATCGGTTCAGGGGCCTCGTTGGACTAGCTTCGACCCATCGATCTCTCCGCGAACCTGCTGCCTGGGGACAGCAGTGGGACGAGCGATCGCGAAAACCGGTGTGCAGTAGCCTCGTCGTAGGTGCTCTTCAGGTACCTGGCATCTTGTCGAGTACCTCTGCTTTTCCTCACTGTGTGTTGCTACTTCTCCATTCGACGTACAGGAAATACGCTCCAGCAGCGTACGCAACCGTGTTAAAGATTCCAAATACCTGCGCAAACAGCAGAAAAGTTTCAATGTTTATCGTGCTCAAATTACCTCTGCACTTTTCATTTCACGTGTGATCGACACGAATTTAATAGGATTCTTACCCCTCCTGCTATATTCCTCGAGGTAGACGACCCGCTCAGCGCGCTCCAAACGGATAGTTGCGCTATGAAAGCGATCATGTAAAGTACGGCAAATATCGTTGTGTTCAAAAGTTCCTGCAATTAAGGAGTGACTGGTTAGTACGAAATCAAGTTGCTTGCGTTCGTCGAATCGTATTTTCCTTTCCTTACCGTCAAAATCCAGTTGATAGGTAACTTGAGCGCCTCTCGAATAGATAACACGTAAATGAAGCACCATAACAGGGTGGCGATAAAGGCTGTTACGGCAACAAATAAGAACCAGTGGGTTGCACCTACCCACGCCGGTGATGCACATGCCATGCATATTATGCCAAGTGCCTGAAACAAATTGAAATACACGTGTATGTGTGCGTACGCGTTTCATTCAATTCCTTTGACAATTTACTCAACGTGTTTCAATTTACATTTAACACGTCGGATTAACGTGTTACTCTTTCGATACATCATCAGCCGTACGTTGTACTTGGGTAAATATTTTTATATAATCGTCGACCGATTTTCCAAGTTCTATCCACTCCCCGAATTCTAAAACTTCCACCTTTTCCTCCAGAACGTTCGCAAATTCTAAAGAGACCGCGTTTAAAAAATATTCTTCTCGACGTGCAATTTTGTCCTGTGCTCTCTTCAGCGTTGCTTCTCTCTCTGCCTTGAGAACGACGAGAGGTAATCTCTTTGCTTCGAGTTGGTCGGGGTCGAAATGTTTCTTATTCAAAAGAACGTTCTTCATTCTATCGAATTCTTTGGCCTTCCATGCAACGTGTTTCGGAACTGGAGCGCTGCGCGCCCTTTTCTCCTCTTTCAATCTCAAACGCGCCTCTTGTTCTCTCCTCAGTCTTTCCCTCGCTTCTTCCGTCTCCCTTTTTCGCTCTTTGTTACGCCTAGCTGATCTATTGGTTAACGAGGTCGGATCGTTAGCGAGAAAATCGTTCTGCCAGCTGATAAAAACATTCTTCCTTCGCACTTCCCTCCACACGTACTCCTCGAACCAATCCATCCGTTCGATCGCGTCTTCGCTACGAAAAATCTCCGGCTCTTTAAACACCCGAAACAATCCACCTTGATCCCCTACACCGATCATCTTTGAACGTTCCAGAGGAAATAGAGGATATTCCAACAGGGTCAAGTGTACGATCGATTTGGCCGATACAATTTTCGAAAATACCGGCTGATTCGGTTCGTTCTTTACATCCCAGATCTCAAGGCTACCATCTTGGCTACCGAGTAAAAATACCCCAGGTTCGTTGGCCCAGCAACAAGTCGCGTACCAAGAAGCAGTTCTCCTCGAAAATAAAGGGGAATCCATATAGTCGTCCTTCCAAATGGCGAACACCTGTCCACCAATTGTCAGGAGGACGTCTCGAAGGTGTGGCGACCGTGTAATTTCTGCAACTGGACCGTTGTGTACGCACGAACGATTCAACACCTCGCATTCGACAACGTCGGACCATTTTTCCTCCAACGATTCCCCTTCCCATCTGCACTCTATCAATCCTTCTGCGCAACCTATCCACAAGTTCTTCATATAGTCTTTCTCGTTCGAGTGGAGAACGCCGATGGACGGAAGACGTAGACATAAGGGGGTGAAGTGTTGTACATCTTCCGAAGGTCCAATTCTTAACTGGCAAATCGGTTGAAATAATTCTTCGGAATCGTTCTCGATAATGCTGATTGCGTTGAAACGAGAAGGAACATTCCAAACAGCCACTGTACCATCCGCAGAAGCTGTTAGAAACTGTACATCAGAGGAAATGGATGATTTTGTCATCTTCCCATTTGGCTCTATTCTATACTTGGCATCCATCCACTGAATCTTTCGAACAGGTAGGCGATGAGAGCGTTGTTTGTCCGAGACAACGACTGGCCGAAACACTGGCAAGTTGTTTCGCGTGGTCGTTCCAACTTTTATATTTTTGTCGTCGCGGTAATCTTTCATGTTCCAAATAATCACTTGACCGGTGGAACAGCCTCCTAACACGAGATTCTCGGCGTACGGGCAGAAGGAGACGGAGTAAATTTCTCTGTGATCCTCGAGGACGAACTGTGGACGAAGAGGATCGGTTAATTTCCAAAGAAGCACTCTGGCTTGAAATTCGTTTTTCCAAGCTCGAATAGAGTCGGTGATGTATGAAATCGCTACGTACTCTGTCAGTTTTGGATGTACAGAAACGTCCGAGAGAGCTTTGTTCGCCGTCAGACTAAAATCAGCAAAAGACACCTGTTGGTGGAACGCCGCCACCTCGGGGACCATTTCGATGTCGCGTTCTCGTCCAGACAAATTTTCAATATCGTCTACGTGCAAATTCACAACTGCATTGTACTTGATTACGTCGATCATTTCTTGCGAACGATCTTGTAAAAATAATTCCAAAGGTGTCCTTTCTCTGGGTTCTTCTTCCTCTTCATCTTCTTCTTCTTCTTCTTCTTCTTCTTCTTCTTCTTCTTCTTCTTCTTCTTCTTCTTCTTCTTCGTTTTGGTTTTCCTTCTCCTCTTGTTCGCAAGGTTCGCCGGCAAACGTGCCACCGCAACTGTCTTCGTACGTGTATTGAGTCCACGCATTTTTCGGATAACCAGGATACGTTTGAACGAAAGTTTCTCGAGGTTGTAGGTTAGTTTGAACAGCTCTAGAAATGCATCTTCGCTCGATGTTCTCGAATGTTTCGTCTACGTTTACGAGTTGCACGTAGCTGTCCCTAGAATCGTTGGAACCTCTGTCGCCTAATATTCTAGAGAATCCCAACATTTTTCCGGGTAAAACGATTTCTATTTCGAACAACTCCCTCGTGTTTCTCACAAAGGTTTCGTCCACTTCCGAGCCGCTGTTGAACGAGTTCCATGGTTTCGCGGTTTTTATTACCTTACCGATAACTTTGCGCCAGATAAGACCAGTGATATTTCTGTTCCGTTGTGAAACAAGTCGTTCCGCCTCTTCGCTGAGGCAAATCACGAATTCGTCGGAAGTTAATCGAGTGGAGGAATAGCCGAGGAGGAAGGCGTCGGCTTCGTAAGCTTCGATCTTCTCCCTATATGCTGACAATGGCGAATCCGGTAGTTTAGCGAACTCGAGGACAAGATCTCGGTGCACATACGCCCACGGGTATTCCAGGAACACGCGTTCGCCGACCAAACAACCCAGTTCTCGTTGCGTCTTCGTATCGAGTCTCAGGCGTTCCACATTTTCGATATTTTCGTCGACCAGCGTCCAAACGAACGGATACTTAACCCCTTTTCTCGGCATCTCGACTTTATTCGAACCTTCCAAGCATCGATCAAACTTTCTCGCTTCCTAGAGACCTCCGTTGTAAAGGAACATTTAAATGCGAATGCGTCGAAAATGTAGAGGCAGTAAAGAGCGGAATGCACGAAAGGGTGAACGGGCGCGAAAGTGCGAAGGATTGGAACGCTAGAACTCTGCACCGAAGGAAGAATTTTACTTTCACCGTTTGAAAACGTGCGTCGACCGCGATAAACGTTCAACTAAGAATTCCTAGGATCGACAACCCGTGCAATTATCATACAGGTTATTAATATTAGTGGCAGCGGCTCGAACGGTTTAGTGGTTCTGGAACGCGAATCAATCTTAAAATAAAAGTAGATACCTACTTGGACCACTGACCTTTCGACGGTTCCGCACTAAATGTATGCGCGTAGATCGCATACCTGATAGAAAAAACTTGGAAGCACATAGCGACGAGCCTCGTTCGCGCAAAATTCTTTATAAAAGCGACGAATGTTGGAATAAAAGTAAGACGTGCAGGAAATTGAAGTATAACTCGAATGATAATTCTATATTGGATAAATAGCAGGTTGAAAATATAGGTCGGACATGTACATTATTCATGGGGGGAATGGTCTACGCGTCGCGCTACAAGTATGCCACTTCTAATATACATACATAACATTAACCATCGTAATAACGATGGCAGTGACGTACGTAGTTAGGTATATGCGTCTCAATTCCATTTACTTAAACTCGTAGATGTGGAATTGACGAGCAGCGAAACGAAACGTAACATCGTCGCGGCTTTTGCTCCGTTGCGTTTCAATGAAAATCGTTTTCGCTTTTCTAAAGTGTTAGCACGAACGAAGAAGAATCGGAGTGGGCAACGATAGGAGGAAAAGATTCGAGCAAACAAATCGTTTCTAAAAATAACGGCAGCCGGTCCCGGTGCTTGTCGTCGACGAGCTATCGTCTCTCGTTCACGGTGTTTAGCAAACGAGGACGGGGATCGCTGAAACGTCGCGGGGTCAGCTGAGTTTATCGAATCAAACGAGCGTACGAAACGAACTAAATATCAAATAGATATGAAATGAAAGTGATAGAAATTGAAGAAGGGTTAAATTGCTCGCAAGAGTAAGAGGAGGATTTCTGCGTAGTGTAACGCGATCGTGGCTGTCGCGACCGTGCACTTAGAAAACTGCTTAGTTAGTGGAAGCTGAGAGAATTAGTGAAAGACGCGAAGACCGGCGCGGCGGTGTAGATGAGAGACAAGGCTCGAAGAGAAACCTTACGACCCACATGCGCTATTCGTACGCGGTTACTAATTGTAAGTGGCTACTACATAGTTACAACCTACTCTTCGACAAATTATATTAAGAATTAATCGACGATAAACTTTGAAACACCGAATAATCCATCTAGATGATGAAAATAGGTATAGTAAAGTTACGTCGAGAAGGTGACGTAAGTATATTCCTTAAAACGGCGATGACTCCGAGACGCCCCTCGTTTTTATCTTAACTTTCCAGAAATAATGCTTCTACAATCGACGACAACGTGACGAGACTGTCCCGTTTTATCTACCAGCTGAATTCTGAGAAGCGGATAATTTTCCTTTCGATTGTTTGTAACGACAACACCGGAAACCACGAGTCACGAGAAAAAGAAACACCGATCGGTTGCTAGTAAATTGAACGGTTTCGTGCCCGTTCCGTTCCACTCATTTAAATTGGCAAACTGTATTCAGGATTTACGCTACTTCGTAGCGGTGTTGTAATTTCTTTCCTTTTTCTTCTTTCTTTAAAGCGCTATCGTTCGAGGCTTCCGTTTTTTATCTACAAATCAATTTGTGCAATATTATGATTTACCGAACGATTACACAGTTCCAGCAAGGCAACCTACGCTATCTCGCTGGTATAATCGCTATGAAACATACCACGGTTAACAGAAATAGCTGTTTAATTAGCAATGTAAATCGCGTTAAATAAGGTTACAGATTTAGCATTGACGTATTGCTATGTAAGTAGGTACGTTAGTTAGTACGCGAACGTAGTGGAGAAATTATGTAAAACATGAAATCCTTTTTGCGTATCGTTAGGTACAAAGTACGTACTCGTAATCGAGACCATTCAGAGGTTCTAATTTTCATCTTGATACGGTTGCGTCATTTCGCGAGGACCGGACAAAAATGAGGGATGACTAATAACGCGAATAACAATCATCTATCTACCCACGCGGTGTAACGTTCGAAGAAAGTGACGATAACAAGTCGAAATTTTTTGGAAATTCTCGAGGACAATAACAAATGAAATTGGAGCGGAGAGCGATCGAACGGTGAAAGAATATCACGATAAGATGATTCACGGTCTAATCTAATCGACTGGTTTTATTCCGTCGAATATGTATACCGTGAAATAAACTCTACTAGCAATTGGCGCTGCGAGGCGCGGCTTGTCCTTGCGTATAAGGTGCTTGCGTGCGATTACCGTGGTGCATAACTTGTTGCACCAGCCGATATGCCTCATGAACAGCCTACACACCATAGAAACTCGTGGCGCTACGATGCGGCAACCGTCGCTCGTCGCGATAATCCACGTTGCGTAATTCCTCTTGATGTTCATCTTTGCTCAGCGCGGCTGCACGCTGAAATTCGCCTTGTCCAAAGACATCGCGCTGCGTAGGTATGTATGTACATACTATATAGGCCGAGGAACACTTATCTTGGCGGGGCCAGCAACGGTATCGGTGACACTTCATTCTACAAATACGCGTCGAGACCTTAACAGTGCGACCTTTTCCCGCCTTTTCTTCTCACGCTTAATCGAACAGAAGTCAATTCTCCTTCTCGTTCGAGTAGGTGCATTGTTGCGATGCGAGATTCTTTTCTTGGCCGTGGACTTACGCTCGCGTCGCGTGCACTTTTGTAAAAATACTTTACGAACGCTAGAGAAATGTCACAGGTTGTATGGAATCGGTGACCTTGAGAAATACTGGATTCATTCAGTTAGCGGGTAACGTAACGTCTATACACGAGAATAAGTATGACGAACGACACTATGCGTATCGACGGATTCCGATTTACATACCGTGCAACACAACGGCGTAAACAGACTTACGAAAAGATAAGGATAGATAAGAACGGCGCGTATGAGGATTACGCGGTAGGTACGTGGATACTTGAGCATCCATTCCAACGTGGTACACGTGGACTTTTATTAGCGGTAGATTGGTCGTAGAGGAACGAAAATTATCGAGAAAAAGTCAAGGACAGCTTGAATTCTTAATGAATCGTCGTTTCGATACCGTTGGTGCGGCCTCGACGTATGGCAGTAGGATGGAACTCTGAGTATGTGGGACGCCACGTATGGTCCCGGTCATCGGGATGAACATGTATGGTCATCGAACGTGTGTCTAGTTCGTAGGGACGTGTGTCGAGCGCATCGAAACTATGCCACCGACCGGGAATCGTTCCAAGTCTTTCGTCGATCATGCACGATCATCGTGCACACATTTAGTAAAAACCGGTTCTTCCTCTTTACATTGTATAATACATACAGGTACTTGATATCGTGTATGTATAATACGATAGATACTTGGTGTAGCCTTAGAGGAAAGCCTCTATCCTGTTAAGTTATTCCTTTCCAAAAACTTGCAATCGTTAAGATCGTCCGGTACGGTTTCGGTGTACTTGTGGTTCGTTTGAAACTTGTGCATCGGCGGATTCAGTGGACTATTCGTGGACAGCAAGAGTCTCGTGAAGTAATAGCACGCTGGATTTGATTTCTATCTGTTGGTAATTCAATCAGACGGTTGCATAGTCACCGCGTCGAGATTTTCCACGTTAAAAGACAGCTCTACTCGAAGGCCAGCAGCGTAGCTCTGTGAAAATCCTCTTGTAAATTATTCGATTATTTATCAAACAAGTTCTGCTGGTAGAGTCCTGATAAAGCTTGTCTATTTGCATCGACCGAAAGCAATGCGCTCTTTATTTACCAGCGAGTATAAGTGGGGAAACGGCGACGGGCGTGTCTCTGGCTGCACGTGCGTGAACAAAAGAGAAACGATGCTTTACTGATGATCACTGCTGATGATCACTTAACGGTATCGCTCCGATTTCGACGGCGAATTTTACACCGATCAATATTAAGAAACGAAGAAATCTATTGGGATAGTTTGTTAATCGTTCCGTAAGCAGATTACCGTTACGCGGTTATGCCGTTGCAAGTTCAACGTCACGGTAGAAACTATACGATTCCAAGCTCTACATGTGTTTTCGCAGATTGTGCTTCTTGAAAGATGCTAAAACTTGATTATAGTGCACGCACGCGAAAATACGTCCCTTACCCTAGCAGACGTAATATTGCGCAACGCTCCAAAGCATGCGTGTTTAAAATAACAATGCCGCGTGGAAGATATAAGAGGATCGTAGCGCCAAAAACAATGACGAACGTCGGTCCACATCGCAAAAAATAAAACCTATCTCAAAGTAGAAAGATCCATTTACGGAGCATGTAAAAACCGTGCAGACGTTTACACAAACCTATCCGCCGTATTATGTAAAACACGATGCCTGCAATCTTTCATCGTAAAATTACCATTTTTTACCTTACTAATGCCTTACTATTACACGGGATTCTATTTTTATCGAGATAAATGTACTGCAAGATCCATTACGTAATGCTACCTAATCCGCAACTTTCTTTGGAAAATAAACGTAAACAGTGCGCCCTAATCTTGCTTGGAGATGTGATCAATTTTCAACTGGTCGGCAGTTGACCGTTGTGTTATCGTGAAAACGTTTTCAGAATTGTAACTCTGGTGGTCGATATTGTAATAGGAAAAAGTTTTAAGGACAAGGATCGATAGAGGGATCGTTACTCACCAGCTGCACGAGTTTAATGATACCGGGTATCGTTCTGAAGTAGGGCACGTTCAACGTAATGTTTGTTAGAGGGTTTGGTTGAACCGGTTCCGTCTTCACGGTAGGCACCTGTCGAGGATTGTTGCTGGCGTTGTTGCTGGTACCGTCCATCGTCACAACGGTCTCCGACATCATATTACGTTTTCTTCGCGCCAAGTATATCGTGAGCTAACTCGGCGTATATTTGTGAGTGAAAGGTGCCGATGTAAACACTAGCAGAAAATGAACTGGGAACCGGTAGCACGATTGCCAAGCCCGACAACACCTGTTGGTTCACCACGGCCCGCACGGAGGCCTCACCACTGAATACTACCTACTTACGTATTAGCCGGCGACCCGCTATTCCCCTACCGCATTCTATTTCCCCCACCATTATTTCATTCCATCTTTAACTTGTCAACCAAGTGGAAGCCAATCCCTACGTTTCACGCGTTTTCCGGTTCTTCCGCTTCCTTTTTCTCTGTCCTAATTAATAAACGCGTTACTTCCTCACAAATTCAACGATGCTTCTCCATTCTTTCACTAGAAACTCCTTTCTAGTTGTTCTCTTAACTTTTCCAACTCACCTTTTAACGCGAAATCCCTCTGTAAACGGTACAGTACAGTCGTTTAATAATCGTTTAATAATGCAAACTGACTTTGTATCGATATTTTAAAAAATTACACGATTACTCTTCCGTACGATTTTATACTTACACAGTTTCGTAACGTACGTTTTCAGAACGTAGTAAATATTATTTTAAACTTGTTTCTCAGTCTGTGAACGTGAGTCTGCTGAAGTATGTCCTTCTAAAAGAATGTATCTTTATTAGGTATTCGTACAAGTATATCGATGAAATGAGAAATTTTACGAGTAACCTTTTAAACTGAAACGTTTTCGCGGGGTTCTATGGGAATGCGGAAGATCATTGGTACGTAAGATAGAAAGGGTATACGTAGTGGCACGTGCACGTCGCATCGATCCAATCATTTGTTTGCGGCATTACATTATATGTAATAACTTAAACCAATCGATAAATCGTTCTAACAGAATTGACGTTAACACTAGCCAGTAGTGGGGGGCTGTATTGTTCATCATTTGTGGCTTATCAATGCTACTTTAAGTATCTCTTGTGACGATATAGACGTGTGATTTGATATTTTTTTACACAAATAGTGCGCAACTTCAAGGAAAAGAATTAATATATATCGATACAGGTGTCGCGTTTTATTGCTCTTCCTTTCAAAGGTATAATTCTTCAACTTATTTTTTAATACAAATATTTGTGCAACAGTTCTTAGATATCCGGCACATTCGTCACATCGGTATGCAATTGATCAGCAGTTGCGTTATAATAGTAAAATTAGCACTGAACATTTTCCTTTTATACACCTCTTCCTAATTTTCTTTATGATATTTATATTATAAATTTTAATAAATAATTCAACACCCTTGTCCATTTTATTACTTTTTCACCAAAAACACATTCCATAACTGTTAATAAATGCTTCGGTAATGATATATACTTTACATAGAGCAATTTACTTTCAGAAAAATCCATTCAAAATGTCTTTATATCCAACTCTCGAAGATTTAAAGGTGGATCACATGATGAAGGTAGGACAGAACTTTATCTCTAACTATACAATTATCGATATTAATTTTCTCTCTTCTGAAACTTCCTAACTGATCTACATATTGTATAGGCTCAACTGCAGGCAGAAGCACATATACCACCACATACTCTAACTATGCAGAAGAAACAAACTGATCCATCTGCTCCTGCTTATGATTCTCTTTCTGGACCACTATATCCCTCGTTAGGAGAATATATGGGGTTGGAGCTTACGGAAGATGTGATAGCACAAAATATGCCAGAATATTCTATTGTAAATCGTGCTGTAAGTAATAGAAGGTAACTTACTGCAGTACTGTAAATGAAACAGGAAACACCTAAATTTCATTTCAGATGACTGTAAGTATACCAACAGCTTCAGGTCCTTTAGCAGGTATGATGGTTGCACCATTGTCTGGACAATCTTTAGGATTACAGAGAGCACAAGTTACAAATGGTATAAGAGAGGTAAATCCATGATTTTCTGTATCTGTATGCTACTGTAACATACTCTAAGAAAGAAGTACACAACACTTACTAGGATAATACTTTCCTTCTATTTTTATAGCTAATACTATGCAAAGATAAAAACGGTAAAATTGGTTTGAGGGTTCATTCTGTGAATCAGGGTATTTTTGTATGCCTGGTAAGTCAAAATTCACCTGCTGCACTTGCTGGATTGCGATTCGGAGACCAAATTTTAAGTATCAACGAAGTTTCCGTTGCCGGTTACGAGATGGAACAAGTTCATAAAATGTTGCGAAATGCTAATGTGAACGGTATTAGGGTAGTAGTAAGGGACAGGTTAGCCGGTTTATATTGATTAAATTTGTAAGAAAAATCAGGTTCGTTTCTTCGATATTATTAACCAATATTATCCCATTTTATCGATTTCAGACCATTCGAACGCACAATAACGATGCACAAAGATAGTACGGGATATATTGGATTTCAGTTTAAAAATGGAAAGATAACCGCTTTAATGAAAAATTCTTCTGCTGCGAGAAACGGACTTTTAACCGATCATCAAATATTAGAAGTTGAAGGCAAGGTATAATACGATTTCCACAATTTATTATTTAACGCAATCGATGAATTTGACAAAATATCAATATTATCTCACGAAATTGTTCAGAATGTTATAGGATTGAAAGATAAGGAAATCACCAGCTTGATTGAAAGTGGTGGAAACATAATCACAGTAACGATTATTCCGTCGTACATCTATGACCATATGGTTAAAAAGTACGTTTATGCCAATATCTAATATTATGCCTAATCTTACGACATTACAAACTTTTAAACGAAGCAATTTTTTTTTTTAGAATGAATACCAGTTTATTGAAAAATTTGATGGATCATTCTGTGCAATGATTCTGTGCACCAGATGTTTAAAAACATAATGTTCGAAATTTCAGATTGATTACATACTTTATTATTTTGAACATCTACAACGCAATTTTCTGTAATTTATCGATAGACCATAGATCGATCTACCATACATCAACCAGGTATAGTACCGCGTTTATATTCACAGTATTCGCAAAAAATTTAAGTAATATCTTTGCAAAAGTTGTTTTATTTTTTTAAGTAAACTTTTAATAGTAAAGGCAGTTGAGATTTTTTGCCATTTTCCACATGTACAATAACTATATATACACCGAAATACGTTCAAACGGATTTTTATCTTTGCACAATACTAATACGTATATATTTCCATGTCTATTATTTACAATATAATTATTTGGTATCGTATAGTTAGGTCTAGGCTGACTTTGTTATTTAAATAAGAAAATTATATATCATCGTTGTCTTTTTATAAAACAAATTAATGATTATTTATAAAATCTTATGTTAGTGAATTGTATTCATGTTAATTAGGGGCGTAGTAAGTGGTTATTCTTCATTATATGTACACATGATTATGTACACGTACGTTATATACATTCTAAATATTTTCTTATATTCGTTGGTGAATTTCTATTTTACTTTTCACAGCAGCATACTACTTTATTATAGTTAAATTTTTATGTGATCGTCACTTTTGATGCAAGTAAAACATTTGATGCGGTCGGTTTGCCAATCGTTGTGCCAATTTCGAATAATATAGATCATGTAGATAATAAAGATAAAATATACCTATCTGTAAAATGATAAATTCTGAAAATACGGCTATTCTTCACCTTATATTCCTTACGTCCTGATTATCCATCTTATCTTACATTGTTTTAAAAAAAAAAAAATGTTAGTCGAAACGTATTAAGTAAGTACGTAATATCCCAACAGTATCTATTAAACTTCCGGTGACGCACGCGCATTTGGTCTATTTTAAACATGGCAGTTTTTGTTTTATTTGTCAATTCTGCTACTAGTATAGCACAAGAATTATTAAGAATGTGAAGTGTTATATCAAGTAGTATTATCATGAACGAAGCTCTTAATTATCGGGTTAAAGATTTGTTATATATGTTTCGTACTGCGGTAAAAGCAACCATTTATGCGAGCCTAGGTACCGTAAAGTACCATTAAGTAAGTGAGTGATATAAATGCGCTCGGCTATCAGCGTTATCTTGTCGAGTCCGGTACCCGACAACAAGATGTCTCATCCTGATTACGAGCAAACTGCTCACGATCATGCTGCGTTGCTTCTGCTTCTGAGACCCATTGGAACGCAAATAAAACAAAAAACTGTAACAAGGTTATGTGAACGAATCGTCAAAGCAGGTAGTAGATTCAGTGTGTCCGATTCTACCGGTGGTACACGTGAAATCCTTGCCAGATTTGTTAGAGAGCATCCTGTTGAAAATAACGATTGGGGAGATTTCCAAACGCACAGGAAATTATTGGGGTTAATTACTTTTGGCAAATATGACAATCAAGCAGAGCTAAACGAGTTGTGTAGAGTGCATGAAACTTTGAAAGTGAAGTACACTGCAACATTATACGATTCGCGTGCTCTACTTTTCGGGCCATTGGAATCAAATAGTGCTCATGAACCACCGGCATCGTTTACTATACCTTCAAACTTCAAAACTAGAGCTGTGTTTTATATAGATGAGACATGCCCTGATCTTGAGGCTCATATTATGGAATGCCTTTATTCCCTCTTTTGGATTTTAGAATCCAAGAGATTAGAAAGATCCAGAGAAAAAATAGACAGGGTTTCACTTTTGTTAGCACCTTTTGAGAAAAAGGATTTCATAGGACTAGATCTCGAGTCCAGAAATAACAGAAAAAGATGCGTAGGTCGTATGACAAAACATTTAGGTGATTTATGTCTTCAAGCTGGACTTCCAGCAGATGCATTAAGCAATTACAATTCTGCAGCTAGTGTGTTACAAGCTGTTAACGATTGGCTATGGCTAGGAGCAGCATTCGAAGGTTTATGTGCTGCATCTGCTTTAGTGTTGTATCCAAATATGTGTAGAAGTCTTCCATTGCAAAGAAATTCTTCTCTTCAAGAAGGAAGTCCAGGTAAACAGAGGTACGTATCAGAGGTTTGTCTCTTTAGACAAGTAGTTGAGTTGATAATTAACCAATTGTATTCAGAAGGGGTTCACAAGCTGTGGCTACATTACCATCACCACCGGCAATAGAGCTGGTGAAGAGTAATATGCCACATATTTTGCTACCTGAAGAGATATCGAAAAAATATCGCGAGGCAATAGTTCATTATAGTAAATATCAGTACGCTGGAATAATTGAGACAGAAGCTAGCTTTAAAGCTACAAGAATTTCAATAGAACAAAATTGTACTTTACAAGCTGCTTCGTATTTAAATAATGTTATACTCATAAATTTGCCATTAAGCGAACAAGAAAAAGTATGTAATTTATCTGGGAGAAAGAATGCTCTTAATTTTTTAATGCTCACACAGGTGTACAACAAGTAACTATGTGACAAATTTTAGATCGATCGGTTCACTACATTGTCAGATTTATATACAAGCTTTGGTTTTGTAAGAAAAGCATCTTTTTTCTTGAGATTTGCTGCTACAAGGCATGTATCTCAAAATAATCCTAATCCAGATTGGCAACAGTGTTATAATTTAATGCTACAAGCTACTTCTGGATTTAAATTGTCTTTAGACCCTGTTGACATGTCTCCCGGTAAAGTTTTTTAATGGAATGTTGAAATTTTTCACGGTGTTATAACAAGTGTAGATGTTAAGGGATAGTTCATCTGTACAGATAGTCATAGAGGTTGGCCAGTTATTCAAATTCAAGTAATAAATGAACTTGTTACCGCGGCTAATCGCATGGGTAATCCAGCGTTAGCAACCAGACACATGACATTTTTACTTCAGACAATGTATAATTATTTAACACCTAACGACCGTAAAGAAACTGCTTTGCAACTGCAAAACGTATCTCAACAATGCGAAGGTGCTCCCGTACCTCTGGTAAGTTTTGCGAAAATGTTACGTTGGCGGGGCACCGCCGCATTCACAGAACTTGAGAATTGAGTGAAATTTTTCCGATAGGTTCTAGACTCGGGTACAGTTATACCGCCAGCTAATTTAACGAATATTCCAAAAACCAAGTCGTTTATTTTGAAAAATATGCAACCGCATCTTCAGCCACAAAAGATCGAAAGAATCAAGGAGGATCATGGTCCGTTTTTATTCACACCGATTAATTTTGGATCGTTAGAGAGAAAGAATATATCGAAAAGTAAAGTTGGTAGGTTTATGCATCGTCGTCAATTAGATATTTTCTACAAAACTAGATACATACATATGGTTTTCCTATAGCAACGAACAAAAATGGTTACAGATTATTTATGGGTAGAGGGTGATATCTGCGAAGTATCGATGCAACTTGTAAATCCCCTGCCGTTTGAACTTCACGTTTCCAACATGAGACTTCTTACGAATGGTGTAGTGTTCGAATCAATTCCTGAAAGTATTATACTTCCTGCCGAGTCTGGACCAATTGCAGTAACATTAGCGGGCAGGCCTAAAGAAATTGGAGATTTAGAGATTCTTGGTTTTAGTACGCACACATTAGGGGTGAAATCAAACTGTAGATTAAGATATATGGAGGGAATGGTTCATTCTCAGTATACCGTCGAGGTAGTTCCCGCATTACCAAGGATAGAAGTGGCTACAAGTTTACCACAAACTGCGAGCTTCAGCTCTGGAGAAAATATAGTAACTAGTGCAAGTATATCGTTGTACGGTGGTGAAAGGTACATGCTAATCTCTCTCACACACGCACAGGTATAGTCTCGATCTTTTTCTTTTCGAACGAAACGTAATAGCAACTTACCGTACGTTGTAGTGCCGAATGTACCGTAACAATTACAAATAGCGGCCAAGTTCCTATCGAAACGATCGAATTATCGGTGCAATCTACATTAGACGCAACAACCGAGGGTAAAATCTTTAAATGGAACGATGAAAATTTCATGGCACAATTACCTTTGCAGCCTGGCGCTAATGCGAGTCTTACCTTGTATTTATACGCGGCTACAGATTTTATAGCACCCACTTATCGAAACGGTAATATCAACTATCTTTTGTTTATGAAAATAAAATTTCAATTGACCGTGATGTTTTTGTTTTAAACGCCTTCTAGATATCAGCAGCAGTACGTATCTTAGTCAGCCGAGCAGTTTAATGTCTCATTCAGGGTACAGTTCGTTACCATCTAGATTAAGTTCTCCGTCACACACAAAGAGACAATCCGAATTGACTTCCTCGTTTAGATCGGGCTTAAGTTCTCATTCCGGACATTCTTCCTTGCCAAGTTCGCGTTTATCGAAACTTGCCGTTCCATTGCATACCTCGAACGTTGTCGAGGGACACTTAAAAATCAAATACTCAGGTGGTGCTGGCCTAGCAGCAGGTTACTGTCGTATTTCATCGGTTTTCGTAACGATCGAGATGTTGCCAAGTGTACAGATTACAAACTGGGATGTACTTCCAGCTGAAACGTAAGTGACAAACGGCAGAGCAGTATTTTTTTTATCGTGTACTTCGCAGTTTCGATACACGCACATATATACATTTTCAGGCCGTCGCAATTTTATCTCGTGCTAGATTTAACAAATATGACCAATCACGAAATGGAATTGCATTACACGGAAACTAAATGTATATACATGGAGGGTAAAGAGCCGTGTAGAATTCCTGTGCCAGTTGATCGATGCCCGCTTAATAAATTATCTATGGTAATAACGAATCTTTAGCCGTACTTACCGCAACTACCAAAACTTTGTCGTATTTTCTTCGCATTTTGTTTGGCAGTTAAACGGGGCTGGTGATATCGGGGAACTTCAAAAAGTTTGTTCCGAACACATTGCCTCGCTGGTCGATTTACGCTGGCAATTATTAGGCACGGAATTGATCGGTAAAGCAACACTTTCTGGCATTACTCTTACTCAAGACATGTTAGACCTTGTCAGGATGAGTCCCTTACAATGGGGTATGTTGAAATAATCACCGTACAAGTAATTTTCACTCACGTCTGATATGAATAACAATCGCCAACAATCGCCTTGCAGAGATTAAAATAAACGATACAATTGTAAAGGCACAAGAAGAACTTACGTGTAGCTTAGGGGAATGCGTTAGCGTTGGAATAGGTATATGCAACGCCTTGGAACATCCGTTGAGTGATCTTATGTTGTCCATCAATTTTTACCAAGATCACCATAATGGTGTGAATAATTATCAACTAGAAACGAGATTATCCATCGCTGGTGCGAATAAAGTCATGCTTCCAGCAGTAAGTTACTCGAACGATCGAAATATCGTAATAAATCCCCTGCGCTTAGTTGTTATTCTCTTTTATTTTTAGTTACAGGAGTATGGAAGAGTTTATCACGAATGTCGTGTAGTGTTCTTCACAGCCGGACAATACAAAATAGATATTCAATGTAGTAGTAAAGAGTCAGCTCCAAATACGCCAGTACTTTGCTCGGAATTGATTAATGCTGGACATACTTGGCGCTATATACCACCGATAGAGATCACTGTTGACGATTACTGACAGGTAAATAGAATTATTTAAACGTGTGACTTTGTAACATTTGTAAAAAGAAGAAATAAATAAATATATCTATGCTTTGTTATCATAATTATATTTACAACGAAATTCAGAGATTTTACTGTTTTTAATAAACTAGCAGAAAACATCCATTGTTCATCTTTAATTCTCTCAATAATACATATCTTTTGTAAGTCTATCGATCGATACCGAACAAATTTTACGAAATATAGACCTTCGGCTTTCCTCCTAAACGGATCATTTCCATTTCTTGTACGTTCCTTCTAAATTTCTTATAAAATGTCAGCACATCAGAATGAGCCCATACTTGTTGAGTGTTAAAATCTAGAACCCGCAAAGATTGCAGGCTTTGCGCCCTTGAAAGGGCTACATACGACTGACCGGCATCGAAGACTCTGGCAAGGCACATTTCAACACAGTCTAAAGTTAAGCCTTGACTTTTATGAATGGAGAAAGCCCATGCCAATTTTAACGGGATCTGCTTTCTATAAAGAACAGTTCCTGTGTTTGTTTTTAAATGAAATTTCTCTAGCTTTGCAGGATACGGTGCACCTGATTTAAATTGAACTACCGGTACACTGCCTTGAAATTTAGTGACTATACCCCTTGCTCCATTTACCAAACTATTGGAAACATTTATATTTTTCAACAACATTACTTGACAACCTACTTTCAATATTAATTTACTAGGAACGTTTAATTGTTGATTTAATACTGTAGTCATTCCTTGATCAGAATCTTGAGCCATATAAATTTTCTGCTCACCCTTTAATTCGTTCAGTTGAAATTCATTGATCTCTTCAGCTTCTTTCACGTGAGAACAAAGTCTTGTTGCTAAAATACCATTGTTCTCTATTTTTTGTTTAGCCGTAGCTTTAAGAATTTCTGTAATTTCATCTGTAACTCTACCTATTCTGATATTATTTAAAATACTGATAAACTTAGGGTCCCTTTGCCTGTAAACAGTTTGTAACTCAAAATTATAATGTACACACTTTTCCCACATATTACTATTGAAACAGAAATTTGCCTTTCTGTCTTTTGTGGAGATAGGAGGTAATTGGAAAAAGTCTCCGCATAGTATCAATTGTATTCCGCCGAATGGTCGTTCATTTTTACGAATGTGTCTGGCCACTGCTTCGATCTTGTCAAAATATTCTCCGTCGACCATAGAAATTTCGTCAATGATCAAATGTTTCGTTCTTCTCCATTGAATAGCGTTACGAGAAGCCATCTGATAGCATCTTTCTAAATTCGCGGTTCCCAGTCCAATTCCCGCGAACTGATGCAAAGTTATTCCGCCTATATGACACGCCGCTACACCGGTACTTGCTGTAGCAGTTGTCACGTCGGGAGGGAGGGCTGCTATTATTTTTTTCAATAGGAACGATTTTCCGGTGCCTGCACTGCCAGTAAAAAATACGTTTTTCCCATTAAGGATTGTCTGCAGAATTTTTGCTTGTTCTTCGCTAATCTGTCCTGTAGTCGGATTTTCGTAAAGTTTCTTCGCTGTGGGCGGCTTCGATGTATTTTCATCGGTTCGTTTTCTCTTCCTTGTCGCGCTAGGGGATGGTGTCGTAATCGTTGCACGCGACACATTGATAGCCTTTTCTTTAGCTTTATTAGTTTCTGTACTTGTTGCAGGACTAATTTCTTGCACACCACCCAACGATTTGTCAGAAAGTAGTTTTTCTTTCAAAAGATTTTTTCCCGCCTGCTCCGATTGGCCTGTCACTTTAACGTATATCGTTTTCAAAAAGTTAATCAACTGAGCTGTCGGTGCATTCGATAAGAATAACGTACAATTTTCTTTCTTAAATATAATGGTAGCTTTTCCTTCGGTCATAAATTTGTTAAAAACCGAGATAGATTTCAACGATAGCTTTGTCGTTGCATTCGATTTTTCTGCACACACTTCCACAAACATTTCACGAAAATTATTTCGAATTAAACGTAACGATGCTGTCCTATGATTTGACTTCTTTAGCATCGAACCTTGAGAATTTGTCCATTCGATCGTAACAGAACACGTTATTGGACAACTGTCTTTATCCATGTTCACTCACGAAAATATTATATATAATTAAATAAAATGAATAAAAATGATGCAGGGTGTACAAAAGTTTTTGAACACATCGGACTCGAGAATTACAAAATATTCGTAAAAAATACGATGCACCAACAACACGTTTTCACTCACTCCGCCATGAACGACTAAATTGGCGGGATATTTACGCGCGCAATATCCTAGGGATATTTTGTCGTTTCTCCATAGAAATGCCTCAGGACGAACGATCGAATTCTAGATAAAGAATTCTAAATAAAACGACAGTCTGCAAAAGAAAGGACTGCCTCTTCGATAGACCAACAAGTGTTTGATGTTTGTAAAAATTCTTAACGCAGTAAACGCGTTCCAAATGTCTGACCAAAAGTGAACCAATTACAACGCGAACAAAGTATCTATAACTTTCAAGTGTTTACAGGTGAGTTGGTGACTCAACGACTCTATTGGTTCGTGATCGCGTTATAAAATTATTCTCCAATGCAACTTCCTTCGTGAATGGGTTCATTTTGCGATAATATATGGCAGAAGATATTCGACAAGAACAAGCTCCCTGTTCTGTAGTAAAGTATGTACTACTTGTATTAAGGAAATTACGCGCAATTAACTTCTTAGACAAGTGATCAGAACGTTTGATTATTGACCCGAGTCTCAGTAGGGAAGAAAGTTTTTTTATGTTGGACAGATGTTAGTAAATGGAAGGACATTTGTATCATCACCACGTTTACAAAATGGTGTTCATTTCGTACTATCCCTTTAAATAGAGATAAGTATATAAATACATGTACATACATGTAATATACATATATTGCGTGACATTTAACATAGAAAAATGAGAGTATGGATTTTAAGGCTGACTCGTTGAAAAAATACTGCATTCTGTGATATGAAACTCCACTGGAACAAGACGCGATTTATTCTCCTTTCATCGACATTGTATTATATAATACCGCCTCTTTAAATGTATTATATTTCCACTCGGCCCGTTTGTACGACACATAGCCATCGATAACGTTGAAGGGAAGCATAAGCCAGAAGATAACATGGCGAATATTTTCCGAAAAATCGTTCGTGTCCAGAAAAATATGAAATGCATATATTTGCATAAATTACAGGCACTCAAATCAGCTACACTGTTAGTCTTTTTATTCTCGTTTGACCCACGTCTTCGAGCTTATACTCTGAATTTCTCGATTACGAGGCATGATATTCTAAAGAGAAGTATATTTGGCAACGGACATATTTACTGACACGGTTATAATTGACTATCAGATTGCGTTATGCATACTTAGAAGAACGTAAAACAATAGTAAGCTGATTCGCTTTCACTTTCAGTTCGAATTGCAAAACGTTTCAACTGGTTAAACTCAATTGTACGCGCGCCGTATGAAAATTTTCAAAGTTATCTTGAATGTGGAACGTATGAGTTAATCGAAAATTCGAAGGTGGTACAGTAGTATGTATAGTTACTAATTACTAATTATGACTAACTATGATCGCCAACTACGCGAAGATGGTCGAGATTATGGGAGCGATTAAGCGTAAAACGTAGAAAGGGTCACAGACAATACTGTACAAGTGGTAGGTACAATCAGAAAATGAAGAAATAGTACATACTAGGCTAAGGGATTCTAGGGAAGAAGCGACATCACGAAACATTTGCCTTAACGTTTGTACACCGAGATGTAAACTTGACTAGCGCTATAGAATAGAAAACGTTGATTTCTTTTTTCCCCGGTGCTTGTGGCCTCTAGCTGAATATTATTAGATATTTTCATCAAATAGGGTATTTAAAAGAACGAAGGGTATACTTACACGTGTCTACACACATTGCACGCGCCCTTTAAACAGATACAGCTTGGATATTTTATAAAATTCTACCTAGTGAAATGATTTATTTATTGCACAAACGAGCATCGAAGGATCGAATAATTAAAAATGATATTTCAATATTCAGCCTGCGAGGTTCCACGTTCACCTTTCCTACTATATGGATGGATTACATGTATTGGGCCTTTGTGGGCATAAAAACTCTACACGAACAAGAGACCTCCCATCTTACTTCTTCCGCTTACGATATAGATATTAAGTACTGTCTATCGGAACTAGTAAAGAATATCGGAAGAAGACCATTACAAATACAGTCATAGCGGAGACTTTGCTGATTTTATTTGATCGACGTAAAGAGTTGACGATATTCGATAGAATAACTTTGGAACACAATTTTCCTCTTTGTTCACGATTGTTTCGCGCATTAAAGATGCGTTTCCTTCGCGACGAAATTTCAAAGAAAGATCGACACAATTGTCTCCGTTTTAGTTTTCTTAGATTCTATCCTATAGCTGGTTCGCGATTATCCGCGAAATTCCATTAAGAGTCATCTGTTTTTTATAAAAATCTAATTTCCACGGAATAACTGAATCGTACTTGAATTATTCACATTGGGCACAACCACACACCAATCTCAACTAATATTAAGAACTTTTTAAACGTCAAGCTTATGAATGTTATTCCTATTTTATTTTCTACGCATACCGTGTTCACAGTCGATGGCAGTTAAGCGCAGATCAGGCGAGTTTCATTCACTTATTATTATTCACATACCCTTAAGTTTCCAATGAAAACATTTAAACAATATCGCGTTACATTCTATCTACTTTACGGTATGAAAAATTGTATCATTTACGGTGAACCTAGAATCTAACGTGTCGATCTTAATCATCCCTCCTTCGTTTTTCCTTTTCGTTCTTTTCTTTACCAGACTTACTGTACATAAGTATGTATGTATAGGTACATAAAGGATCATTCGTCTCGTCACTCGCTTGACTTGCGCTTTGGTATGAACATTTTTTCTATATTACTTCTTACTCGGTAAATTAAACGGTAGAACACTTATCGTAAATTAATCGGTTCAATATGAACACTCGGTTCATACGTTTTCATTTACCAGTACTACTGTAAATACGAACCTTTCATATTACAATTACATTCACCATAAAATGTAAGTAGCAAAGTAGACGAGAGAGTATAGGAAAGGAGTAAATCAACTTTGAAAATCTCTGTACGATTATTCTCTATACATTTATCGGAGAGAGTACAATTAATGTACTGGTTCGTTCGTTTAACGATATGCCATTAAAGTTGTTTGTCAACTCAAAGGGAATAATCTATGCTGTTTCTATGTTAGATACGAAAAACATTCCAATTCAAAAGTTGAATAGAATTTTAAAGGATTGTTCGAAGTAACGTTACCCTTTTGATACCTAAACGACTATATCCGACGTTATAAGCTCGAGTATTTCGCTGCGCTAATCACATTCGATATTGCACTCGTATATTTTGCAATATCACACTTGGCCCTAGGAAATTGCATTTAGATAAAAAGTGTTCGATTTGAAGGGAGTGAAATAATCATACCTATCGGATTTAAAAGATGTGTGGCGCTAATTGCAATTTCCACAAAGAAACAGGCCTGGCAAACACGGTAACCTGACCCTTTTCTTTCCCTCCAACTAGAAACACGTAAAGCGGTGCTGGTCCATACGACGGTGTCTCCGATTCTTTGATATCAATTGCGGCAACCTTTGCCCTTTGCCTCTCAGCTCTCG
>NW_017100229.1:4032262-4056932 GCF_001263275.1 Habropoda laboriosa | reverse complement strand
CCTAACGGTAAGGTTTTTGGCGGTGCACGAGGTACCCTTTTGATTTCTTGAAGTTCTAATAATTCTGCAAACGTTTGCGAGGCCGATCGTCCAGGTTCGTCCTCCAAAACACTGTCCGGTGGACTGTTCAACAACTTGGCGTATTTCCCATCCTGCGATTGCTGCTGATGATGGTGACTCTTGGTTTCGTCCAATCCAAGATAATTCGGATTACAGAAACCAAACTGACCCTCGCGTATCGTGGACGGAGTAACTATTGGACGATACTGCTTACACTTCCGTCCCGATGGCCAGTCGTCGTCGGCAAGAGGATCACCAGGACTCCTAGCTTCTATACTCGCATAATCTGACGTGGACTCTTCGCCCTCTTCCAAGTCAGCGAAACGAACGGACGCAGATGTCGGTATTTTGGAAGTGGTTGGTGTTTTTGGCGTCTGAAGCGCGGCCTCGTAAAGATGAGAACTATAACTCTCTCCGCGTGTTGGCTGGCAGGCTTGGTGCACAGCAGCGAAGTCTCTGGAAGCGTAGGAGTATCTATACACACTAGTTAGTACACGTGTCTATAATTAGACACGAAGATTCGAGGATGCACTTACCGTCTTTCCTCTTGAACTTCTATCAGTCTGGAGGTAGGTGGCTCTTTTCGCTCTTCGTTGTCGCTATTTTCGTCCGGATCGACGAAAACAAGCCTGGCTGCTTCCACAGGTGTGAGAACCGGAGTGGGTAGGGTCAGGGCACGGAAATTCGGTACGGAGATAGGATCTCTGGTCATCCCGGAACCAGTGGTTACGACATTGCAATTGTTCGCGTCCATGGTTTTAGACATTGCTTCCGGTGGCTTTTGTCTTCGACGCGCCAACGTATTGGCGCTTCGAGATTTCACCATTCCCGTGGACGGCTCGACCACTTCGTTGTCCACTTGCTGAAACGGATAATACGTGTTCGCCTGCGGGCAGGCTCAATTGTCACATGCGTTTCTTTGTGCAAATACGAAGCTTAAGATGCGTGTGCGTGTAATAGAAACAAAACGAAACAAACGAAAAGATACTGCATTTCTTCCGAATGAAAAAAAAAAAAAAAAGAGAAAGATGTATATACCTCTTGAGGACTTTCTTCGTTATCATCTTGACCGCTTAAAACGGAGTAGCTACACTTTGTTGGATGGCTCAACCGTGACAAGTTAATCTGGGACAACTTGGAAATTTCTTTGAGGAAACTCGGTTTAGCTGGTGCTTCGTTGGGCGATATTCTGTTGTTGCAGAGCCTCCTTTGATTCCTGGCCTTTAATTTCGGATTGTCGATATTGGTCCCTCGAATTAGTAATTCAGAAACTGCTAGGGCAACGCTTTCTGCTCTTGGCTGGGGTTTAGGACCTGGCACTGATAATTTCTCCCACGTTTCCGTACCTTTGAACAAATTTCACCGTAATTACAACCGTTTCAATCGTAATTACACCTGATGAGTCAGTAGAAGTTTCATCTTTTACCGAAATGAAACCTCCAGAGTTCGTTGGTAGCTAGACCGCTGCTCTCGCCGCCGAAAATTAGCATACAACTAGGAAGCCTGCAAGCTGCGTGACCGTGAAGTGGTCCTGGTCCTGGTTTATTTTTCAAGAGGCACCAAGAGGCAGTATTCACGTCCCACCTCCAACAATCGCTTCTCTCTTGAAGATCCGTCATACCTCCGTAAATGTACATTGCATCACCGTGCAAAACGGCAGAGTGTTTATGTCTCGCTGCTGGTCCGCTTTCACTGGACGAAAGAAGATGCCACGATTCCGTTTCTAAAATAGATACGTAGAAGTATCGGATTTTCCTGGCTGAACCTTTAAACGTTAGAACGAATACTCTTATAATTTTACCGAAGTGGAATGCCCATAATTCTGGAGAACTTCCACGTAAATCTTGGTAACCGCCGTAAATGAGCATTTGACCACGATGAACTAGAGCAGTGTGGCCTCTTCTACCCCTGGGAACTGCACAACCTCGCTGTGCCCGTACTTTCCTCCACGTGTTTGTCTAGAAGCAATAAAGTTTCGATCGATAGAAATTTGATATTCGTTACTCGATCGAGTTAAACGAGAATGGCCACGAGAGTTCTCTAATTCAGACTAGACCGGAGCTTTCTGAATGCCGCGTATGACTGGGGTTGTTCGTAACAAAAGGTGCAGAAGAGCTTCAATTTGCATCACCCCCTTATTTCCCTCTTTGAATGGACTCGAGTATTCTGTTCTCGGATCGTTCTTTTCGAAATTATTCGGAGAGAAATCGGAAAGCGATAGCGTGTGGAGTAAAAAGGGCAACGTAGAATATCACCTGCTCGTTAGATGCTATTTTTAATCGTTCACCTTGAAAAAATACCGGCAAAGAAAGATGTAGGGCAGGGATAACGCACGATTTATTTCACAAGGATGAGATATTCCTGTACTTGTTCTATATTTCATGGAAACAAAAGCAGTACTTGAAGATGACCAACTATCTCACGGGCCACAGGTACAGTTACTTGACGTGTAGTGGAAATGATAGTCAACGAGGCTAGCGGCGGCAGGAAGAAAGAAGAAAGTGCGTTGGCTTAGCCAAGGGTCCGCAATCGTACATGTAAAGCAGAGAAGATGGAAGGAAGGTATATAAGCTATATAGCAGGGGTGCTGAAAGTAATTATGTAAGTCGAAGTACGTGCCTAAAGTTGATAGGTCTGTACAGCCACTTGCGTCTACCCCGTATTACGACACGAGGGGGTTGCAAAAGGGTGGAGTACTAGCTAAATTCGCCATCGACGTTAAAATGCTGTAAAATTAGCGAGAAAACAGTTATCGTCAACGACACGGACGTTTTTACGACGAGGTTATACCTATGTATAACTGAATAAAAATATTCGCCAGGATAAAGTATCTCTTCCGTTTCTGATTTGCCATACACGAGAGAGAGAGAGAGAGAGAATTATAACGAAGGGAAGACGACCCCTCCGGCTTAACCAATCGAGTTTGCTTGGCGTGTTCGTAACGCGGATTTCAATAATGTCTAGTACATTGCGAAGAAAATGGTCCAGTGAGTAAAAACAAACGGGCCAGATCTAACTATGGCGACGCAGCAAAGTACATATTTGAATCACACGGAAATGTAAAAGAGGGAACAGGTTAGATCACGCCCAACCCTTTTGAAACTTTCTTCTTTCAAATCGTTCCTTTTTATCCTTTCCCCTTATCTTTTTCACAAATTTGCATATACCACCGGGATATATAGAGAAACTGTTGACACAAAACTGATATCGGAGTTGATTAATTTTTAATGGCAGGCAGGCAGGCAAGTTGAGGGCAGAAAAACCCTTGAAAGGATAAGAGCTATTCAATTTCGAGGGAACAAAATGGAACAAAGGGCTCTGTTGACACCAGCTGTTGCCAAAAATTACTCCAGTGAGATTGCTTTCGAAGGATCAACGAACGCTATACGTAGTAGCGAATACACTGCCGTTCCTAACCCTAAGTGTTAGGATTATTTTCAAGACCTTAAGAAGTGTTCCAATATCGATCGATGAAACTCGATAGCTAACTGTAGAGCTAATAGCGGTACATCCGTCCTGACAGTGACAAATGACGTATCTCCTGCAGTTAATCATCGCTGAGACGACAAGAAGTTACGTGAATAGTCACGCAATTATGCACGCGGTTCTTTACCAAGTAGGAGCAGAAGAAATACGGTGCCACGCCGGATGCGAGCTCACTAGGATAATTTAAGGGACAATGTCTTTTCGGAAAGTGGTTCGGTCCGTTTCGCGTCACCCCTCGTGTTTCTTGATAACGATCTCGTACAGCTCGGTGTCGCATCTTGCAAAGGAAACTCTTAATGATCTTACTCGTCCTGTTGGGGGACGCACAGGGAGAGTACAGGGGTGGCCGATGAAGGAGAAGAGAGAGACGAGAAAGAATCGCACCCTCGGGAAACCGCTAAATCAATAGGAACGTCATCGGGTACAAGCAGTTTTACACGAGATGGGTTCAGCAACCGGTGACACGCAACGGCGACGGACAAGAGCGCGGGAGAAGCACGTCAAACAATTGCGTTCTATTCTGGCAAGTGGCAAGGACTCCTTAGGGAAGATAATAAGCCAGGCCCTGCCTGATTCCAAATGGGCAAACGAGAAGATTGCTCCTCTATCCGGTTATACTGAAACTCTCTACATGTCCGCGGACGAATTTCAGTCTAAAACGAATCAGGACTAAAACGAAAAGCATCGAAGCAAGATATCGTCAATCAGAACCGACGTGGTCCACCGTCTGGTTTAGGGTGTCGAAACCCTCGGTGCGATGCCAGGAATGCGGTGGGGACAAACGCCTCGAGGCTACGTTTCAAACCTCTCCAAATCGAATCGCCTAAAATTTCAATGAAACTAAATCTTGCTAACGAATTCAAGGGGTTACGATTAGGAAAATGGTGTCCGAGGATTGCTTCTAGGAAGCTTGTATACGTAAATATTGCATTAATTAAAATGCATTCGGTAAGAATAGCGTTTAGCGAAGCACGTGTAGGCTTGTTTGAAAAGGGGTTGCAATCTGGTTCGCCTAGGGTGATACGTTACCTTGACATTGTAAACCCAAAGCGGCGTTTCCGTGCCCGCGGAAAAGCCAAGCTCTCCCCCGAAAACGTAAAGGCAATCCTTGTAAGCTACCGCGCTGTGTTCCTGAAGTGCTGGCGGCCTTTCTCCCCCAGGATGCAATTCCTCCCATTTGCTCTCGGCTGTAAAGAAAAATAAAAGAAAGGGTTAACGCGTTCGCTCGTTATTCCAAACGTTTTCATAATCCAGACTCTCTTTGCATCCTGTTGGATAAACAAGATTTACACGGTCTCGGTTTCTCTCTGCGCGTTTCACGCGAGGGGGGCAGCGACGACGACGACGACGACGACGACGACGACGACGACGACGTCGAAGCTGTGGTTGGAAAAAAATTCGACGAAAAATAAAAGAACAAACACTCTCGTCTTATACATACATATATGTATATCGCGTGTGTATGCGACTAGACGGCATGCTTAATTCAGTGGCCTGCTAACTATTTTTTCTAATGTATACCGTTGTAGCGCATTTTAATTGCCTGCTGCTATACTTGCTGCAACATGTAACATGTATGCGCATAGTTTGTCCCAGTTTTCACGAGGATAAAGAATATCGCGTCACTTAACAGCATAAACGGTGCCCTATTTTTTCGGGGAGCGGGTACTTTTTCGAGTATCGTTGCTGGAAAATTGTTGTATCGATGCAACCCTATGGAAAATTAACGGGAACAGGTATACGCGAGTAGGATCGTGATCTCAGGGGTATGTACCGAGAAATCTTTTTCACCGCGGTAAATCACACTTTCACCCGCCCCGACAATCTGCTACTCTGAAATAAATCCTCCAAGTGGTTAGGGCTTCGTAGAAACAGAAAGAAGGAGATAGAGAGAGTGAATGAAAGAGTAGGTTGGAGGGATTAAATCTAAGCAGTGCCAAGGACGTCGAGAAAAACGAAAATTGCGTCTCGTGTCAGAGCAACTGTAGAGAGTGAGGGAGGATCGAATAAATTTGAATTCATTTAAGGTTACATCGATGCTCTGCAGGGAACGTTAAAACTTGTCTCTTTATTGCATAGGCTTAACAAGATGGACGTTCTTTACCCTTCGGAAATTTTACGAAAAGAGAAGAGGGACGCTCCCCTGATCTGTTGAGAAAAATCGAGGTAAAGGAAATCAGCAGGGCATGAAGTTACATTGTGTCGTATGAATAAAAGAAGGGCGAGATTTTCTTGATCGATACCGGACAAAAAGCAATTCTACTTTTGTCTTTTGCCGCCGCATTTTTAAACGTAATATTTTTTTTTTGCTCGTCAAGTATCGCGGCGGAGTCACAGTTTCGTACTGAAACGTGCTCGAGAACAAAGCCTATGAAATTTACGTAAGAGCCATAATGTGCTGGCTGAAGTAGTTGCAAGCTCTCATAGACGAGCACTAGAGATGCTCGACATTGATTACGTACACGTGTCGTATCTAGCTGGCTACGAAGCAATGCATCCTTTTGTTTAAAAGTGCTGTTCACAGGCTAAAGCCGTGATAGCTTTGATGAAATAGATTTCTCCAGCAGCCCATGAAGAATTTATCAGTTTCTCCAACGAGGAATATCGTTTCCGATATAAAGTGTGAACTTTTAATATCGGGATAGAGAATCGTTTAACGAATAGAGTCTAAGCACCAGGAACCCCTTGAAATCCCGACTGGTTGAAAAGGAGGGTGGAACAAAACGTCGAAGGATGAAGTACACTCGTGGTTCTTGGAGTTATCACAATATTTTTGCAAGATCGAGTATCGACAATGCTAGGGGTTGGTTTCGGATAGTATTTGCCCCCAGGAGACACGAGCAACCCTTCTGATGCTGCTTTAATATTCACCCGAACAATCCCCCCTGATTAATAGCGGACGCGTATGCAGTTCTATCGTCGCGTTACGAGTAAAACGAGAATTTCCACGAAAATTGAAAATCCATTCGCGTGAATTCGCTGGCCGCGTTCCGATGTTGGTCAATCGAGCCCACGGGGAATACGTTCAGAGCGTTGCCAGTCAGGCTGATCGAAACTTGGCCAGGCTCAAAGTGGTCAGCTATTTAAAACGAATAATCCTGGATTTATCTCGTTCTTTTTTACCGCCACGTAACATTCTGCCTGAAATGGTTTAGTATGTAGGCACGCATATACCGCTGATTATCGCGAGAGGGTGCAATTAATTCGCGTACGTCTGAAACTGTGGATTTCGTTGATACACGTGGGCTTTAATAATGGCGTATTATTGATCAGACTGAACCCCGTTTAAATTCCGTCGCGCACCCTCGTTCGACGAGCAAGTTGATAGGAGGGTGCGTTGGTCAGAGATGTTGTTCGTGTGCCGTATTCAGGATACTCAGACATCGTGTATTAATTTCATTTTTATTTCAATTTTAAGAATTTCACTTTCCGTTTCGTTCTTGAAATTTCCACAACCCCAGCGGGACATCGCCTGTACGAACACTCCGCCGCGAGAGAAATTCAAAAGAACAGTAATTATCACTTTACCAAGACTGTATCGCCAGAGATCTTTGAGGGGAAGATTGCCGTTTCGTCCTCCGAGGAGATATACGTGCCCTGCGAGCAAAGTGGCACTGTGCTTGCTTCTGGAAGGTGGTGCGGGCCCATTTTCAGTGCCAGCCGCGGTAACCGAGCTCCACATTTTCTTCCTGCAACAGAGAGGACTGGAATTGTTTATTGGTTCTCGGGATCGAACGTTTCAGGCGGTCTAATTTGATCCGTGCTTAATCGAAGAGTATTAAAAGGAGGCAATCCAATAGATGTCGTATCTTATCTGCATCGCAACCATTTGCACTTTGAAAATTACGTGGATTATGTTTGTGCTCCCCCGTTTCTTGAACGCCCATCGCCCTGAGAAGTGGTAGGAAGAAAAATGGATTTGTCGAAAGCAGGGCGGTGCCTTGCGACGGCTGATGTCGGTAGGATGAAACGTGGGAGCGAATAAAATGATCTATACAGTTTTCCGATAACTTCTTTAAAGTTATCAGCTGCCGGCCACGTAGACGTACTTGAAATTCAATTACCGAAGCTTCGAAATCGAGTTTCGGGTAAACGAATGCACCCTCACGCACCCTCACGCACCCCAAACACGCGTACGCAAATACGGCTGCGAGGCAATACGTCGTTCGCCAGCAGACGCGCTGCTACAAATGGGATTTCCCGTTTTGTATAACGCTGGCAAAGAAACGCGGAGGAGGGAAATCTGTGAGAGTACGAGGGAAAATAGGGAGCATGCGTTCTCCCTGTGCTTCGCTTTGAAAATCGAAAATCGTGCAAAACGTTAAAGAAATTAAGGGCAGAGACGAGGCCCTTGTAGTGGGCGGTCTAATTCAAATGTATGGAAATCCGACGTGTCCCTTGCGAAACCGCGTTTAAATACACGTCGGAAAGTTCCTTAAAAAACAGCTACGCTTGGTTAGCTGACTGAACGTTTTCACACTTTGTCGAATCAATATTAGAAAGGTGTTTGAACCAGAAGGCGGTCAATGTTCCGTTAGTTCTCGTTGCTTTCGACGCTCATCCTTCTGGAAATATGTATTCAAAGGCCGAGACTTTTTAATCTCTTACATTGCATGCGCTGCATCTCGACAAAAGTGACAACAACAACCGGTATAATTTTCATCGCAGATACGGAGCTTTTGAAAGGAACGCGAGAGGAACGCCAGAGGAACGGTGCCCGCTCTTTCTTTTACACGTCCGGAATTTTCTAAAATTTGTAATAAGAGTGCGGAGATAAAAGTGCACGAGTATTACTCGTCGAAGCAAGGAGGGACTTGAAGAGTGGGGTCGAATTCGACGAAATTTCGTCTCTCTCCCCTTTCCTCGAGTATTGTTTTACCGCGGCAATATCCCTTCGACCGCTAACTCTTGAGCATTCCACCGCGAAGCGTTTTCTTCTCGTGTGCAACCCCCGGCAGACACCGGCGCGTTATCGACCGGTGGCGGGAATTTCCTTTTTTTTCCAGGTTCGATGTGCAGCAAAGATTCGACTAGATTTCGATCCCCCGGCTCCCTTTTCTCTCGAGAAACTGAAAGGAGGGAGGAATCGTATGGTTCCAATAGAGGGTGAGCGAAAAGCTTTCTCTCTCTCTGAGGGGATGCGTCGTCGCTACCGGCTTCCGAAAAGGGAGAGTAGTCAGACAATTTCCTCTATCGCGTCGACACTCGCACTTCTCTTGATTTCTGTATTACGCGGCTCGATGTTCCTTTCGTGGTTGTTTCGTCATTTGTCCAACGATATCTCCCTCGTGTTACGGAGTCGTGCTTACGCGACACTCTTTTTTTTTTCCGCCTGATCTTTGAAATGGACGTAATGCACGGGGGAGAATCGAGCGTACACGGGTGTCTGAACCACACGTCAACGAATCCCACGTCTACCGGGAGAACGGGGAAAATACGACAAGCGATGTAATATCCCGTGCACAGATTTTAAAAAGCAGACTCGCGCTCCCCCGTCGTTCGAGCGGCTCGTGGAAACGGTTAGGTAGGATTAAAGAAAGGCCACTGGTGTTTTCCAGCGATTTCGTTCTATCGATCCTCTACCTTTTCCGAATACTATTTCCAAAGTCCTTTTTTTCTCGTGAAATGTTTCCTTCGGAGAATCAAGACTGGCTCTCGTTACAGCGCATTTTTTCTTCTTTCCGTTCAGCGAACTAAAAGTCATCCAAGGCATGGAACGTTGCACACCCCCGGTGCGGCGCGACGCGGCGCGACGCGGCGGAAACAAGGAAAATTCGAATGAAATCCGAGTGAAATCGTTCTTATTAGCATTTTTAAGGAGAAGTGGGTATGCACCGCGTTCCTTGTCAAAACGTCCCTACCGGTTGACGCGTGCTTTCAATGACATCCACTAGAAACCCTCCAGCGTGTCACTAGTGTCACTTGCGGTGGGATCTCTGTAACCGCACTACGTTCTCGTGCAGCTACGTGTCACGTAAATCTCGTAAACGAGATCCACAAGACGTTCTTCGAATCAGGACCGATGATTTTACGCGTTACACGTGAAAAATCCACCACCAAGTGTAAAAATGCGCCAACATATACGTATAACGTGGAATGAAACCTTAAAAGCAAATCACAGATAGAACGCGATGCGAAGTGATAATCCTTGTTTCCGAATGCTCGCGGTATCGGTGCCCCTGAGTAGAGCATTACGCCGAGTTAGGTTTCTATAAATGAAATTAATGCGGAATGCGAATTAGTTCGAACGGTGCAAAAAGTTTAGCTGTTTAAAGTTACTTATAGGGTGAACGACCCTTAAACATTCTAAACGCATGAAAATTCTTCCTCTACGAAGAACATAGAGTAGCACACTTGGTTATTATTACGCGAAGAACATTGATTTTCAGAAAGGTTAAGGACACCGTGAACTGCAACCACCACGTGACTTTAACCTAACCGACCTGACGATTTATAAATATCTGCAAATTTTCCCTTGAACATTTACGCTGGACCTTTTGGACCCCACGCTCTATTGGAAAAGCCAGGCGAAAGTTGCAGTACGGATGGAAGGGAAGGATCGTTAAGTTTTCGGCTGCTTCGACCCACGTTCGAATCTCGAAGAACCCCGCCGAAAAAGGTTAAAGGAAGTGGCGAATTAATTAGAGGGGTAGCGGTAACGCAAGATGCCCGAGGTTAACGCAATTTAACAGGCTTACCTCTCTCTACTCGGTAAACCCTCTATCCCGTTAGCTTTGGCGAATGCAACTTGTGACCCACATGCAAACGACGATTAAACGCGGCTAAGCTTGCCTTTACTGTGACAACAACGACGCCGGATGCTCTTCCACGATTAACCTTTCATTCTAATTGCCAGATCTTCGATTCTGCGAGATGACGTGGCTTGTCACGAAGAAGTTGAGCTTCAACCTGTTGTTCTTTTCGCTGAGAGTGTAACACGACGAACGGACCGAGTCAATTGTTCGCGGTACTTGAGTTTACACGGAGCACACTGGTGGTGAGAAGCTAGGTACATCCTTAAACTGCTTGACCGCGACGTGTCGACTGTACATCCATCGGGCGATATCTGGCAGGGTGCATCGGGAAAGTGGTGGTGAAACCTCATTGGTCGCCATTCAAAGTTGGTTATGTCACTTTGAGAATCTGCACGCGTCTTTTACCTTGCCGCGACATCGAGTAGTTACTAAGCGGTTCGCGACGAATGTCTCGTTCATTTAGAGTCACTGCGACGATCGACGATGAATTCACGGGGCAGCGGAGTACAAGATGTGTCACGAGGACGGCACTCTTCCGTACTGCGTCCGGGTCGAGCACCTACCTCGTCGAGTCGTCATCGAGGACTCGACGCAGGCGCCCGAACGAAAGCCACCCCCTTTTACCCGCGGCCTCGACCGACGCCGCCATCCCCTCAGAGTTGGCCAGGGGGTGAACATCCGAGAGTCGAACGCTCCTACAGTGACAACGATACCTCAGGACCACCGTCCTCGAGCCAACTTTTCTACAAATCTTCCCTCCTAGTGTGTGCATCGGCTGCCGAGCGGAGGAGTAGAGGGGGATAAACGATGAAATTTCATTCACCGTGTCCAGCGTTCCAGCGTTCCAGCGTTCCAGCGTTCCAGCGAACGCTGAAATTCGCTCGGCTGGAAAGAACACGATTCTCGATGAAATGCACGTGGAATTGTTGTGAGAATGTTCCGCACTGTACTGCTACGGAATCGTGTCTGACGATGAGTAAATTTCGACGGCGGCGTAACGTCGCTCAGGTTGCACATGCGCCAGCGTCTGTCCCCATGGAAACGGGATGCGAGCTACCGCGTGTGAATGCGTATTGATTACTCCACTCTTGCTCCATTCCGCGATCTCTTGCTCCTCGTCGTATCTTCTCTTATCACCCCGCCACCCGCCCTCCACCATCTCCTCTCTGTTTTCTCTTCCCCACTCCGTTAGCTCCGTAATGTCTCCGCGCGCCAGATCGCAAATTTATCGATCCTTCTTCGATCGGTCCTCCTTCCTTTTCAACCGACAACGTATGCAGCTGTTACATATAGTTTCGCGTGAAACAAGCGCGACCGTAAATATCCAGCCGGAACAAATTATTCTATCGCAACACCGCTTTTTAAAAGGATGCACTTTGCTTTTACGCGGAGAAGAATATTTCCACGATGGAAAGAGGGAAGACGCATCCGTGACACGCTTCCTGATCTCCTTGGCAGAAAAAGAAAGCGATACATAATATTATAGCCGAAGGTTAATTAAAGCGGTCGACGACAAAAACGTACCTAAGTATTTCGCCTGAAATATCGTTTACGTCTGAAAAGACGTGTTCATCTTGCGGCGAACGTTCTTTTTCGTAACGAGGATAATTTGAATTATATCGAGTTGCGGAGAATTGGGAAATTTCACGTAAAACTGTGGTAACCCAGGGGCCCGTTAATTGAACTCTCGGCGTGACGGTAAGAATGTCGTTGGCTCACTCGTGACACTTTTATTTTCACCGGCGTGCTCCTGCGCATCTTTTGGACACGCTCCGCGATTCACAGGGACGCAACTAACCGTGGAAATTTTTCCTCCCGAATACTACCGTTCTGTTGCAACGTTCAACCTTTCGCAACGTATCTTTCGGACGAATCTAATCGAAGTGTGCGAATTTCAAGAACGAAAGAATCGTTGGACGTATCCTCTGGCGAGTACGTTAACTGATTGAAGGAAGAATGGAAAGAAAGCTGGTAGGTAGCAGGCCTGAAGGGCAGATACGCGACAATATCCGATGCGTGACCACTGTACCAAGTATAAAAAGGTGAAACTCGTGGAAAGAGTCACTTTTCTTTCTCTCGTCGAAAATGTCGCGACGATTCGTTTGCATTCTCCTAACGATCAGCCTTGTTTGCCGTGCACTTGCCGACCGTAATGAATTCGCGAGTATCGTACGCACGAGAAATTCTCTGAAAGCAGCTCGTCCGAAGAGCAACGACAGCCTGGAGGAAAGTTTGGATAAGCAACCGCGAACAACGAGTCATCGGCTGGAATCGGACTTGAGAGATAAGTCGAATATGAACAGAGCGTATTAACAAAGATATTTCACAGTTTCGAAACGTTCGTAGTATCAGGAGAAATTGAAACTTGCAAGTTCCAGTTGCTGTGGACCCAGATACGATTCGAACTCGTCCACGCGACCTGATGCCCGTTACAACAGGATCCCTGTGGACAGCAATCGATACTCGGTGAAATTTGGCGATCGTTTACCCGTCGATAGGTAGATAATCTGTTTGCGATGGAGAAACCTAAGAGAATATGTACAGTGGAAATATGAAAACACAGATACGGATGGCAAACGCAAGGACAACCGGCAGGTTCGAGCGGAAGCACTGGAAGGCCAGGGGCCGGATTCTACGATGGGAGTCACGCGGGAGAGAGGTAACTATGTAACTGGTTTACCATTCTACAATCGCAATTCTGCCTGTTAATTGAAATTTTCTCAACGTCAGATTTGGTTCTCGACCGAGTTACACTACCGATAGTCCACGCAAACCAAACGGTTATGGGAACACCGGTTACGGAGGATACGGTTTCAACCGACCGAGTAATTACGGAGGGTCAATTGGTTACGGAATTTCAGGTTCTTTCGACAACGGTGAAGAATTTGGACCTGGAGAGCCGAATTATCCGGAAGAGAATGCTCCCTCGCGTCCGAATATTCAAACGCAAAAGGTAATTAGTTCAATTGGAACGTCAAGTTTTTAACCTTTCCTCACTTTTCCTATCGTATGTGTCAGGCTGTAGCTTTAAAGGCACTAGCTGGTGTGGCTTTAATTGGAGCAGCAGCTGCTCTCGCAACGAATCCCGTGCTTCTACCAATTGGTGTTGTATCAGGCAGGAAGAAACGATCCAGTATGTCTAACAAAGATAGAGATGCGTATATGGACTATATTTTAACCTTCTTGAAAAATAACATCACAAAGGTGGTAACCTTGTTGTCGCCTGTCGTGTATTATGTTCGTGAAATGTATTTCTATGGTTGTTACACAGAATTACAACGTGGAGGATGAAAGGAAAATGTCTTTTTCTCCAGCGTGCATCGCTAGGCTTACATGTGAGATCGAGAAAGATTACTGGTTCAATCTGAGGAAGGGGATCAATTTCTCTAAGGAGAAACCAGCACTGGAACGTCGCCTTGTCGATCGGTATATCGTTTCTCCTTATTGTTCAGACTTTGAAAAGTGTTATATGTTGTGATATTACCCGTTACAGGATTTCCAATAATATTCCCAATGAAGAATTTGCGAACACGCGTATTAGAAAATTAATAAAAGCGGCAACGACTGTTGCTGCAAGCGGGAAAAGTTGCAACGTGTTTACGTGTACACTTGTGAAAGCTACGGAGACTGAACGACCCGTCATTTTCAAATTTTAGAATTCGATAAGAAAAGTACTGTAATTTAATATTCGTTTAAAGATAACAACAATAAAGATGCTGTTGTAACGCAAACTACTACGTCTATTTTTTTATTGTAAGGAAGTAAAAGGTAGAGAGAAATATAATAAGACGGAACGAGACATGTAGAGAAAACGAATGGAAAATGTTGGAGAAATAAAAATACAATAACTTACCGACGGAGCGCCTCCGAATGGAACTGAATTATGCACGTTCTCTCCGGTGGTGTACACGCTAGTAGTGGGGAGCCATTCATGCGCGCAATAGTACTCGATCAGACGAGGTACAGGATAGACAAGACATGTTATGGGTCTTGGTGTTACACGAACTGAAATACCGATATTGTAAAACAGTCCTGATTTTATAACGCATGCTACCATTACGAATGGGGATTTTTTTCAAGATTTTACAATCGTTTCGAACACTCTGCGTGGTTGATAACTGTCGTCTGCTTCCGTGCCGACTATGGTTATTCAAGAGACAAAACCGCTTTTACGCAACAAGATTTCCATTTACAAACTTCCTACATTTCTTGTATTATATTTCTCTTAAACATGAACGATGGAAAAGGAAAGAATTCAAAGGATAGAAAAAGATAGATGATTAAAAATAAAAGCATCTTCTTTGCATATGATACTTTAACTCTTGGAAACCCCAATTTAAACGGACGTAGGGGCGAGGTGTTAGGAGCAGTTAGACAGAGAAAGAAAATCTTCTTCGCATAATTAACCCAAGGATAGCGATAAAGCGTGTCCGTTTTCGGGATACCGACGAACGCCTTTTCTTAACGTTTGCTTTAGGAGTAGCGACCGAGGGTTAGTTAGTAAAAGCGGTCAAAGGGTGAAGAGCAAATTGTAAAGCAAGCGTGAAGAGAGAGAAGATTTTGTATATTATATATAGTGTTAAATAGTTTCAAGAGATTTTGTTAAAATATATTTTATTTATTGTATATTACCACTCGTGTGGTAAAATAGACTTCCCACGTGGGTAGATAAAGAAGAACGCGACCGTATCAATCCGCGAGATTAACGCGGACCTCGATCTTTTAATAGGAACACAGAATATAAACAGAGGTATTAGACAAGGAAGGCACTACTGTGCGAGAAGGATAGAGAGAGAGAACGCTTCCTATTGGCCAGCGGGCCGCCAAACTCCTCAACGCTCGAGCTACACCAAGTCGGCCAGGGATAAATCGTTAATAACTCATTAATTAGTATTACTTTGTGAACTTTTAATATTGAAGAATGAAGTGTGGACCTTCAGAAACATTCACATATAATTTTTAAGACCGTAGGTCCTTTCTATAATTAGTTATTAATTATTGTTATTAGTATTGTCAGGAACGATCCGACAGTACCTTACGGTTTTTCATTAATATCATTGTTCAGAATTAATTGCCGGTAAAATTATTATATGCATCTGAAAGGGAGCTCCTTTGGCTACATTCTCCTGCAATTTTTATTAACATATCCCTTGTGGTTCGAGAGTTATTTACTGTTCTTTGGGTGAGTATCGCACCTGTCGCATTCAAGCTTAACATATTTTCGTTATTTCAATAGATACGCGTGACAAACTATGCACTTTTAAACACGAGGAATGTATAATGGACTTTTATTTACATTCTCCAATAATTTTTGTAGCCGTATGGAGTGTGGTTTATTAGATATTAGCAATTGTTTATAACAGTTGACTATACTCGAGTACGATGTATAGGGAACACTCTCGTATAATATTTAGTAACTAGTAAACTAAACGGAATATGTTAACAAAACTTATATGGGAATGTAGCTAAAGAAGTTGCCTTTCAAACGCATATAGTTAGTTGTATGAGAATTTAGGAGAGAGCTGTGAAATTATTGAAAAATCGTAAAGACGCTCGACGGTATGCGGTATCGTTCCCGACATCCCGTACTAAATAATTAATAAATAATTATCGAAAGGACCTAGAGCTTTAAAACTTGCACGTGAAAGTTGCTGAAGGTCCACACTTCATTCTTCAATTCCAAAAGTTCACAAAATCGTAGTAATTATTGAGTTATTAATGATTTTTCCCTGGCCGACTTGACGTAGAGCAAGGGACTGTCTTACTCTGCCCGACATTAATATTAATAACTAATTATTGAAAGGTCCCAGAGCCTTGAAAATTATACGGGAAAGTTTCTGAAGGTTCACTCTTCATTCTTCAATATTAAAAGTTCACGAAATCGTCCTAATTGTCGAGTTATTAATGATTTTCCATCGACCGGCTTGACGATGCGTAAGCGACTGCCGTATCGGTCTCGGTGTTAATATTAATAACTAATTATCGAAAGGTTCTAGGGCCTTGAAACGTATACGTGAAAGTTTCTGAAGGTTCACGCTTCATTCTTCAATATTAAAAGTTCACGAAATCGTCCTAATTGTCGAGTTATTAATGATTTTCCATCGACCGGCTTGACGATGCGTAAGCGACTGCCGTATCGGTCTCGGTGTTAATATTAATAACTAATTATCGAAAGGTTCTAGGGCCTTGAAACGTATACGGGAAAGTTTCTGAAGGTTCACGCTTCATTCTTCAATATTAAAAGTTCACGAAATCGTCCTAATTGTCGAGTTATTAATGATTTTCCATCGACCGGCTTGACGATGCGTAAACGACTGCCGTATCGGTCTCGGTGTTAATATTAATAACTAATTATCGAAAGGTCCCAGAGCCTTGAAACTTATACGGGAAAGTTTCTGAAGGTTCACGCTTCATTCTTCAATATTAAAAGTTCACGAAATCGCCCTAATTGTCGAGTTATTAATGATTTTCCATCGACCGGCTTCACGATGCGTACGCGACTGCGGTATCGGTCCCGATATTAATGAATATTAAAAGTTCACGAAATCGTCCTAATTGTCGAGTTATTAATGATTTTCCATCGACCGGCTTGACGATGCGTAAGCGACTGCCGTATCGGTCTCGGTGTTAATATTAATAACTAATTATCGAAAGGTTCTAGGGCCTTGAAACGTATACGGGAAAGTTTCTGAAGGTTCACGCTTCATTCTTCAATATTAAAAGTTCACGAAATCGTCCTAATTGTCGAGTTATTAATGATTTTCCATCGACCGGCTTGACGATGCGTAAGCGACTGCCGTATCGGTCTCGGTGTTAATATTAATAACTAATTATCGAAAGGTCCTAGAGCCTTGAAACTTATACGTGAAAGTTGCTGAATGTCCACACTTCATTCTTCAATTCTAAAAGTTCATAAAATCATCCTAATTGTCGAGTTATTAACGATTTTTCACCGGACCACGTGGCCGATGCCCCGAGAGGCGGAGCATGGCGGCCCGCTAGCCAATGGGAAGCGTTCTCTCTCTCTGTCCTTGTCGCACACTAGTGCTTTCCTTGTCTGATACCTCTGTTCATATCCTGTGTTCCTATTAAGAAATCGTAGTTCCCGTCACCTAACGCGAGATGGCGTCAGTCTTGGCCGCCATTTTTCTTCTGTCCTTGTCTAATGCATTATTTTATTGCTATTCTCATCTATCGCTGTTCGTTTCCCCATCGTTTCTTGTTAAATAACGGTTTAGATGGTAGTTGATGATTATTGCAAGTCTTAAATAATATTATCGTACGCTTTAACTTGATAAAACAGCACAGAATGTTAATTTTCTAGCGTAAGTTCTAGCGGAAATTCTAGCGTAAAGTAGGAAAATTATAGAAAATTCTAGAAAAAAGTAGATTAAGCGTTAGGTCTATTCTGCACCTCGTCTCTCTGTTATTACTACTAAAATATTCTTCTTTATTCGAATACACATTACATGATTATCTCTACCAGAATATACATAGATACGTATTCACCAGGAACATTGTAAAAATACTACCAAACAAAGTCCTCCATCTCATCCCTCGTTCGGTGTGTCCTTCCCTCCTCGTCTCTCCTCCGTTCTGTCCACACGTTTCAATTGGCTGGACAGTAAATCCCATTTCGAGGACCACGACGGTTTCTCCGCTTCCTGCGTATTCACCTCCTCGATCAAATTCATCAGCCTGATAAAGAATTCATTCAACTTCGCCGCCGTTCCTCGTCGTAGCTTGGGGAAATTCTTATCTGTAGCAGAGCAATCGAATTAGCGGTACATAGATATAACTTGGGACACATTGACCAGAATTATCGATAGTAGAATATAATATAAATAGGACGGTGTGACATGGCACATAAATCAATATTTCTGGGGATCAGTTGCGTTGTACACCAGCCCCGCAGGCAGACTGTCAATCATGCGCGGAGAGACAATGCTCGTGCCTTCATGAAATATGGAAGCAACCAATTTCAGTGGTCTCTGTACACTCCGCAAACGATATAGAATTGATAAAGTCGAGGTAGGGCAAAGCAGTCTTCTCTGTCGTACTTACTCGAAGGATAGAAGCTGTTCTTGATCCAGATACTCTGCTGCGTGAGAGTGGACATAAATCTGTTGGTTATCAAGCTCTGGCTCTCAGCGGTCATCGGTCTCAAACGACTGATAAATCGTAGCAGATACTCCAGCAGATATCTGTTCCACGTGGGTAACTTTTCCAGGCATCTATCTGGCTTCGAGCTCCAAACGACGATGTAACTTAAACTGTCCACGTCTAACAGAGGATGTTTCAACGTCTCTAGCCATTCGAACAACAATCCTGACAAGATGTCTAGATCTGTTTCCATCTGGAGTCTTTGCCAGGCTGAAGATCGATGGTTCAGGTCCATCTGAGCATTTAGGAAACAACTATTCGATAACCGAGACATTCTTAAATAAAAACTAAAACTGTACCCTTCTGCACCTGATACTCCTGAAGACGTTTCTTCGTTTTGTCGGGGAAATTAGCGTTGTCTCTGATCAGAGCTCTGATTGCTTCCTCGGTGCTGACTGTATCGAAGGCTGCATTTTCTGCGGCAACCTTTAAATCGATGTGAGATTGTATCTCCTTGTAACAGTCGTTGTCTGTCAAGTCTTGGCCATGAATCCCATCGCCCAGAACGTCGTCCACGCAATTGTCGTCTAGACCTAGGTGAAAGTATCGGTTTTTATTGAATTTACCGCTGCGGTGATTGCCGCACCTGGAAACGTCGAGTCGCACGACGGAGTGTCCGGAGATGTGCAGAACACATCGTCTGAAGTGTCGGTTGAAGAAGCTTGGCTGCCAGTTGCGCAAGCTTTAGACGTGGAACCTGCGTTATCAGAAACAATCACCACTAACGAACACCAGTGGCGGAAGAACGGCCTTCGATTTCTTACCGGAACATTCGTAGGAATCGGCGAGAGAATCAGAATCAGCCCACGAGTAACAGTGTCTGATATTTCCTTTTCCGTCTCTCAGCTTCTCCAGCACGTGAGACATGAATTTCTGCGTGAAAGACGTAGAGGAGACCGCGTATCTGATCTCGCAGGGTGAATTGTCCTCCTGACAGTCGCACAGTTGGAGAATTCGTTCGCAAATCGTGAATACGACCTGGGAGGCGGATTATTCGTGGATAATTGGTTAAGAAATGTGAAATTTCGAATGTTCGATTGTGGTTAAGGTGGAGGAACCTTTGGAATGTGTTTGAATGTACGTTGCTCGTATCCGTGAAGAACGTTGTGTTGCTTCTTCAAGTGTGACTGGAAGCTGCAAGGTTTGCGCTCGCCTATTGCACTGTTCAGAGGGAAAACGATCATCTGAGGAAGTACGAAGTGCTCGAATTCCTGGATGCAGAGTATCTGACCACGGGTCTGTATCGCCGACGGTCGCTTCATGCGAACGAATCGTATCGCGTCGTTCGCTCTTACACGAAGGCTGTAAATAAGGTAGCACGCGATCAGAACGCCTGTTCTTCCGAGCCCTGGAAAAAGGTATCTGTGTTTTAAGCTTGTCCAGAGCGTTCGTCTGATTCAGTGGCAGATGTTTCATCAAATATTTCACTCTCTCCTTACCGTTACTATTCAAATGTCCTGCAATCGATAATATAAAAATTTCAGTTGAAACCACTCTCCCTTGAAATGTTAATACCGAATATCAGCGCCTGTAATATTAATCACAGACCGCGAGTGAAATATTTATGTTTGAACAGTCTCAGTCTTATCGATCGGGTGCCTAATTCGAGAAATAAATTGCTCGTGTTCGTGCTCGAACGCACGAATCGGAAGCGGAACTCGTAATCGTTGTAATAACACGCGACAGTAAGGATGTTTCGTTGGTGTTTCACGGCCGGTTAACGCATGCATATATGCAACGTCTGTAATTAAGTTAGACACGCGTGGAATCTCAATTGAAATCGCCGGCTTACACGAAGGATTCCACAAATCGTTCTCCGCTCGTAAAAAGGAAAAGATAAAGCTTTTTTCCATAATACGCCTCTCGATGGTACGATTGTTTCTACAAGGTGAAGTGTTACGCCCTAATTCCTTATCACCCTTTATCTAGTTTTCGTGCACAGAAATTCGGTTAAGGAATTGAAGCCGCTGGAACGTTTATGGTTCGGAGACACGCGCATCCCCAATTAGGGAACTTCCTTCCTATCGGCTATACGCCGATACTCGGGTAAACATTTCGAATATTTCGTTTCAGCACACGAGACGTATCATTTTTCTGACCATCGAAACAGTTCAAGGGGGATGGTATGCATAATGAATGCAAAAATTCAGATGCACCGGGGTGGACGCGGCGTGTTGCAGCACGCAATGCACCAAAACATGTTTCACACGCGCCTTAGATCGATACATTTAGAGGTTACAAATAGCTGATAAGAGGGAACGAGTTTGAACGAAGAGGATCGCGATTAAATCGCGCGGAGAAAGAGAAATTTGGTGGAAATCGATTTACCAGCGTGACAATGGATCGCCACTCTTCCTTCTTGCACCGCAAACGCCACAACCTTGACCATGTCCAGAAGTTTGCTCATGGTCGCGTCCCCGTAATCCTTCAGCGCGAAATTGTAATAGTAAACTGGAACAGATACGCGGAGTCGCGAATTTTCAGACCTCGAGGCTGGAATTTAGGGCAAGCTGGAAATGGTTTGGAAACTTTTCTTTCTCAACTCTGTGCCGAAGCTGATTTCTGCTGCTTCTATTATTTCATAAAAGTTCATTCTCTTCTAATTGCTACTAATTAGGATTGTACATAAGCGATCATTTCTCTTAAGTTCCTATCGGGAAGTTTTCCAAGGTGTTCTGTCCATGTTTTAATACCTACTGCCATGTTTCATGAAGACGTTAGGGTCGTAAGTGAAGCCGCTTTCTTCGAGGGGGCCACCGCAGCTCGCATGCTCCCCCGGCGTTTGTAGGTTTATTATGGTTCTTATACTCCACCCTTGAAACTGTGCAATTATGTCCTTTTTTATGATCTGCGCGGTGTTCGGTCGTGCCATCGCGAGAACGTCGTCTGTCACCCTGAGGAATTTATCAACTTACGTCTTACTTACATCTTCGTTAAAATTCCTCGATTTCGCAACAGAAAAAGAATCAACAGAAATTCACCGCATATTCGGTAGAATTTGGTGGAAAATCAATGACTCGTATATTCATTCACGACATATGTATCAGATCACGTGACGAAAGAAAGAAAGATATTATCGAGTCGGTCTGCTTTTCATAAACTTCTATCGCAGATCTTACCAATGCGAAAAGATGTTCTGTATTGCCATGTGCACAGGCGGCCAGGCTTTTGGGTTTTCATATTTGCACCTAGAACCGCCGCAAAAGATCGCGCACTGTATCGCCTGCGGCGTGAATTTCCGCAAATTCTCCGAGAACTTATTGTAACCAGCCTGGACCTCGCACAGATCCACTTGGCCCGCTTGAAAACCCGCCGGTACCAGTGAACTTACATCCATTCTAGAATTTTCAACAATTGCTTTAGTTCTACAGCTTCCTGCTGTAATTACAAAAAATTCTATATACCAATATAAACGATTAAAGAATTGACTTACATGTTTAAAAATAGTCACGTCCCTTCCGCCCATCTCATTGCCGTGCCAATTTTGAATTTTCTCGAAAATCCCTCTGTACTCTGAAAATCCCAACGTCAGACACGTTCGTTAACTCGAGTAAAATCTTTCTCCGCCGATTTTCTTCTTTGCGCAAGAAAGCACGACAGAGCGTAACAACCAATGCAAAAAAGCACTTTACGTACAGGGGTGAGCGCATAGCGACTGGTAGTTCCGCTACCGTAACGCTACCTTATCTATCGCTCTATCACACTGATTGCGCCTGCGTTGCTTCTAACGCCAACAAAACCCACCCCTGCTGTATATACTTACTTCAGTACTTCACTGTTCGCTACAGTATCCCTTCGAACAGCTGAAGAACAGCTTACACGAATTTTCGGAGCTCGGATTTTATGGCAGGAGAGTAGTTTAACGAGAATTCTTGGAAAATCGGAGAATTGAAATTTTTGTGGCACGGTAGAAAAATTTCGTGAAACTGGGGACTATAAGAGTTGACTCTCGAAATTCTCACTTTCCAAGTACTTTCATACATCATTTATCTGTTTGAATAAGAACAACGCAATCGGAGTAAAATCATTTTGGAGTAAAGAGTCCCCTACTTCTGAAAATGAATACAATACCCAACCAAGTTATCTAAAAATCCATCAATCCTTCGTTGCTCCTCTCTGTAAAATACAATTCTACATTGTACATAAACGCGCTATGGTATTTAAACGCGCAGGTCCTTTACCGCGTATCATTTTCCGCTCTACCGAGTAACAATCCATTACATACTCAACGTTCTAATTTCACGCAGCAACATTTACATTTCTCGATTCAACAACGATAATAACTACACCTGCGATAGAAAAGAAATTCTCGAAACGTGCAAAGAGAATGTGAGTAAAACTCACGTCTGGGGAATTCTCGGAATCCCGTGGCGCCAATACGGCTTCCCTTCGCTCCTTTGCGAACCGGATTTAAAGTTAGGCAGCCGTTTCTGAATGGAGCCTAACCGGTTGGGGTAGACGTGGCAGCAGTTCGCTGTGCGTCGTTTCATGTGAAACGTCTAGGCTGCCGGCGATACCGTAGGTAACCGCAGCGCAATGGATCATCGGTTATAGACAGGTTTAGATAAGATTATTTCGAGTGTGTTCAAGTCGTATTAATTTTCAACGGTACGTTGGAACGCGTTGATTCGATAAAGCGGCGGCTAAGATGTCCGGCTTCGACGAGAATCCCTTCGCGAAACCGAGTATCGACGATCCCTTCTCGGTGAGTATTTTAATAGCGGTTCTCAGGCGACGAGCGAGCGTATTATCTCGTTCAGTATTGCATGTAAAACTGTCAAACGATGGTAAACGTGTCTAACCGAGCGGTGAGATTTTTTCGCCACGACCACTGGCAAAGTTTCCTCAGGCGAACGCGCGATATCAATTATTCAACATTTATAAACCTCTCGTTAAACATTTTTCGATCGACGTTCAGAAAAGTATCCTCTGATTGTCGCCTCGAAATTTATACGCTAAACGGACATCTATTCGATAAAGGGAATTCTCTGAATTGCTGTTCACTCTATATATGGTCATCTTCTATAAATACACGTTCTTTTTGCATTAACATATGAGACAGTTTTTATTTATTCTCTCTCTCTCTCTCTCTCTCTCTCTCTCTCTCTCTCTCTCGTATGTGTAATTGTTGCATAAAACGGGTAGGAAATATTCAATGATTTTTTTTCTTCCCTTGATCAATCCAGGATCCTGCAATAAGGAGTGTTGTGTCTGAATCGATCAACAGAGACCTGGAGAATTACAATCCGTTCGCAGAGCAAAGTACCCAAGGAACTCAACAAGTCAGAGGTGCGTCAAATCCTCCAATCTATGGAGGGATCGGAGCAACACAGCAACCAGCAACATTGCGGCCCTCGAATCAGGAACCTCCAGCTACCAATTATGCACGTACACCACAGCAAACAGTGAATGCAACACTTGGAAGCACAATGCCACTCACATCAGATGTAAATGTACATGAAATTTCATGTCTCATAACTGTACTGCCATGAAACCTAATCTTCTGCTATGTTCTGTTTGAAACAAAAAAAAATCGCTACATTTTAGCAAAGACCAGAGCCAGAACGGAAAGCGAGGGCAGAGGAGGATATTAGAAGTGAGTCCGTTCGTGAGTAGAATTAATCAACGTTAGATATATTTCATAGAATAGCTTTTCGATCGTCGTATATCGATCGAAAATTTCTTGTACCATTGTAGCAAAAAGGAACTGGCCACCGTTACCTGACAAATGCTGCTTCCAACCCTGCTTCCACCAAGATATCGACGTGGAAATTCATACAGACTTTCAGAAGGTAGTCAGGCAATTGTACCATCTCTGGATGTGTAAGTTTAATATTACACTAAGATCTATTTTAACGAAAGAAACGTTCGCGAAAGAAGTAATCATTTACCAATTACAGTTCACGGCTGTGTTTTAATTCTGAACGTTATCGGTGGATTCGTCCTGATCCTGTGTAACGGAAGCTTCTCAACATTCGGTCTCGGAATACTGTATCTTATACTCTTCACTCCGTTCTCGTTTTTATGCTGGTTCCGGCCAGCTTACAAAGCTTTCAAGTACGTATTTTATCGGTGCATCGATGTTTTCGCTGTTAAACGATATTATTAAACGATTAACGTGTGTATTTTAGGACCGACAGCTCGTTCAATTTCATGGTATTCTTCTTCGTGTTTTTCTTTCAATTGATCGTGACAGCGATCCAGGC
>NW_017100229.1:4030291-4032252 GCF_001263275.1 Habropoda laboriosa | reverse complement strand
AATATTACAATAACTCGAGCATCGAACGAATCTTAACAATTCTATCCTAATCTGTCGAGTTTCTTTTCAGCGGTATCATAATGGCCATCACGATGTTCTCCTCGTCAGCTAAAGGAGTGATCGTTGGCCTTCTCTTGCTCTTTATTGCCATCTGTTTCGTTCTTGCCGCGTTCGGTGATCTGTTACTGTTAACCAAGGTAAAGTGTCGAATTTTTATTCCTCTTTTTTTCTTTCACGAATATTTTCACAAGCAATGAAATATCCCGCGATGTGCATACACTCGACAGATTCATCGCATTTATCGCTTGACGGAAGCGAGCGTTTCCAAGGCGCAACAGGAATTCGCCACGACTTTCTTGCGCAACGAACACGTGCAGACCGCGGCGAGCAATGTCACTACCAATGCTTTCCGCGCCCAAATGGCAAACGCTGCTAATCAACCACGCTATTAAAGCGATTACGCCACACACTCAAGGATTTATTCTCCCTTCAGGTACCCTGACGTTTTACCGCTCAGTAAACCGATAAATCGTCTTAGCTTCGATGCATTACGTATGAAACATGCAAATTATAATGTTCCATAGTGAAACTCGATTCTTGCATCGAGAGAGAGAGAGAGAGAGAGAGAGAGAGAGAGAGAAAAAGAACAAAGTTAGAGTATCCACATGCAGAGTGCATCAACCTATTTCTGTTTCTATTTTTTTTTTCGTTTTTTTCCGTTTTTGAATGCCTCGTGTTTCGTCTTTATAGTATAATATTCGTGCATGTTTTTCTTGCCGCGAGGAAACTATCAAATGTCTATAAAACACCGTTAATATTCACGGATTCAGCTTCTAACAAGTGTTTCTCCGAGGATTTTCTATTTTTTTTTGGAAATAATCACACCTTTCTTTCTTTCTCCGTAACAGTATTTTAAATCCGATTAACACACGATACGTATGTGTGCGTGCGTGTGTATGTATGTATGTGTCACTGTATTATCTAACATAATGACGTGTACATCATATTTCGTTTTGTTTCGATTACGAGAGAATAGTTTATCAATCACCTAGTAGATGAAAAAAGAAAAAGAAAGAACGAGCTACTAATAATCATATCACTAATTCTTATATTATTGCTTCTATATATTACATGCGAATATATTTGCCAGCTTTTTGTATTCTAGTGGCACCCTTATTCGTGATGTTGTAATCATGCGTGGCTTTATTCATTGAGAGAAAGAACAAAAAAATAAGAGAATGACGAAAAGCGTTCGGTTTTGCTAAGAATCAAAATAACTTAAATAAAACACGAGAAATTGTGTCGACGCTAGTATGTACACGTATACGTATAGAGAGATAAAGAGAAGAGAACGTTGCAATTTCTTGATTTTTTTTGTCGCTTTCTATGGAGCGTTCGTTTAATTCACGGAACTGTACGGGAAATCAGACGTCTTTAATCTACCCCCCTCCCAATTAACGTCCTATACATTCCTTGCAACGTGTAATATACGGCCTTTCTTTATTAAGTAACTTGTTATTTAGATCATTAAAATATTCTATCACTTTGTAAAGTTTCAACTAAAGGGATAATTTAACATATAAGGGATATTTTGAAAAGATACAAGAGAAAAGAAAAAACGAAGGAAAATAACAAACGACTTTTACATATGTTTAATTATTTATTAATTATCGATAAATTATTTATAGACTACGAAACATTGGGTTATGTCGTTGCTGTTACTTTATTGGGCGTGTCTAAACGTCTCAACGAACTGGAAAAATTTATATCAAGTAAAAAATGTCCGGGGAATATAGGAAAAAAAAAAGGAGACGATGAGGTTTGTGGACGGACCTTTGTTATTTGTTGAGACTACACGATTGAAAACAGAATTATCACGCCCTCTGAAATATATTTTTACATATGTGACACTGTTTATAAATTGTTTGCAATGAATTTATTATTACACAACACACACACAC
>NW_017100229.1:3997269-4030258 GCF_001263275.1 Habropoda laboriosa | reverse complement strand
AAAAAAAAAAAAAAAAAAGAAAAAAAAAAGAAGAAAAAAAAAAAGCTGAAAGAAGAAAGAGAATTGTTGTTTAAATACGCGCTGGTACATTTGTACTTATGTAAAGAGCAAAAAGAAAAGTGACAAATAAAAATTTAGTTTAATCATAACGAATCTCTCTTTCACCGTAACGACATTCAAGTCTGTCGATTTTTCTTTTTTGTCCACGATCACAGATTACATTCACAACGAATTTACCAAATCTTGCAGACCGATAGTTGTCAACAATATTTCACCTGCAATTTCGGTATTACAATTTACTGGAATTATTCATAGATTAGATAAGATTATTCTCGACTTGGATAAAAAGAAAATCCGTTTCTAAAAACGATAACGCAAACGACGTAAAATGTATACCTTCGGCACGATAAGTTGCCATTGGATCTGTTGGAAACGAACAACCGACATTAATCTCCGACATATTAGCTGTTCCGATTAGTTTCGCCACGAATATGGCATCCATAAGCTTCACCGTTGATCTGTACATCAATCTAGCATGCCCTTCGGCCAGTCTGAAGGGAAAGAACACCTTCTTCTTCCTGTATAATACAAAACTTTATATCTGAAATATTTTCTCTCTCGTTACCTGATAAGACTGTCTAGAAGTCGAACAGTCGTTCTCTCTTCTCTTCTGTTCGGGCGAGATCTGTGATAAAGATAAGTCGCTCTCAGCACCATTTCTGCTTCCTTAGATAATTTCGGTTGAAGAGAATGCACATGAGCCAAGTACTCTCTCAACGTATCCTCCTTCCATAAGCCTTCTGTCTGTAGAAGGTCTATATGAGTCTTAGAATCTCTGCGAAGCCAGGAACAATCGTAGATGAATGGTAAAATTCGACGTTGCAACGAAAAGAACGACGATCTTGTAGAAAATTGTAATATACGTTTGAGTAGAATTTTCTTTCTTCTCGTAAGCAGCTCTCAATATGTGCTCTGACGTCAATCTATCCCATTCTGGGTTCCTGTTGTCCTTCAGGAGCAGGATCAAGTCGAAACGAGACAGAAGAGGATCTCCCAAATTCGTTTCCCATTCTTCGTCCTCGGTGAACTGGCCACCGGTTGGATTTATCGCTGCGATCACTGTACACCTGGAATTTAACGTGCTGACTAACCCAGCTTTGGCTATCGATATCGTTTGCTGCTCCATGGCCTCATGCACGGATGTTCTGTCGTTTGAACTCATGGTTGTGAACTCGTCCACGCAACAGACGCCACCGTCAGCTAACACCAGCGCTCCTGCTTCTAGATGCCATCCTTCTGAATCCTGTAACGCATACACTTCAGTTCGAACCACGATGGATATGTTGATTGATTTAACTGAGAACAGAAGATGGTGTGTGTTCAACTAACTCTAACTGCAGTCGCTGTAAGACCAGCTGCAGTCGACCCAACACCGGTCGTAAGAACCGATCTTATGGCCAAACGAGACGCTGCACGAAGCAATTGTGATTTGCCAGTTCCAGGATCGCCGACCAACAAAAGATGAGGTTCTCCTCGTACACGTGTTCCTTGTTTTATTTAATAAATGTACTTTTACGTTAAGAGGATAATAAATTGATTGAAGAAAGGAGAAAGAGAGAGAAGTGGTTATCACCTTCGTTGCATTTCGACACACCACCTGCTAGGATCACCGCTAGCGCTAATTTTGCAGTATACATCCCGTAGAGCTTTAATTAATTTCGATGTTTGAGTATTTTTTTATGGTTTTTAAGTGTTTATTATTTCGCGAGTTATGCAGTTGATACCTTTGGACAGATAGACGCGAGGATATTGTCTCTCCCGAGCAGAGGATCCTCGGTATAGTTTTCCCAATATTCTTTGAAAACGTTTTTCACATCCTGGGTTAAGAATGAATCGGATACTTTACGTCGAACCGTGACGCTGTTTGCCATTATTATAGTCGTTGCTTCTAAACGTTCACCTACATTTAAGGGACCCCATATTCTTATCACAAAACCACTGAAAAGTTTGTATCACAGATATTTCAGTTAGGAGAGGACATTTTTATTTTGTAACATGTACAGATTGTAATTACTTATTGACCTAATTTCAACATGATCTCCTGGCCTACATTTGTCAACTAGATCCTCTAGCAAGGCAATCCTCAGTTCCTCGGTTAAAGGCTTATTCGCATACACTCTAGCCTTTTCCTAATCAAAAGCACTTCAAAGTTAATCATGCCAACAGAGTGAATGATAATGATCAAATCAAGTTGATAATGTACTTGCACTCCTATTTCCTGGCAATCTGTGGAATCTTCTATATCAAAGCCAGACACAATACTCAGCTTTGTTGCATGGCACGCTTCGCACTGTGAAATATCTGCGAAAGCCTGTCTCTCCCATTCGTACTAAAAGGTGACAGCGTATGATCTACCAGCTAACAAATTAATCGTGAAATACGCGTAGCCTATCAACTAACTTTAGCCATAGTAACATGTTTGCACTTTTTACAGCTGTATCTTTGAATAACTCTTAACACTGTCGGTTGGGATATCCTTACTATAACGCCACTAGTTGAAACAAGTTGCCCAATTTGTCCTTGGTCGAATGTAACCGGCACAGCAGTGACTCTAATACGAACCTAATCAATGCATTCCCAAAACAAGCACACACAAGTGTGAAAAACTTGAAATAAAGAATTGCTTCAATCCTGAAATAAAAGTATTACTTTTTTTTTCACAATTTGTTCCGGTTTCGCTATTTCTTCCTGAGCCTCCACCGCTGATTCGTCGCAAAATGGCAAGTAATACCTAGGATACTTCAAAATTTTCTGTGCAACATCAGCATCTTCCTCGAACAACGACACGAAGCTACAAAAAGAATCGATCTCCGTACAATACGAAAATGAAACACAATTGAAAATCACTCACTTTATGTAGATGGAATAAAAACTGCCAAAATCTATATTATCCAAAATTTCTTCCAGTTCTTCTAAATGATTTTTTAATAAATATTTTCTCAACATTTTGAACGTTCGTAAGGACGCAGAATTCGAGGTTATACACGCGTTCTACTACCGCACGTACTACCAACTTCCCGCCAAAATTGTAAAAGTCACGTGATCTTCATTGACAGACGCTTTCATTGTGTATTCGGCGCGTATTCAATGGCCTCATTACGTATTTACGCAGAAATACGATTAATTTTTACAAATGAACGAGTAGATCCGATGAAAATTTATTAGAATGAACACTTGAAGAAGAAGAAAAAAAAAAAAGAAATAATTCCAACTAATATTAAACATTTATTGCTTCGTAAAATACACGATAAATGCGAAACGTTAATTGTTTCGTTAAACTTTCGTGAAATTCTAGAGAGAACCGAACAATTTACGAGCGTAAATACTCGAAAACCGTTTCAAATTTTACGTTCGCTAAATTCCTTCACCTTTTGCCTGGAGTTTAATAAAAAAGACGTATCGATTATTTGGTGGTGAAACGGCATTGGCAGTTCAGCCATTAATCGATTCCTGCGTCTTCCTATCCATCTCGTAATTCTGTTCCCGTAGTTTCGCGTGAAACTCTGCGGTAAAACTTGCCCCGCAACAGTGAAAACCTTTTCGGTGTCTACTTTTCGTCGTGGAAAACCCCCGACGGTCCACCGATCGTACCTTTCAAACAGACCTCTGTATAACGTGTAAATAAAATGTCTCCCCGTAAAACTAAAAGAATACCCTCTTTTCCCATTAACCTATCGAAAGAACACCGTCCATCCTTTTTCCTTCCTTCCAACTGATTTTTAATCGTATTTTATTACACTTCGGAGGAAACAACGAAAATTGCTTCACTCTATGGATTCTACACGCAGGTTGAGAGAATTGTTGTTTTATCTGGAACGGAGGTCGTTCGTTCATATTTCAAACGGTAGATCGCAGGTTAAACACACGATGCCTGTATCGGTTTTACGATGTCATTAGTAACGATTCCCTTTACGACCTCTTCCTAAGTTATAAATTACTCGCCGGATCCACCGTGGCTATGGGGATGGGAAACAATGTAATTAGCGTGGCTGTACGCGTAGCAAATATACGTTTGCACACGGTTCTATACGTACAATTGCCCTCCGCACGATCTTGCCTGTCCGGTTCCGAAATAGAACAACTCTCGCGAACTAACGTTCGAACTTACCCCTAACATACGTTCATCTTTAGAATGCACGCGAAATTCAATCGTATATGTGCAAATTCTGATTAACAATTGTTCGACGACGTATCTCGAAAATATCGCGTTACCAAATGTGACGGACGAAATAATATTAAATGGCAACGAAAAAAAAATGAATCATAAAAAATCGAAGTTTGTAAAAATTTTCCGAGAAGTGAAAATGGAACGAAAAATGATGGTAGATCTACGCGAACGTTCGTCGAAACGTTAATATTTTCAAGGAATCCGTCTGGTCTAGTTATTTTCCCACTGGAAAATGTCGCGAGACGTAAAATTTCCCTTGTCAATAATTCGGACAAGTGTAAATTGTCGGCGTCGGGATCGTGTGTGTACACCGCATATCCTGCGAGCACGATTCTATATAAGTTGTCAGCGACAGGCAGCCGTGGAAGGTTTCCAGGTGAAATTACTACGAGTCGTACAGTCGTCGCGACAGAAACGTGTTACCGGAGACCCGTGGTATCGTTTTACTTTAATTTTTTAAAAAAGTTTTTTTTCACGAACAACAATAAACGCGACGCGCGCGCGCGAGAGAGAGAGAGAGTTGCACACACTCGCCTGAAATCGTACATCGTGCAACGTTAAACGCGATTCGAGTTTAAATTACACGTAATTGAAAGGAGATTCGTATGGGAGATGGGGTTCGAGCGTTAACACGCGATGTTTATGGTTTCGCAAACTGTCAAAATTAAAGCGGAACCACTGGGCATCGTGTATACCGCGCACGCTTTATGGAATTCCCGCCGCTCCTTTAACGGCTACGTATTACTATTTAAACGCGACGAACGTGCGCGGAATGAGCTGCTAATTATTCAGGAACCTCTTAAATTCGAAACCTGCCGGAATATGTAAATTCATAATCGCGTGTATAACTTCGAAAATAAACGGAACGCTGCGTTTTACGTCGCGTAGAATAATTGAAACAGGGCGGGAATAACGGTTCCATTCCATCCCCCTAAAATCGTGCTCTTTAACGAGCGAAATAACATTTCGTCTGTTACATCGATGAACAACGCGCGATCGTCGCGGTAATTACCTCGTGCTCTTCTTTGAAGCGTTCTTCATACGTAGAACGAAATTTCTAATTAAAAGAAGACATCGAACACTCTTCTAACCCTTCTTTACCCGTGAAATTTACTACTACTTTTTTCTGCGTCGCTACTTTACTTCTTTTATCAATCTACCAAACACCTTGTAGATCAATAAAAAATCTGTGCAGGAAGAGCAGAAGTTTGCGGAAAAAGGGCGATCATTTGAGAGGAAAGATCCGAGAAAAAGAGGCAGGGTAGAGAGGGTGGTAGCGGCGCTATCTTGTCCAGCATGGAATCCACGTCGTACAGGGTCCTATCGGTTTAATAATACATCTCTAGACCGTTAATCACCGCGTGAAATATAATTTAATAGCTGAGCGAGCGAGGTACCACCACTAAAAATGACGAACGGCCAGGAAACACGCGGCCAGCTCACCAACGCGCTACCATAGTCATCCTCATATACCGTTGGACGTGCAATAACGATAAAGGGTTGGGTGTTCCTGAACGGGGCTTTTGGTGTGGCCGCTCGTGAAAGGCGTACGAGCCGCCTGTACATTACATTCGTCCACTGTGCTGCACTCAATAGCCCCAATTCGCAGGATTCCTTCATACATACAGGGCTACACCCTTCTTTTTTTTTCTTTTTTTTTTTTTCGCTCCTTTTATTCTTCCGTTCGTCCTTCCACGCCTTTTGCTCACGGTGTAATACGAACGCTGCACACGTTCCAACGTATCGATTGCATCGATCTAGCTAAATAGAGATAGATCTACGAGGAAGGGAAAGGATGTGGAATCGACGAGAGGTCATCGAATCTACCTTGTTCTGGCTATGTGACACATCCACGAAATCGGGTTAATGTCGACGACAATGACCACGATCCTCGTCCAACGAAACCGTTCACGGGCAATCTTCCTTCCGGTACGGAGCCGCGCTTTTTATCGACGGCGAATCGACAATTGCGGAGGGCTGGTCCCGCTGTAATCGACCTCCGCGTACACCAAGGTGTTCATCCATGTCCCGGAACTCTCGTTACAATTCTTTTAACGAGCACTTTTTATCCACCTGGATACGGGCGTTTGTTATAGTACACCGGGGAAAGCTATCCTATTGCTCAGCGTTTTGTTACGCCTTTTTTTCTCTATTCTACAAGTCTGTCGCTACTTAAATTGTACACCTGATCATGTGTCGAAGCCAGGGATTGTTCGGTAGGGACAGAGGAAATTCAGAATTTCGAAAATTCTTGGTAGAAATGTTTATTACTCCTTACATTTGTTTTCTTTTTTTCTTGGAATCTTTTATTTACCTTTTATCGATGGTATATAGTGTCACGAAGAATTTTTACCGGTGTCTTTCTCAACGTTGGAGACACCATTACTCGATCGTTCCATGGTCTGACATAATTAACGTCTTGAAAGGGGGTGGCAAGCTATGCGAGACGTCCTATAGTCCATCGTAATGGCTATAAATAAAGGTATCAGCGTGGCCGTGAACGAGCTACTCAATCGTTCCGACGCGACTCGATACCCTTCTTCCAGACTTCCCCAGTTTCTATATAAATTGCCGAAATATCCACACGAGCTGCCGAACGTGAGCCACCGCGTAGCAGGGGTTCCTTAGACGGGGTAATAAAAATATAAGGCGGCGTTTTATAGGCTGACGTCGTAGTTTGGTCGAAAAGCGGTCGGTAAACGCCATTAGCGATGGCTACGAATGATGCTCGAACCGGTACAATTCCTCCAAATCTAACTTTCATTCCCCAACATTTTTTCCCAATTTTTTAAACATTCAATTCTCCATTCTTTCTCTCACAAGGAATAATTAAACATCGAATGTGAAAAAGAACAATCTATGAGACTGACACGAAACCATCGCTACCAGTCCACGATCGAAAACGTTTGAAAAGTAATTTCAGAGTTCCATTTAGGACAGCTCCCAGAAACCGTAACCCTACGTTTCCCAGGAACGACATTCGACCGTGTAGTTCGTAAATCATTTTTTGATTTCGTAACAACGATATTAGAGCTGAGGAAGGGAATACTCGTTCCTCCGCCCGTTAAACATTTCTCAATTTACGAGAGCAGAAGCGCCGTTGTTAGCGCAATGCTCACTCGAGACGTAGTAGAGAAGAGGCTCGGCCTCCGACGTTCTTCAGGCTCGTGGTCAAAGCGACTTAATGCGAGACGATGAAATATTTATACGCGGGGAGCGTCCTTATTTGGATTTCCTCCACGCAAAACCGACGATACTTGCGCAATCAAATTCTGACGAGCTATTAACGCGAGTGAGGTCCACAAAGTGGAAGGAGGGGACTGCCTGTTCGTGGGAATAACGCGGAGAGAAGAGGAACTTTAGCTCGCGACGAAGGTTTCCCTGAAAAAGGTTCGTTAAACGTATTCGTTTCTTTGTTCGTGTTTAACGTGTAAGAAAGGACACACACGACGGCCAAGCTGGCGTTATGTCATTCATGGAAGATGTAAATTCTGTGGAAGAACTTCATTTTCATCTATCTTGCTTTGTCCGTGTCAAGCAAAGAGCGCGCGCGCAGAGTCAGAAGAGGCTCTGAAAAATAGACGTTCACCTTTAACGATACATAATACTTCGAAACGGCGAACAATATTTCCCGCCACGTGGCGTCGTTACAATGAGAATAAATTTCCATTTTGAGCAAGCAGAAGACACTGTATATTAAAGTGTGTTCCCTTTAAAACTTTCCTCCGAAGACTCGAGTGATATATTTTAGACTAAAAGTTTCCCTCGCGGAAGAGAAAAGCGAGGTTTGTTGTACACTTGTCTTGCGGTGTGATAGCTTAATCTAGACACTTCTGCGTCGTTAAATATAAATTATGCGATTGTAAGAAAAAAGAATAAATAATTACATTTTTATTATACACGTCTACCAATTATCCCTTTTCTTTTTCGTCATTTTTCAACGTAAGTCAATTTACCAATCGACAAGTTAATTACTACCTCCCTCAGTCTTGCAACTTGCACCTGTTTGCCCACCTTTTCTGCGCACCAACATCATGTTTATTCTACAAATAAACGAATGTTGGCCATGTTTGCGAAGGAAAATTTAAATGACCAGTGCGTACGAAAATACACGAAATAAGAACGAAAAGGAACTGCAATTCTGTGCACAATTAATTACAAGCATTGTACCATTAATGGCTTCAGTTCGGAATATTAATCTAGCCTGAGAATCTTCGAGACTCGTTCAAATCAATCCCCCAAAGATCATACAAACCCCCTGCTCGAATAACTCGAGAACAACACAGAATAAATAAACCAACGCCATAAATCTCCCGTATTAACAACCAATTATTGAATTCCACCCGTGTTCATACATCATCCAGCTGTTATCTAAATAGAACTCCAGCAAAAACAAAAAAAAAAGACTCGCACGATTCATGGGTACAAGGCAGGTCTCCTATCTCGGCCAGGCTTCCAGCGAACCCCCTAACCGCGATCTTTCGCGTCAGCTGAAAAATCTGGGCCGATTGGTGCTCACTGAAACCGTATATAATTTTGCTGTGTAAAAATTGAACGAACCAACGTTCGGCTGGGGTTGCACCCTATAAATAATCCGCAGGGGTTCGAGCGGTTCCTCTTTCCTCCTGTGGATGACTCCGGCCGACTAAAATCGTCTGGAGACCGTGAATTATGGTCGTACAGTGACTCTGCAACACGTTGCTGATCGGCCTGAGCTTTGTAACCGTAGCCTTTTAAGCCGTCGCGTCGTCCAGGCCTCGCGTTTCCTTCACGTTTATATTTCCTCTGACATCGCAGAAGAGACGGTATCTCATTACGTAATGAGCGATTCTTTGTTCGACCACGAGGACGATTGAAAACGACGTTGTATTGTTATGCAGACGAGAAGAGGTCCCTTCGTTCTTTTATCTTCTTTTCTTTTTTCGTCCAAGGAAGAGAGAGAGAGGAACGTTTGAATGTAACCTACGACTGTAACCTCCGATGATTCGATGAACGAGACGGGTAGGTTGGGAATAAGAGGCAGGAAGGGTAGGAATAATAGAGATTGGAAGCGGCTTTTTCCAATCGAACGATCTCGCGAGATTAACGCGCGCCGTAAATGCGGTATTACCGTTTTAAAACGAGGCGACGATCAGCGTGATGATGTTTGCTGATGCCAGATAACAATTCAATTTATGTAATTTGTCGATTCGCCTGGCAAAGAGCATCCGCGATTGCGGCGCCAGATATTTATACGTACGGATATGCCCGACGAGCGGGGATAACAAAATACACACCGTAATAATTTATTGTATTCTATACGCATATTGAGAGTATCTCGTTTCCGACGAGGAAACGCGGATAAATAACACGAACCGGAACCGGCACGAAATTTCTCGCACCTTGTAAATACGACAATTTAAACGCTCGTTTCCTCTTTACGCGTTACATTATTATTGTTATTATCTGTTTGTTCGTGTCGGTGGGGAGACAATCGAGGAAATTAGCGATGAAAAGTTTCCAGGTAGTTTCCGTTCTGTAGAGCAAATCGTAGGTAATGTAATAAATTCAATCGCAGACATAGGACGTAGTCGTTATAGTTATAGAGGGTTAATTGTTTCTTTCGCGAAGCGTACGCGTGGAAAGACCACTCGATCACGCTCTCGATGATCTACAGCGAGGTAAATCTTGTTTAGCGAGATACAGGTGGCCACCGTATATACGGGATATAGAGCTTGATGGATAGCCAGTACGATCTTGCGGTACAACGTGGTTTAGACGCCAAACATACTGATACGTTAACGCCGTGAAACGTTTGGATGAGGAAGCTAGCTTCCCCGGATTCGTCTTCAGATCGTTGCATCAGAGAAGGATGCGCTGAAATTCCCCGGAGATAAGTGGATATTGGATAACCTGGTAGAATTTCGAACAAGTGTAATTTCTAATTGCTCTCTAGTTGAAAGTGTTACACCCCGATAAAATTGCTAGATTCAAAGTGTATCAAAGTTATTTGAAGGGTAACTCTGACTTATTTGAAGGTTAGAAGTTTAGTGTAGCAAACTTTTTCATCGCAACAGGCAAAGAGGTGTGGCATGCACGTCCCTAAAGAGACGTAGATCATTGGATAATGATGGGATGTTCCATCCCGTTCCATTCTATTCGGTTGTAATCCCATCCTCCCTAACACAACAGTCATCATGTCGTCGTGGTACGGATCACTTAGGGATCATTAGCTTTATGGCGCTTCCGTATGGCCCGCCGTTCGCGTGCAAGCAGATATTGTTCAAAAGCTGTACCATCGTACACTTGACGCTGCAAAAAGCATCTCCTTTCTCTGCTTAACAATTCCCAAAAAATTCTGAATAACGTAGAATTCTTCGTTTTATCTCTATTCATCAATCCTGGTATAAATTGTACCAAGCACTACTCTAAACCTCTATTACACCACCTCAGAAAATTACACTTCCTCAGAAAAAACAATCAACGTATAATCAACTCCAATCATTTCCATAAATCACCGAATCTTCTTTACCTTTCCTACCATCCTATCCAACAACTGGGTGGTCTTCTGACATCCGCCGAATCCCACTTTCTTAATTTCCTCTCCAGCGTGGAACCGTCATCGTTTCAAGGCTTCCCCGAACTCTGATTAATCGAGACGCCATGCGATGCCCCTGTAAGTACACGTATCCCCCCCCGCCAACGATATACCTATATGCATACAGACTCACACACACACACACACACATGCTGATTCACATGTGCAAACCGCACACCGCGTCGCGGATGAATATCGCGGATATAATGTTACTGTATTTCATTACCAGAGTACACCGGATGCGCTATGCTGGTTCGTTCCCGTGTATCCTCCTGCATCAGGCCAGGCCAGTACGTGTGTACAAGCGCGCGCTACCAGCGACTCGCCCCCGTTGTATATCCTCCTTTATGCGGCCCGGTTTCGGCTTCCGGCCGTACCATTCAGGAATATCACCTTACGCGCTTCCTCGTGATTCAGCCGACTCTCGAAACACGCTGTAATCAAAGGATTACAGCACCGGGTACCACCGCCTCCAAGTCAGCCTCTGTTTAACGCGACCACCCCGGACGCTATAATCACTATCGCGCGTTCCTCCGTGCTGCGACCACACTTCCCCTGTACCCGAGCAACGCCCCCGTTAAACCCACCCTTAACCCTTTAACCGAGCGATTTTCGACTGAGTTGTCCCTGGATTTCCACAGAAAACGTCGAATTTCCCAGCGTGTCAGCTGCCTTGTCATTGCGCTGGCCCCGACGCTTGCCCTCTTGGACTCCACCGCTTTGCTACCTACCACGGTTAATACCGTCCTCACAGCGTAGATGCTCCCGAGGGAGATAAAGGTTAAGGGTAAAGGATAAGGGCTCTGTTAATCCTGATCTTTGTGCGGAATATTTGACCAAGTGTGCTATTTCGTGTCGTGTAAAGGAATTTTTTTGACAATAAAGAATTGTATTCACACTTCTGTGAGTTTTTATTGAAGTAGCTGTACAACCCTTTCTCTAATTGTAAAATTTCAAACTAAATATAAATCTCTGATAATTAATAGAAGTGAAATACATAATTGCATCGGCATAAACAAATATTGAGAAGCGTTTAAAGACATGTTTACAGGGCAGCAAAACCGCTTTTAATTTGCAATATCGGTGAAACACAATTATATCGAGCTCCACCGAAATTTTGGACCGGACCCATGCACCCGAAACTAATTATACCGTGATAACGAGGCTAATTTGGAGCCACGCGAGACCGTTTCGCACTTGTGCGCTTATAAAGAGAATAGGATTATAAATAGAAGTAGAGGAGTGGCTGAAAGGAGAAAGAGAGAGAGAGAGAGAGAGAGAACAGCTGAAGTTCCGCGCGGTCCTACCACGGGGTTCTCTCTTCTCCATTATTATACCGTCGACCTGTAAATTGTAGACGCTTTCTCTCGAATTCAAGTGCCACCCACCATTACGTGATTAACGCACAGACTGGCATACGTGATATTATCTGTGCGAACGCTGCGAATAGAATTCGCTAAGACGAGCGTTTGCACGGCAGACATAATAGCCCCTGTGCTCCGTCTCTCGTTTTTCATTTTCGCCTTATCTCCAGGTGGATCGACCTGTACATGTCTTCTCCGTCTTCATTTTCCTGTCTCTCTCTATTTAACATGGTTATTTCCATATCGTGAAATTTATCTATTACACACGGCACACCGCTATTTACTCTCGGTTAATTAAGTACAATTTAACAACAACAGTAATTATTACGTTAAAAGATATGGCAATTTATCAAATTACACTTATTAAATGTACCTCGATATGTGGAATAATTGTTAGGCTAAAAAAATCTCGTGAAAATTTGATGGAATGATTGATAAGAATGGTGAAACATGAAAAATTCGATGGTTCAATCGGTTTTTAATTGCCATTCCGTTTCTTTGTAACCTGTGTTAGGGGCTACGGAACACCGTGTCGAGAATTATTTACTTTCTCCTGAACCAAACCGGCCAGGTAATTATTTACACACCCTGTCTGCCGGTCAATTATACAGCCAATTATTTCCGGGGAGCACTCGACTTAATTACAGGGTCCGCGCCGACCACAATTTTTAGGTCGACCGCGTAACTAACTTGGACGGAATTAATTGAATTTAATTCGGTGGCGTTGGAGCAACATCGAAGCCGATTGAATTTTTTATCTGGCTTCTGCCTTTTGTTCCGTCTCTCCCTCTCCTTCTTTCGCTCTTCCTTCTCTCGTTCACAACGAAAGTAATACGGACGAAATTTTCGTAACGTCTAGTTAGGTTTCGCGCCGGGGAATTTCTACTTTTCTCAACGCGAGATAAATCGTTCTGTTCCACTTTCTCTGCTCGTCTAACAGATTTTTCGGGGAGGCGTACTTCAAATTCAATTTCAAGCGCGAAGGATTATTGCGCCCGTGGAAAATATAGATGTTGTACTCTGATGAAAATTTCAATAGCTCCATAATGAGTTCCAAGCTGTTGATAATTAATTCAACGAACTTATATCCCGCGACCGAGTTAATTTCCGGCCACGTAAATTAGGATATTAATCAGATCTTGGTGGGATCGTTTCGACGGTAGCCAGAGTTTCTGCCGCGACGTACAAAAATGCCAATTAAATCCGTCGGAATATCGTTAAACTCTGCTAATCATCACGCCAACGTTGGAACTCGTAGTTTCCAGTAATATTTCTTTTTCTTCCGAATATTAAATCATTTCTCAACTTTCGTACAGTGGTATTTAATTACACTAGCTATTTCTTCCACGACACGTCCAAAGTCCACGCTATTTTCCGATAGGCAGACCCAGCATCCGTTCTTATTCGACAAAGGCAGCAATCGTCGACCTATCGTTCGAGTTTCCGCGTTCGATACCGCGTACCAGGCGGTGCAACTGGTAATCTTCGTTGCTCAGTAACGTCACCATAACCAACGAAACTTCCTGGCCGGAGCAGCTTAGTAAAATCAACCTACTTTTCCCCGATGAAATTTCCCAACCAGTTTTCGGTCAATTAGAATTTCAGTATTGCCTTTGACGCAACAAACTAGAAGTTTCTCGGGCGAACTTTAAACATTCTAGTGTTACGGGGTATCTAGGCTGTTGGGACTGATGGTGAACAATTGGCCGTCTGAGCGCGTGACGATGAAATAATCTTGCCGGAGGAACGAAATCGACGCGAAACTCGACCGCAGACAAACGACAGGAATATAAATTCGCAGAAAACACGCGCCTAGGTTAATGTCGACGCGTTGAAAAATCGTACGGACGGTTACAATTTAACGATGCATGCCACTTTTCGAATCGAATTCCTGGCAAGCTTGCCCGTTACGTTCTGTGAAGTTCTATTCCATTACGAGTATTCGGAAACGTTGGTTCCTTTCTCGCATTAAAAGCACGAAAACTTGGTTAAAAAATTGAGTAGACTTTTAAGAATTTTTTTTTTCTGCTAGAACGTGTATTAAAATTCGACGAAAGTTTCTTTCCCTTGTTAACAAAGGGAACAAGTTTTTGCTGTTCGTGTAACGCATGGTTGGTAGAATATTTAATTGAAACGAAGGATAAGCGCTATTTCAGTACTCCAAATTTCACAAAGAAACTTGCTATAATTTTATTCCACACGATCTTAAACAAACCATCCACAGATTGGAAAGCTAGCGTACACTAAATATTCCAGTTTCCTTGCAGGTGATAAATACACGTTATCGATATTACTTTTCCAACCGTAGCTGCGTCCGCGATACCGCTGATTTCTTCCCCTCTCATCGTCGCCCGTAGAGAAAAAGAATTTGTGTCCCACGGGTCGTCGGGAGGAGGTACCGTTTCTATTCATCTCGAAAAATAAAGGCGTGCCCGATCGCGGGTCCCCGATAACCATGAATATTTTATCCGCATAATATCTCTGCGAGCTCCACCCCCGCTCCACCACACGTTCACACGTACGCCTGTACACGTGTCCCTTTCTACAACCCTTTTCTCTTCTTCTCGCGTTCTTTCTTCGACCATCCAGATCAGACATTCAGCTTCCTCGGTGCTCGTGGTTGCAATCGCGCGTGAGGAATGCAGGGGAACACGAGCGGTGAGATTTAGGGTGTTGGTGAACAGACACCATTATGGAGGACCTGCTTTCTAATTTGTAGCGATGATAAATCAGTTTTATTACGTATTGCGAGGTGTGTACGAAACTAACGGCGAGAATACGTGCAAACGGTGGAGAAAATTAATCTTGATACCCTGAAGAATGTAGTCAACGCTTTGTCAACCGATGAGGAAGTTCTATCACCTTTTATGGCATTTCTCACAGAGAGCGATATCCAGTTTGAAACAGTTCGTTGCATAACAGAAACATCGTTCGCTTTTGCATTATTAATTTACCTAACCCAGGGTATTTTGCTAATCCTCATTCCGTTGGTAATGTGTTGCCAGTCAATGAACATTCCAACGATCATTCCTATAAAATAGGATATACAGCAAGGTAATGATCTAAGACAACGCGAGAAGTTGAATTATCGTGAGAAACGTCAGACGAGAAAACGTAGAACGTATCTGTACGTCGATCCAGCGCGAAATCGATCGCGTTTTCGGCATTCGTGACTCTCTCACCCCTGTTCCGCCAGGCTTCGTTACGTTTCCTTTACCTACAGGAGGACAGGCGAACCCGTCAGTTAGGAAGTTTAGTACGAAAGCACGCGTTTTATGTCAGTTACAGCGGAACAAATGCCGCTCCGGCTCGTGGCTGTATTTCGGGAGGTTTTGTGCACCGTGCTGCGGACTGGCAGCTGCGTGGGCGTTCTATAAATGGGTTCTATGTCAATCCTGGGCTTAATTTAATGTTTGCACCGTGGTAATATACTGGTGGAATGCTTTCGATCCGTGTGGTTCAAACACATTTTCCAATCTCATTACATATACCTTACCCGGTACACCTCTTTCTCTTTCCCCTCCCCGCAGACAAGTAGTTTCCCAAAGGTTTCAGCCAATAAAACGAGGAGGCAAAAAGCCGGCGTGGTAGCGGGGATCACTTTCACCAGCAACACCGCGACACGCGTTAATACTCGATAAACGAGAGCAGATGATCAACTTCGTACGGCTTCTTCCGACACTGCTCGTCTCCACAGACACTCCTACACCGGAGGCTCGACGCTTCGAGTGGTCGATCCTCATCCCGCCAGTGTGGCTCACGCACGCACCGCGCGCGTACCAGCGCCGCTTTGTCACGCGTGCGGTTTTCTACGCTGTCTGCGTGTTGCTCGTGCCCGTCTCTCGTCTCTCACCTAAGTTTATTGTTAGAGGGGCCGGCTAGCCGCGGACGGGGCATCAGGATTTAGTGCTTCTTACACGCCCATGCCGGTACCACGCGACGTTTGCCGATTGATCCTCCGTCATTGCACCTGACGATCGTGTACACTTCGATACGCCATGTGATTTCTGGTGTGAAAATTGATCGAGGATTGTGACGGATTTTTGGTGCTTCGAGTTACCGCGTTTTTCAGTTTACTGTGTCAAGCTGGAGGTAAAGTTGACGCAGAGTTTTATTGGTGCGATAGGACGTTGGGAAAGTTTCTTTGAAGCTGGGGATCGATTTGGATCGATGTTTAATTTAGTGGCAATTTTTTTATCGTTTTGAAATTGACTTGTTAGGGTCCAGTGTTTTATTCCGAGGACATTTTCATCTTGAATTTTTATGGTTTTATGGAATTTTTATTAGATAATTCAAAACATATGGAAAGTAGATTACAGTGCTGTCAAACATAGAAAAGGGTTAACGTGAGTTTACCTTGAACGCATAATAACTTTAAATCTCAAATCGTTAGTGTAGATGTAAAGGATTGTACAGTACCTATCCCTTTTTCCTCATGGAGAATAACGAGCGAACGATATCATCGATTCCCCTATCAAGCCACCAGCAGCAGGACGTTTTCATTCCATTTCTCTGGTCACTCTGGCCGCAAAAAAAAAAAAAGAAAAAATCGCGATATCCGTCGGATAGGGCCGTTAGAGGTGGTAGATCCCGTCTCTTCGTTTTACACGGGACGTCGACGAGCGAGGCACGAATGAAAAACGCGAAATTAGGATTCCGAGGACACGAGGAGTGCCTCGGTACACGAAAAACCAATTGCACGAGTGCTCAAGTGGCGACTAGTGGAAAGGGGGAGGTTAGTTGGAAACGTGGTGTGCAGGGGTGACGACCCGATGGTGCTCTGCCTGGTGAAATAGGGGTGAGCCAGGGGAAAATTGGCGGTGTGGAAGGGTGAAGCCGCGCGCCACCCATGCAACAGCGGTTCTTTGTGCAAACACAGGCTCACGTTGAAACGCACTCGCCGTGAAAACACCGAGGATCGAAATAAAAAATCGTCGTTCGCGGGTAAAAGTGAAATTTACGCGGTAGAATGAACGTTCACCCCTTCGTTCTCATTTCTCTTTTCCACCCCCGTTTCGGAACATCAAGTACTTGCCAGTGACTTTCAAATGGTATTTCATCTGTTTGCGCAGCTTCTGGGCGTTTAGCAGATTCAACGAGACAGGGTACACTTTTTTGCTTTTTACTATTCGTGTTGCGATAGCGAAGGATAGGAATTGAATTTCCGCATCTTTTTAATTCCGTAGTGTTTCTCCCCTTTTGAAAGGGAGCACACTTCCGGGTGCATCGTCCCTCCCCTTTTCGTTCAGTTGAAACTAGGGCCAGTCGCAAATCAAGGGAAACCCTTTCGATTCTTCGTCGTTTCACAGCGTTTTAACGCTGTCTCGCGCTAATACATCCTTAAATTCGTACCACGCCACCATCCTAGCCCACCCTCCTCTCCCTCTTTCTCTCACTCTCTTTCATCTCCAAAGCCCTAATTAACTTTGGTAATTATGTGTACGCCCGGACAGAAGGGCTTTGCTCAGCCCGCTCCACTCGAAAGGCGGCGCTACACGGAAGAGCAGAGAGGAAGCTGGAAGAAACGAAGAGGGCTAATGCAGGAACGATGCACGCGCGAGCTGCCGCGCAACCGAGCCTCCACCGTCAACCAGAATCCTCTATAAATAGCACGGCGAGAGGAGATCCCGCGAGATTTGACAGCTTTTGACGAGCGGCCGGCCGTTCCAATGGATACGCTGTTCCGCGAAAACCAGGGGCTCGCCTTTTCCGTCGGCGCCCTTTTCTTTCTTCCCCGCGCGTTTATTCTCATTTCAAAAGACCCCTTCTTCGTGGTCCGAAAGAAACTGTAACGATCCTGTATCTCCGCGTTCAAATTCCAATTACCTCCCCTCTATTCTTCACATTCCAATTTTAAGCACAAAAACAAAAAAGGAAAAGCGGGAGTGCAACGAAGGTACCCAAATTCTAACAACTCGTAAACAAATTCCTCCAGTCCCTGGGAAATGTTTTTCTGTCTGACGAAAAGGTCAGAGGTAATTTTTTCGTGAAAATATCGAGCGCGATATCGACGTCGAGATATAAAACTCGGGGTAAACGCGCGAGTGGGAGGGATTAAAATTTAGCGATAGGAATTTATTGCCGAGACATTAGTCTCTCTCGTTCGTTGGAATTTTTTCTCACCCGGTTCCCTGGTGAACCAAGCCACCACGGTCAGCCGAGCGTTTGAATTTTAATTCACGCGAGAATACGCGCGGACGACACATTCACGACGGTAGCCTCCTCGCGTATCCGCCTAGCGATTTACGTGTTCTCCAGCTTTAACGCTCCTGCCGTTGTGCACCTGTGCAACGCGTAATTCCCACCCACCTTTCCGTCTTCGGGTATCTTCAGCCGCCGCGCCGGGTCGTACGTTTAAAACGCAACTCTGCCACCCACGGCGGAAACTGCGGGAATTTACCTTTTCAAATTGCGTTAACGTTCGTTCTCGAGGTGGTGGTATTCGCCGTTCTAGACCGTTTGCAATTTCGTTTCAACGCATTCAGTGTCGCTCCACATTTCGTATAAAGGCGTTTAAATTTTCTGAAATATACCCCTCGGGATAATAGTGTTCTCTTTGAAATTTCCCGTACCACAGAATTTCAACGAGTAATTTCATTTTTGCCAGATTCAGTAAACAGGGTTGGTTGAATTTTTGATTAAACTATTCTTCGGGATTTTCATTAGTTCTTACAGAGGTTTAATTAATTTTCTCTTTTTGTTGTATGTTCTCGTTGGATTGTTACGGGGGGGAAGAGAATGTACAGCAGGCGAATGAATCTGATAGTACAGAGGAAATTGGCAAGTGACACAGCCCTTGGGGTGTCCAACTTGGCGCATCTCTTCACGCGACGCGACTTAACAAGCCCATTAATTAATAATACCTCGCAGGGATAATTTGCGACCGGCTGTCTCGCATCAGCAACGTCATTGTTCTCCGCCTAGACCCCTTCTATCTCTCTTAGTTTCGTGGCGTGGTTTAAAAAATTGATCCACCGATGTCCCCAGACGGCGTCGCGTCTCCGACTGGCAGCGGCGTAATTTTTCTGACGACGACATTCTCAAATAAATATAAGACAGTCAGAGAAACTACCCCCCGGCGATATAGTAAATCAAATTTCGATGTACTCTCTGTACACCGTCGCCCCCTTCTTTTTCAACCATTTCCCGTTCTAAATCAACGATGATTTATGGCTCTCTAGTGCTCGTGCACCCCTCGATGAGTGACAAATGACCGTATTTATAGAAACTTGGTCGAAAAGTTGCGCCATCGTGGCGGCACTTTTGCTACAGTACTTTCCACTGCCGCTTCAAACTTCGAATCTTACGTGGAAATTTTTACGATTCCTCTAAAAACAGCAAAGCAGCGAAAAAAAAAAACGGAAAAAAGAACAGCTTTCGTTACAAATCTTCCACGATCGAGGAGTTTCGTAATTTATATCTCTCACGAATAACGATTAAACCTGTCGTTCGACGTGTCCCACTTCCCGTTTCTCCGCGCGCAAACAAAACGCAATTTCCATTCGGTGAAATCAATTCCGACGTCGCGTACGAATAGGAAAAACGAAAAAGAGAAAAAGGCGAGCAACGTCGTTGAGGATGACTTTATTGCTCCTTCTATCCGTAGTCACGCACGAAATCGTCGCGTGTACAGGCGCAAAACCCTCGCGAAATCGTTCTCTGCACGTGCAATTTAACGTTTCGGTGACGAAACGCTCCATTCTCCAGGCGAATAATTTCAACGTCGTTCTCAACGTAACAACTCGTCGCCCCATGTTCGTGTTGACGCCACAAGGCGCGCGAAGGAGGAGCGTGGGGGTGGTGGTGGAGGAGGCGCTACAGTCTGAAGAATTAATTAAGACGATGTAATTACCTACTTGGATCCGTTTTAATTCGAACTCAGCCGGAGTTGATCCGTCGGTAAACCGTGTTTTCACCCGGCCACTTAGCGCGCCCGGGCAATAAATGCACAAGGATTCCAGTTCGAGGCGAACTGGATTAATTTATGGGCATCAGAGTGCTGGTTAGAGCTCTTTCTATCAGGCCACTGGTTTCGTTTCATTTCTCAAAGACTACACCGACTACGTTTCGGGAAAGGGAGAAGCGTGTCTCTGCTGCGGGTATTTTCATTGGGTTGAATTCACATTCCGTGGAATGTACAGGATTAATAGATATTCGTTGGGATATTGTTGAATAAAGGCGGTCCTTTCTTCTTTTCTCTCTCTCTCTCTCTCTCTCTTCTTTAGCTCGGCGTCGAAATGGTTTCATCGAATGGGAATAATTTTCCGTTGCTTCTCGTTGAGGACGATTCGTCGGACTAATCCGTAGCGACGACTCAAAATCCGTCCACCGGTTTATTCCCGCGGTATTATCATTCAATTTCCACGACAGACGTTTAGATTCAATTAACTTCGCGATCACTGGTCACGTATTAAATTCAAACATTTCGTATTTTTCGTTGAAACACTCTGCTGCTGCGTGTCTCTCCCTCTCTCTTCTAGAATAAACGAAAGATAAGGAAAGATAGAAAAATCGTTGAAGAATATCTAACAACTCCATTTTTCAGAACGACCATTCTCAACCATGCTGATCTAGAGCCTCGATCTCATCGAGACATCACGACCAACCTCTACCACGTTGTCGGGAGATAAAACTGCAGTTAAAAAAGCTATTATATACTACGGAAGCAACGTTTTTGCTACAAGAATCCACGCCGAAGGAAGCCTCTACATTTCCCACCAGACTATATGCTCAAGCTTTCGCCTGTGAGTCTATCCTTAGGTAAATGAACCCTTATCTCTCGAGTTCCACGCAAAAATGTCACGTGCCAAGTGTTAACATATCCATTGGACCAGCTTCTCTTATCTCTTATCGTGCCGCGCGAACAAAACCTGCAGTACCGTAAATAAAAGAGGAGCAAGTGTTTCTTGTGCTTTGAAATCTACCGGGTGCAACCTACCGTACGATCACAGTACGTGTGTGTATACAGTGCGTTCGTGTGAAATGTACATTCCAGTGTTGACAATACGAGGACGAGAAAAAGTTGAAAACTTTCACGTTACCGCGAGTGTATCGCATTTCTATAGCGAATAGTGGAATGTTAGTGCTGAAAAGTTGGTTCACCGGGAGATCATTGCGAGGTCCCACGTTACGCGTGTACACAGGAAGAAGACGGGAAGGAAGTGAGGAAGGAAGGAAGCCACCGTGGAGGTGGTGGCGTTATTAAAGTTCCCGGAGACTAATCCGGCAGTGAAGTTCGCGTTTACGTGGCCAGGGCGAAAACTATGCGGCACGAGGCACGATGATGGGGCCAAGAATCGGTGGCCTAGCGAGCGGGAAAAAGCTGGACCGATGCCAGAAGCAGCGTCACACTTGGACAGTGTTGCTGGTGTATTTGGGCATCTGCGCTGCGCTGCCTGTCACGATTCTCTCCGGTTGGTATTCGATCGTCACCTTACTCTCTTTTTCGCTGCGTTACTCCACCCTTTTGCCTATTTCTCTTCCACCACGCGGATATTGGGGAAAAGAGGGACTTGCGGCGTTTTTGGAATTTGCACCGGTGGTCGATGGAATTTTCACGTGATACCCTCTGCAAACCGTCCACTCCTCCGCGTAATATTTGAACGGAAAATATAACAGGCTTAAGAAGTGCAGAATGATTTACAGTTGAATTTTACGTGAAAAGTTCCCAGTTAGTGCTCTGATACGCGGAGGAAAACTTTCGCGAAGTGTAACTTTATCCGAAATTCGATACAAGCTTTTAGTAGATTCATTAGCTATATTAGTGTCCGCGTCAGCGACGTATCAATGTCTTTCCCGCGGGTGAAATTTAAGATGAAAAATCTGATATACGTTACCTTCTTCCTTTCCTTTTTTCAAGCGTACATTTGAACGAGTACAGCGTGGAAATGTGGAAGGCTAATATATTCAGAGAATGGTAATTTATTGTTCGAGACGAAAATCGTGGAAAGTTCGTGGCATTCGTTCCGCGATATGAACTCTGACAATCCCACCTGAGAAATGAACCGCATAAATCACGATACGCTCATCAAGCCTCGAGTCGTCTCAATTTTGCCGAACTTTCCCCACAAATCTCCCTGGCTGTCCGCCTAGGCGTCGCCATCTCCATCTCTTTAAGAATTCTTTCAACTCCGCTCGCGTCTCACACTGTGTGACGAGACAATTTTAGAACGGCAAAAATGTTTTTTCTTCCCCTCCACCTGCAAAAACTGTATCTGTTTACGTAACGCACAACAAAGGGGACAGAATATTCCGGACGATAATTGTGTTTTGAGAACGATCGAATTCTTCTAGATAAATATATCCCGGTACAAAAGTGATATCTGTATTTCATCGATTTAAAATACACTCGAATATCCTTGAATGTCACAAGTTAAATGTCACAGTGGTCCTAGTAAGACAATCGAAGATTTTAAATTGGTATATTTAATTTGGTATATCTAGATGGAGGATATTTAAAAGATGAAATTAGATATTTTCTCTTTGTCGGATGGATTTTGTCACGGACGGTAAGGCAGTCCCAACGTTGCAATATTCGAAATTCTATTCGCCGTCAATTAACCGCGTTTCGCGTTACAATCTAACGCTGGATAATTAATGTAGCGAATTTTAATCGACGTGATGCTCAATTCGATTGAACGCGGACGCGTTAACGAGCTGGCCAGGCCCATCGCTCCATGCTCGTCGCCTCTTTGGCCAATCGAGATCGTTCGAAAACATCCAACGTGCTCCGTGAATCTGTTTTCGTGCTGCAAAAGCAGACAATGGAGCGTTCTTTTAAAAATAGACTCCGGCTGGGTCAATTCTGACAGATTGACGGAATTATGGATGTGGAATTACAGAATTCGAACTCCATTTGGACTGTGGAATTTTCAAGAATTTTGCCTGGGGGTTTAATTCGGGACTTTGACAGTTGGAATATTCGAAAATCTCCATATTTAAAAGATTAGAATATTTGAAAATTTGTATATTTAAAGATTTTAACGCTTGAACATTTGAAAATTTCTAATTTATTACCGATAAATTTCCGCGACGTTCCGCGATGGAAAGAAGAACAGATGAAGCGTGCACGAGAGTTTAAACGCGCGGCCTCTACAGAAAATTGCATCTCGTATTAACAATTACCTCGTAATTGTCCACACCAACTGCGCGCCGAGGATTTGTAAAGCAGAATTAAATTTCTGCTGCTATATTCCATTACGTGGACGTCGTTCGCGTTTCTCCTGTGATCGTGGCAATTTTGACAATTTAGTCATGCGGTCCACCGTGAAATTGAATGTTTGCTTAAAAACCCCCACGCAACCGCTTTGTTCCTTAAGGAATTCTCTCGATTCCCGACGTCGTCGTTTCCTCTTGACTCGTTAACATTTAAAGACAACCGTTTCCATTGTCTCTCCTCCGAAGAAATTAGCTTCTCCTCCACAGAAAAATATTTTCAGTAACTCAGAATCACCGATTCTTCGTATACAAGAATTTCTTGATAAATTAAACAAATAATTTGGACGAATTCCAACGTGAAGGGTTGAATATCTTCAAAGGCTTTAATTCCCCTTTCACTTCCCTTTTATTTCTTCTTCGTCGGAAAAAGAATCGCCGAAGATCCACGAGCGACACGCATCAGAGATGAATTCACTTTCGAAACAACACCAGCCTGTCCGTCCTCGTTTCCATGTTTTTTTGAGGAAACACCCGCTTTATGACACACACGTGTTGCCATAAACGTGCGCGCACGCTCGCGACCGCAGAGCAACGGGGCCATTTGAAAATGTACCAGGCTGCATAAGTGCTTCCGTTAAATCTGCGTCGGAGAAAACACGCTTGACAATTTTTCCCTATCGCCTTTCCTCCTTTCGTTCGTTCCACTAGCTCCAACGATTTAACCACCGAACGCTTCTTTGTATCGCGGTGTACAATTAAAAGATAAAATCGAATCAAATGGTTCGCACTGCAGACCGCGTAATCACGTCTACCGGCTTTAATTAAATCGGAACTTTGGCTGACCAAAAACTTCCCTTTTTCGAACACTACGGTCGTTCGGTGTAACGACACACTCGATCTTTTTTCAATCGAGCAATTCGATTAAGCGTGACAGAGATATCAACCTTTCAACTATTTTTGTGGGAAAAGAATAAAGTTGCCTTTGAGAAAAGAATTAATTTCAGCGGATAATGAAGAATCAACGATAGATCTAAATTTAGAGGAGACAGAGCGAAGTTTAAGAGTAGCGTAGGTGTACAAAATGATGTTTTCCATCGGTTGACAGTTCCAGGGGATAATAAGCAGTATTTACCCGCACGTCCAGCCGGTACGTGTGATATTAGTTGGTTTCTCGAATAGAGTAGCACATTTGAACTGGCCTGTGAATCAAACATCTGGTTTCAGTAGCATAAACAGTGGCGCCGAAGCCTGATCTCGTCGCGTTCAAACGAGAACACTGAGTTAAAGCAGAGCTCGGTGTCTAGCTGCATAAATAATCACGCGATTGGCAGTCGTTTGAGTCTAAGATTTTCTCCGACTGATCGAAAATTTCGCAAGCTTCTCGACTCGCGGAAAAATGATTTACCCCGTTGAAAAAGCTTCGACTTGAAACGCGGAATGGCTGTTTCAAACTTCACCTCGAGCCGAACAATTTCCACGTAAACATAAGCGACCGGGGGAGAATGTAAATTAATCAATTTAAAAGTTAAATAATTCCTTGCGGCAAGTTAGGCGTTACACGGTTGCTACCGGTGTCCGTTTAAAATTCAGAAAAAACCACGCGGCTGCCCTAACAGCGACACAAACTATTTATACGTAAATAATGTAACAGCGCGCGTCGAAACGTTCGCCAACTCTTATTCGTGTCAGTTTAGGGAAATTAGTTGGGCGAAAAGTTCCTCCACACCTAGCGCTCGTTACATATTTAATTTTTCCACGGTTGTTTGCGAAAACTTGCAACCCCCGACTGTGCAAAATTTAAGGCGCAACCGCGAGCAAATTCGAGTAGATTTGAAATTACGCACGGAAACTTCAGCGGGAAGAAGTTCTCGAGAATATCATGCGTTAATTAATCCTGCATTAGTGTGGTGAGATCTGACAAAGTTAACGCGATAATTTTCATTCTATTACTTAAATTAAAGATCCTCCGCTTATCTCAACTTATCAACGTTAAACTTCTCCCATTTTCAGATCCATCGACGAGATTTCAGTGATTTGAGGCTTTGAAAGAATGCAGTGTGAATGTAACAATTCTTCAAATTTTCAAAAATTCATCAGACTAACGTAGAATTAATAATATTACATATTGATGCAATTCGTCACGACCTCATGAATAACGAGTTACAACTATAGCCGTATGATGTTATAATACTTGCGATACAGTATTTTAACGTTGAAATATGGATAAAAATGAAACTGAGAGGAAATGTATGACAACTCGTCAAATATTCAGGACATTCATTCCAGGCAGAAAATTTTGGGGCGGGATGGTAGGCAATGGTGAACATGCACCCAATTTTCGAACAGAAAAAGGAATGAAATTTTTAATTAAAATTTTTGTTTGGAAATTTGCAATATTAATCTGTCATGTTTCACGATACGAAATTTTCCGATCGTGGAGTGGACAGACAGGGGAGCGAAGGTGCTTCGAAATTTCCATCAAATTTTCCACTTTCAACCTGTTAAACTAATTTGTAATATTTTCAAATACAATATTTCAACGTGTTCGATCAATGTGCGACAAAATAGCGCGTAGGATGAACTTCTTCGTGGCGGAAACGGGGCGCCTTGGCCATAAATCTCAAAGAGAGAGAGCTGGCTCTTCTCGAAAAGATATATTTTCACCCTGGTGTCTCCAGCGTGAAGAGAGAAAGACGAGAAAATGAGAGAGAGGGAAGAGGAAGAGAAGAGAGGAGAGAGAGAGAGAGAGAGAGAGAGAGAGAAGGAGAGACAATGGGCCAAAAAGGGCGATGTCAAACGACGAGAAGAGAAAACCGCGACGGAGGAACCGGTCTTCCGGAAACTCATCTCCCAGCCAGACAGCTCGAAGAGAGTACTGGTTATCCAGGAAGAGGTGGAGAACCGTAGAGAGGAGTGACCCAGGCGCCAGCAGTTACTTACGCTTAGGACAATTTACCTTAATTAATTAACCGGCGTTGCGACGACCCGCTAATTTATGCTCACGGAATGATTCACTGCACCATCTCCTCTCTTTTCTATCTTAACCAGTTCCACCGCTACGTGGATAAACGCAAAATTTCGGCGCGCAAGATCTCCAAGTCGTCCGGAACGTTTCGGATTGCACTCGAGAATCCGGGTGACCGGCCGCGCCCCATTTCGCAATCTTCTCCGCGGCAGGAGTGCTTAAACGACTCGACTCGATTGTCTCGGAATAAAATACGTCGGTCGAGAAGCAAAGGCAACGAGGGAGAGAAAGAGAAAGAGAGAGGAGTCGTTATAGAAAGGAGAACGTTTACTTGTTGCTCGTTTCGATGCGTGTTAATTTCCGCCTTGTTTTCGCCCGTTAGCCGACCATTTCTAGATGCTCTTACTTTGCACAGGGTGCACAGATTCGTGACGGATTAGCGGAATTATAAAGGGAATATTAATCGCGATGGAAGCATGGAATATCGGTCTCCAAGCGAGATCGATTGGAAATAAAAATGTGAAATTTCAATTCTTGAACAATTGGAAAATTTGAAAATACTACTTCGAGTTTCCAATTTAAAGGTTTCGAAGCTAATTTACATCAGCCTCTCTCTCTACAAATGCGAAACAAGATCCCTTCAAAGTTCATTGAGACACAAGACTAAGATAGCTTGAGAAATCAACTTTTAATTGGATTACGCTGCTTCCTCTAAAATAAAAGAGATTTACGATATCCTTAACATCATACCAAACTTAAATAACAAAATCTCGCTGCTCCTTACTTCTGGCTCTTCGTTAAATTTCTTCAACCGAATTTAAAGCTACTTGAATTAATATAATACCACCGTATTCTTCGATTAAAAGATACAGTTTATAAAACCGTTTCAAGTTTCCCCAATAAAAAGCATCGTAAACTTCAACTTTCCGACAACCACAAAGTTGAAGAAAAATATCATTCCTAATATAGATCCCGTAACTATTCAACGATTTCCTCCACATTCCTCGGGCATTCGAGGAATGCAGCGGTGAAGCGAACACGGAGTTTCACCCGTTCCATTGTTATTTCATCTCGACGCAATCTGTCACCGGATTGATTCAATCCGGCAAAGGGAAGCCAGACATAGCAACGAATTTCTCTAACAGCGTTTCATTAACGAAGTCAGCCAGCCCGGCAAGTGCGTTCGCAACGGTACACGTGTAACTGCAAACACAGAGTTCGCTCGTTCTCTCCACTCTCGCGATATTAAAATCACCTGGCCGTGATGCATTCCTATTAAATTGTCGAATCGCGATGACGTCTTCGCGGTTTGTTTGGACACATCGCTTTGAGTTCTACGCGTTTCCATATAAAATTTCATCGTTCCAATCCGCAATTCGCTTTCTACACATCAAAAATTCATTTCAAACAAATTAGTTTCCTTTTTTTTCTTTTTTTTGCAAAATGCAATTTCAAGGAGCGTTCTCGTCTGTCGAGGCAAATGCACAACCAGGATTTCTCGTTCAGGTAGTTAGAAACCGTTCAACGGAGTTTCAAGTGCCAATGAAACTTGAACGGAGTTCGCGTTTTCCCGGCCGTTATGGTTTCGCGGATTTACACAAGCTCGAAACGCCGATTCCAAGCCAATTCCGACTGATTTCCCGAGGCGAGAGAGATCCACCCTAGATCTTTCCAATTCTTTTTTCTATTCTCCGAGCGGTTCCGTAGGCGGGAAACGTTTTCTTACATCCCGTCTAACCGAATTTTTCTCACATTAACGACCCTCGCAAGATAAATGATCCTTTTTTCCTACGGTGTTCAAGAGCGTGGAAAAACGCGGCACACACTGATGTACATTCGTTAAATCCGTGTCTTTATATAAATTATCGCCTTGTCGAAAAGGGGAATGGTAAAAAGCGCGCGAGGGGACATAAGTGTTCTTCTCGTGAAAATTTCTCGACGTTTAAAACGTATAGGTGCCGGACAAAAAACAGTTTCGGTAAAACACGCCGGTGTTCGATGAATATTTCACGAAAAATTCCACCTAACGAGCGTCTTAATGACAAGATAATTAAAACAACTGGAAAATTCCCAGGACGGTGCGCGTAATTAATGGCTCTGCACGGTGGGACGATTAAAAAGCTAATAAATGACACTATTTACAGCGAGAGCTCGTCCAACGGTAGAGGGGAAATGAATTTACAATATTACATTGTTGGAACACTGGAAGGAAAGGGCGAAATTTTCCACGAAAATGTCCTCGCCACGAGAAATCACCTCTCTCGCCGTGTTTTTCTCTCTCTTTTTTTACACCGGTCGTAATAATTTTATTTTAACGTGGACCAGCTTTATTTATTTAGTCGCCGGGGCAATAGTATAGGTAATATTTTAGATTGCATTGTAGCTTGTAACACGGATATATGTATAGGATGAATCGCGACGATGAAGAATTATTTGGTCAGGTTTTCGCCATTCGTTTCACGCTCATTTCCATATTTAATTTATTTGTCCGCGACGAATAAAAATTGATCGACGTCAGCTGTATGACAATACAATTAACCGTTGTCCTGGAAAAAAAAACACATATTTCTCACGTAGATTGGGAATATATTTTCCAAAACGAACTCGTGGCCACCTTTCGTTTCCATTGTCGACTCGTTCAATTCTTTCTACACGTGTCCCAACTGCGGATTACGCTGCGTAAAACGGAGCACGTGCGCCTATCTGCCCTGCTATCGACTTCCACGATCGTTCTCGCAATTAAAACGAATTCTCGCGGTTGTAATAACGATTTCCCCCAATTCCATCGATACGAGAGATGTTCTCCACGCACAATCTGCCGGGAAATTAAACTGACAAATAGGAAACGCGTTGCTATCTTCGTGGCATGACAGGAATGACAGGACATTCGTTAGAAATGATTTTAAGCTTAGGTTGAATTTCGATCGGCCAAATAGACACACTAGTCAACCACGAAATTCAACGTCTACATTCCTTACCTTCCCAATGAATTTTCGAATGCAAATAAACGCAATTAACGACAGAAAGAATTTCCGAATAATCGAGATGAATTGTGTAACAATTTTACATGGCGAATTCAGCAATTTTTCAGTGAATTTTCCTGGTTTATATTAAAGTTTCTCTCAACCATCATAAAGCACCGGGCCTGGGAATCAATCGAAACGAGCACAATACCGCATATCGAATTCGATAGGATATTTCCTATTGAAATGTAAAACGTGATTATTTCGATGGTTCAACGGGATATTGAATCCTGCGTAAACAGCACGGTAAATGTTTCAACGGTCTGGCCTCTTTTTAATTAATTCACTCGTTGCAATTTGGTTGGTTGAATATCAACGGCCAAGGCACACTTCACCAGCTGACCCGTTAATCCCTCATACCATCCCCCTTCAACGTTCCGATACGTTTGTTTCACCCCTCAAACAGCATGCTAGCACCATGGAATCAGCCGACAAACAGGGTCGACGAAATTATGGCATGATATTCGACACATCCGGTAATCCAGCCGCATCCCGCAACATCCGGCTAAATCGAATTCGGGTCAGGTGTGTTAGACGCGAGGACGTCGATCGTTTCTCTATAAAGAGATTTCTCTCAAGACTATCCACTTACACCGTCATATCCTTTAAAATAATTTTACCCAAAAATCAAATTCATGAATTCACGAGTGAAAATCGAAATATCTTGTCTCATTGTGAATATTAAAAATTCTTTTCCTAATTTAACCAAACATAATTTAATTTATAGATCAATTTTAACGATAAATGATCCAGAATTACACATTGTTACATTTCTTACGATAAGAATCTGTCGACGAGAGAAACGTCAGCTCGAAAACAGGGGTGAGGGTGTTGAACGTGTAACGAAGGGGTTTGAGGGTTAGCAAACTGTCACATGCTGCACCAGAGGCTGCGGACTGTTAATTCGGCTCTGACGCCGTGATTTAGAGTTGTCCTGCGTGTACACACAATGTGCGTGTTGTGTGCACGCGTGGGTGGACGGTTCCACCGTATAGACATGCGTGGCTGCGCCTTATGTATTCTGGGATGCCGCGAACAAACGTATGTTTTCCTGTTTATGCTGCCGCCAGTTGGATTTGCCCGATGAACTGGTGCCGTCATCGACTTCTATGTTTTTACCGACATCTCTAAACCATCTTTTTCCTCGCACAACTAACCCTCCATTCCCAGTAAATATCATCGTTTCACTCACCACCAAACGCTTCGTTGCTCCTTCGCCCGATCCAATCATCCACTTATCTTCGTGGAATCTGATTCATCGCAAAATCCTGTCTATTCTCGACGTTTCTCTAAATGTCAGAGCAATGCATAGGAACGTTCAAGCTGCAGCTATTATCTAAAATTAGTCTCGGCTCGTTTCGAAAACATGTTCATAAGGGAATTGTGCATCTGGCAAGAACGAACGCGTGATTCCGGTCACAATTTCTTCCCCTTCTTTATGTATCTCTCTTCTTTTTCTGGTGACTCGTTCTTATTGCATTTCCTTTGCCCTTCTCCTCTCTCTTGCCTCCACCAACTTTCTTATCCTTTCGAATAACCCCATACGACCCTCTTTCCATGCATCCGCTAACCTTCCCTCCTTTCCGTCTTTATTTTCGTTCCTTCACAATTTCGCCTGGATACGCTCGTGCTGACGGGCCAATGGGTTTCCGGAAAGCATTTGCTACGGTTTCTTCTTCCATCTTACGACTGCTACAGGATACTGTGCGAGTCGGACGTGCACGTTAACCCCCTTACCGTCGTCCTTTTTGTTCTACTTTCGTGCATTCGTCGCACGCGGGGGTCAGGACGGGGTGAACGGTATAAAAGTGAAAAATGCTCGGGCGGCAGACACATTTTTGGTCCCTTCTGTGGCTGTTTTGCTCTCACGTCAGCTAGCAACCGCGACCCACGGTATCTCCTATACGTTCACCGATATTTATACGCTCCAACGATCTCGCCCCTTTAATGCCCCGCGTTCGATCGCGACAGCTTCTTCCTGCCTCCACCTACATTTTACCCGCTCGTTTAATACCGAGGCTTAAACAGCCAGAGAGCTACTTCGACGTTCCTGGTTGTAGCTTAAAAAGTTTAACTGGCAGCTCGAGATAAAATATTCTTCTTACAGCTGCTTCGGGGGGATTTGTCTGTTTAAAAAATGTAACTTCGTTGCGCTGGAATTCGACGTGGCAGGTTTTTACCAATTCGATAAATTGATCAATCTCTCCGGAGATATTCCTTGAAAGCACGCATGGGTTTTTGTGTAAACAGCAGATTGTTTCGAGGTTGTATCAAGAGAAACTACACTATTAATACCTTTTAACGCACGGTAATTTAATTTTCACACATGCTCCCCTGTGAATTACCACGAAAAAATTCATTCTTGCTAGAATTTAATTAAGAGAGAGAGAGAGAGAGAGTATCCTTGAATATTTCAAAATCGTGCTGTATTATACACGAATCTGAACAATGACTTTAATCAAAGGTTGCAAATATTTGCAGTTTTGCGCACGAGTGGATATTTTATCATATTGATTAACGCACCCTACTTTCCTTCACCGAAACTTCCACGCTACGTTTCTCCAGACACATCGAGGTTAACCGAGATTCCGGCATCCTCCATCATCACCCCGTAATACCTACCAGTCATTCTTGCAACGGTAAAAATTGCGAGAGCCCTTCTTTTCCCCCTGTCTCTCTGGTTTTCAGAATAATACATTAGAAGAGCGAGCCAGTGCAATGATTAAATTACTCGAACAACAGGCATCGTAATGGAATAATACCCGCGGTAATTGCATTGTGCAACTAATTGGAGGGACGAGCTTCGCACTTCGGCTAGGACGGTATTATCCTCGCAGTCGTTCACACACACACACACACACACACACACATCTGCACACGCGGCCAGAAATAAATTATTTGGTATGCGACTTCGTCATATGGCTTTCACGAGCAAGTTACACTTGGCGCCGTGCACGCGTCCTTCTCCCTTCATTTTTACTTTTTCCCTCCTTTTTCTCCCTTTTGCCACACTTCCGCTTTCTGGGCTTCAGAAACTAATCTCACAAAGGTTTACAAATAAACGACGTGTCCTCTTGCTTCAAGCCCTCTGTGTCCCCTGTCTCCTGACTAATTTTACATATCGATTCCAAGTGGAATGAAAATTTGAAATAATTGTACGTTTCGATCAACGGTGTATTTGTTTGAACAAGACACCGTGTAGAATGATGTTCTTGGTTAGGTTTTGCAGTTAAGGTCTGCAATGTCGCTGGTCGATCGTGTTCTACGGCCTTGAAATCTACATTAGACACGGAGGGGTCAATTGTCGTTAATGGCTCCCTGCATTGCGAGCAAGTAATCCTCCGAGCGAAAGAGAAACAAGGGTACTCTCCTTCGTATTACTCCCTCCGGTAATTTATTCTCAATTTGCTCGCCATTACATGCATCCATCTTAATCTACCTTTAAACGAAACCGATAATCACACCCGGTCGTCGATGTTCCTTCGAATCGTTTACAAAGAAAGCCGAAGAGTAATCGGTATCGTGCACGACATACGCCGATAAATTCCCATTAGATCCCTCCACACTAGATAAAACCAGTGAATTCTAATTAAATCTATTATCCGTCAAAGGCACGATTTACACACTTCGGACGCCGTGAGAGAGAAAAAATATATAATTCAGCAATTCTTCTCT
>NW_017100229.1:3972095-3997235 GCF_001263275.1 Habropoda laboriosa | reverse complement strand
AATCGAGGACGAGCCCTGGGCCGCGTCCAGTGTCATTTGTCCACTCCTTGCGGAACACTAATTAAAAGCGTCGCTCGACAGAGGATCTGGACGTCTCAGTCGGTAGTTTGTAATTAATTTTATTGAAATCGTACGAAGCCTCGGCTCGTGGCCGCCGGCAATATAAAAGTTCGATCGTAGAAATCAATCCGTGCGAAGCAGGGGGAAGGGGGAACCGAAGGGTTAAAAAGACAGAAAGAAAGGGAGGAGAGAGAGAGAGAGAGAAAGTGGGAGCGTTCGCGGAACAAAATATCGGTCGAAATGCGAGCGGAGACGAGATTGAACTTTCGACCTGATCTCTGTGCCGCTTCATCCAGGCAGGCTCGCACTTGGTGCAAATTGCCAACTTTGATGCTCTCCTCTTCTGCTCAGCTTTTTCAATAAACCGTCGAATCGCGAGAGAAGAGAAAATTGCCCCGGTCTACGGGCGAGAAGAAGAAGAAGAAGAAGAAGAAAAAAAGAAGGATTCGCGATTGTTTCTTCGAGTATAATCCAAGTAATTTCTTCGCGGTATCGAATCGTTTCGTCTCCATTTTCTCATTGTGAAATCATCAGCTATTCCTTACACCCCGCGCGAAACCTCTGTCTCGTAAATTCTTCTTCGCACGAACCTCGGAGAAGAGTCGATTCACCCTAAGTAGATCGACCACCGTTTGGCTGTTTTTATTAGCGTTCCAGTGGCCAACCTCTGAGGTTGGAAAATTAAGTTGTTCCAAGTAGTTCGGCCAATTACGAAAGTTCGCCAAACGGGTCGAACGGTCGAGCTGGATTTTAAAAGTGACTCGTGTATACTCGAACAGAGGTAGACGTCGTTTTCGAGGAGTTAATCCTCCGTTTCGAGGGAAACTGGGGCACTTTTTCTGTGGTCAGACTGGTCGATGGTCCAGCGAGATATTTTATATTACATTTAATATCTTTTGCCTCTTCCCCCCTATTTTTATTTAATTCCTATTAATCTCTCTCTCTCTTTACACTTTTACAATCTCTCCCGCAAACATAAATTTCTTTCACCGTTTACTCGTTTATTTTCCCACAAGTCGCAACAGCGATGATATAATATTCGATAAATGAAAAACCAGCGAAAATTTTCTCTCACTTCGAGTTCTCTTTCAGCTTTAATTTTTAATGCGACCAGTCGTTACCACGATAAGCGCCTCGCGAAATGCACATCTCCGAGCGACGGATTGATCGTCGCGCATTAATTTTCAGCGCGCGGCGAAAAAATTCCCCGGAGACCAGACAGCTTCCGTTTCGACGTTGAGATATCGTGTTCCGTCATTCTGACGGACAGGAACCGGCCCGTTGAACGGATCGTTAGGCAAATAAAAAAAAAAAATAGGCAGGGTAGAGCTGGTCGAGTGATTTCTTCTCTGTTAGAGAACCGCGGCTACGTGCCACCTATTCTCCACCCACCAAACCCAGAAAGCTTTCTCGCCTTTCTCGCATTTTTCAAGTTTCTCGCCACCCTCTCGCTATACTTTTCTCACCCAATTCTCGCCCTCCACCTCACCCCATCCTCATCCTTTATCTACCTTCTTTTCTTCCGCGTCTTTCATTCCAACGTAATTCTTTCTAAATTTTTTTTTCTCCTCCTCCTTTTCCTTTTGTTCTTCCTCTTTTGCCTTGACTTTTTTTTCCACCCGCGAGACAAACGTTATCATAATTCCTGGGCAACCACGCGCGTGGTCCTCGACTAGACACATATTCGCGGAAAGGCCGAGTCGTTTAATTTTATTATTTGAAATACCGCGGTTGTTTCAAGCACGAGAGGAACTTCCCTACTTTTTCCTTTTCTTTTTTTGTGGCCAAGTGAATTATACAAGGACGCTTGAATTGTTTCTCGCTGAATATATTTCGTACAGTGTGTGTGTGTGTATGTGTGATATCGATTTCTTCTTCTTCTTTTTTTTAAATTACAGATAGTAAAAGTTGCGTGCAATTGAACGACGAATACTCACAAATTTGACGACGAATGATACAGTTTTGCAACTCTCGCGACGAAGTGAAATGTACGAACGTATTTGTTCCAGCCACTAGGAAGAAGAAGCTCTTACATTTTTGTCTGGTTCATGTCTTTTGTTCCGACGTCGCTTTCTTCTTCCTCCTACTTCTCTTCCTTCCTCCGGTCGTTTCTGTAAAGCTGAAGAAGCCGAGTTTAGTTTAGTTTTATTAGCGGCACGCTGCTTTTCTTTGACTCGAGTATTCGTCTTTCTAATTCGTCTTCGTTTCCCGGACTTTCCCCCGGCGCTACGTCAATTTACCCCTTTTTGCCTGTACAGACCTCCTTACCTCCCACCCGATTTCTCTCCATTTTCGCCGATGGCTAATTAATTGAAACAATATGAACAATTGCCCGTACTCGACGTGGCTCGTTCAACAGAAAACCTCTCTCTCTCACTCTCTCTCTCTCTCTGCGTTCGCATTAAGGAACTATAACACCGAGGAAAAAGGAACGACCTATCAGATAATTTAGTCGAATTATTAAGAATTTAATTCGCAGACGGAAAGTCTGGGAAAAATTCCCTATTGCACGTTCCATTCACTAGAATATCCCTGTAATACGATAAAAATTCCTCTGCATTGCAAGTACAAGGTTGAAACTTGATGAATATAACATTCGTTCTCTATCTTCATTTTCTAGCATTTTTCGAAACTAAGCGAAACTTCAATTCCGCCAAAATGGAGGGTCGCACGTAGAAATAAAAGCAGCGAAAGGGAAAGAAAGAAAAATGCCGGCGGAATTACGTACAAGGCGGGGGTTGAGAAAGAGCTTGTTCCTCTGGCGAAAGCCGCGATCCTCCTACGCCTGAGCGTCATATTTACGCGGCATAATGTGGCGTGACTGGCAAATTTCACTTCGCCAGAGTGTGTAGCCCTCGGTTTCTGCGCGAATTACGCGACGTTTATAATCCGTAACACGAGACACGGTTGCAGTGAGATGTACCCCGGCGATGCGTGCACAACAGGCACGCGTGCAAACACACACGTGTCGAGCACGTGGCGTGTTCTTCTGTGAGCGATGGAACCGTGACGAGCGCACGTATGCTGTGTTTACACCGTGTTCCCTCTGGCGGCCTCGTCTCGGCAAATTTCACTTTCCCTTAACTGTTACAGAGTTGATCCTCGATTACTAATTCCTCGACAAAGTTGCCCGGGTATTTCCGTGACGTAGTGCACGGACCAAGTGATACACACCGCGCTGAAAATTAGCCTGCTGATCGAGCGTGAATTAACAGAGATCACGGCGAATAAATTAATCTGAGAACGACCACTTTCTAACTTTCACTTCGAAACGATCGACGCGTTCGTATGGAACGTTGTGAAAATACTCTCTGCGCGTTGTACTATTTCCAGGACGAATGAATAATCGATCGCGCAGCATGTTTGTCTATTAATAAACAATCGTCCGCTTGTGATCAACCGCGAAAAATCTGATTCGATATGCACATGCAATATTGGGACATGAATAATACACGATTGTGTTTTCTGTTAATTAATAAACTTCCAGTATAATGCGGTTTACTATTATTAATTGACGTAGCGTGGTTGCACGATTCATTCATGCTATTGTTCGTATGCATCGATGTGACGTTACCTTTGCAGAAAAAATGCGGTGCAAAAAGATTGAAATTTTCAGCGAAAAGTAAGCTGGAGAGATAGAGGAGAGCGTGCCCTTTAATACGCACTTTATTCCATCTCGATATCTCAATTGGTTCCCGAGATACAGCGTTTTCAATCTGTGGCAATGTGGGGGATGTTGAAAACCCGGAATGCAACCTGACCCACATTTTTTTCCTGGAAATGCGTACGTCGCAATAGCAATAGTGAAAAAAACGCTGACTCAACGTCTGCCGCTGACCAGCGCACGTGGCGGGAGCTTGAGGTAGGTTATGGTGGGAGTGCGAGAGAGAGAGAGAGAGAGAGGTCCGAGTGTGTGCGACAAGGACGGAGATAGAAAGTTATTAAAAATTACCTTCTTCTTTGCACGACGATATCTCCGGAACCGAAAGTCGGATCTTAACGAAACGAAGTGCGTTTTAAAGGGGAAGGATCAGCGATTCTTACGGCCCCAAAGGAATCGATATAACTCGAGGAGTTTCGAAGTTACAGGGACTCAAAGTTTTTGTAATTTTAATAGTTTTTCGGTGGGTATTTAAACAAATCAACCGGTCAAATTTATCTTTTACCGGTGAAATATCAAGCTTAGGCGTTGTTTAGTGAAAAATTTCAACCAGTTCTCCTGGACTCGGTAACTGTAGATCACTTTCACTCTAAGAATACTCTCATATGCAAGCTGTTCACACCTTAGAGACCACAGTGGGCGATCGAATAGTGAGAATTCACGCGGTTTCCCTCTCGTTTGATCGGTCTTCTGTCTGTTCAGGGTATCAAGCACACTTCTGTTGTAAGCGTCGTAACACCACTTCCATCGAAACGCTACCTGACAGCGACTGCATCGCGGAGTGCATCCATTACTGCTGGTTCATCGTTTCCACTGTCTAACTCTACGTATCCATGTCACACGCACGTGCTATAGTGCTTGTGCAACAGACGCGCGTGGACGTGTTATATGCAAATAAAGCACGGGTCAAAATCGGTTAATTTATTTGTAGGAGAGAATTTCGATGGAAAATTTCGAGAATGAACGTCGAAAAATCGTACGTTACGCGAGTGTACGCGAGAGTTGCAAGGGTTGCTCGTATTCCACGACAATTTCCCTGTCCAAATATAGGTACGCAGCGACTGTACGACGATCAGAATGGCGTAACCATTGTTATCAGAAACTATTATTATATTACGGGATGTGTGTGTTGTCTTGGAATTACTTGACGTTGTAATGGGATATTCAGGCTTCGACGTCGATGTCTGTGGCCTAGTTTGCCAAACAATACCGCGACTACTGCTGCTGCTTTCTCCTACGACGATTAAAATTGTAGCGCTGTTGAATTCATCACGCGAAAACCCAGATTAAACATGTTTGTCATGTGTCACTGGAAATTATGCAACACCGTATACAATGGATAATTTAAGTACGCGCATTTAGGATGAATTTGAAGCGGATAGATGATTACAACGTGAGGGAGTTGATGCTGAGGCAACAGAGTATTCTCAATGAACACTTTGGTGAGCTCATTTTACGTAACGTTCCTAGGCGAGGAGTGTAACTTCCATTTCTTGAAGCATCGACAAACAATATCTCATTCGAGTAACTCTCTAGCTATCTAAACCCAGAAAACCAAAGAAAGGGATTTTTTCATTAGAGGGGAAGATTTGAACGTACAAACTGCTCTTAATTAGAACACAGGCCATTTTAACATCCATTTCCCCTCTATTTTTCGATCTTCGTCTATCCTTTAATCAAGAAGAGCATTAAAATTCATTCCTCTCTCGTATGAAAGACTAACATCCCATTCACTAAAATACCGAACGAAGGCAAAATCTTCCTTGTTTATATCTCCATAACGATTAAACGAATATCTCCCAAAAAATTCACGTTTGATAAAAAAACATGTACAAACGAATCCAGAAAATTTCACACGAATAGCTTGAATCATTTCTACTCCATAAAATTCCAAAGACACCCTATACGCGTCTCTCCGGGCGCTCTAAGAACAGCGGGAGGAAGAATTCATCGACTCCTCCCGTTCTTCTCGTGGCGAGAGTTTCGTGGCGGCACGCCGGTCGACAGGGAAATTTCCACTTCCGCGAAAATTACGCGAAGGCAGCGACCAGTGACACTCTGACACGGCCGTGTCGCGTGTACACGGGGGCCACGCAAGCCGGGCGATGTGCCGACTGGCAAGAGCGACCGCACTTTACGAGCTTTGCGGCGAAAATATATGATTCTCCCGTTGGCCTAGCGCGACCGTAAAGTTTCGTCCTCATTGTTTCGAGCGGTGGAACGCGGCACACAGGGACGAGGGGACTGTGCACGGTCTGGTTTAAGAGCGGTAGACCGCTGCACGATTCGAGGCAGACGTAAGATTAACGGCCGGTTTGCTTTGTAGTTTTACAGCCAACCCTCCCACCATCCCGTCCATCGACGTTTCGCCAAAACCGATATCCTCTGCCTTCTCGACGACTCCTTCTTCTTCCAATGGAGATTTACGACGCGAGAAACCGGAAGGCCGGGGAACGTGCGGCGAGTCGCACAGGTGCGGTTAAAGGGGCCAAGTTGGACCGCGAATAGATCTGGGTCTTCCTTTTAGTACGGCTACCTTGGTGAAAATTTTGGGCAAGTTTCAGGGAGGATTGATGTCAGAGAAGTTATATTTAGAGGGTGACACCTCGCTCCAGAAGTAGAGAAAGGTTCGATTTTGTGTATTCGGATAAATTCAAGTTTGGTGAATTTCTGGTTTGTTAGTAATGTAATTATTACATGTGCTAACTGGAGGGTTAGTCTGTAGATTTACATCAATTTTGGGGAGAACGTTCTTCGGATAATTCCATTTTACAAAGATTCCAAAATTTATACCTTACTCTCCCAGTTCACCTGATAAATGTGGCCCTTTAATTTCAGTAGAATTCCCCCGGAAGGGCTTCGATATTCTCCTCGTGGAAAAGTTTCCACCTTCGCCATGTCCACGATAAGACGTTCCCCGTTTCCTCGGTAAACCTTCATTTGCCACCGAAGGGAAGATCGCGAAATATACGCGCGACGGGAGCGAAAGGGAAAATCGGGATAACACTTTGGAAGAAATAAAAGTGTCGTTTGCCTGTGGAAAAAAGCCTGGTCGTGACAGAGAGGGGAAAAGGGAAAGTGGAGTGCCTACGAAAGATAGCGTAACGCCGAGAGATTTAGCACGTAGTAATTCGCCTTAATGCCGGCGTACATACGCGTCCTCTTTGCTAGCTCCATTCGAAAGCGATATATGTATTCCGCGGGTTTGCTTATCAGAGAGGCTCCCCCCGGGGGGAGCCACTCTTCAACGGTCACACTGTCGACGTTAAGTGCGAAGGAAAAATTCGCGAAATGTTTTTTCTATAAATTTTGCGGGTCTCCTGTTTAATTTCTCATCGCAAAAGTAACAACAGAGGATGGTAACTGTGACGGAAAAGATCGTTGGGCGAAGTAGCCCGCCGCTTCGAGCACCCATTTTCCCTAGCCTCTCCTCGATACTTAATTGATCGGTAAACCAATTAAGCTGCCGTGGTGTTTCGTAGTGAGTTTGCCGTGTAACAGATTCATCGGATAAATCCACTCTGGATTCACGTTAATGGGTCGACGATGAAATATGCAATTCGAGGATGGAAACGGGAATTCCAAGTCCACGATGGAGGAGAGTTCTTCCCACAGATTACTCTCGGAATATCACCATAAAGGTTTCACAAATTTCTCCCCGGTGACTTTCTACGCCTCACATTCGTCAATCCCCCTTTCAATTAACCCGCTTAATAAGCCTCGGGCTCGACACGATACAATTCGTCTAGCCGACAGTTTTAACCAGTCCAAAGAGAAATAGCTCGAGGCTGGGCTAGAGACAGAAAGGAAACACTCTCGGTTTACGGGCCTCCGTACGCGGTTTGTAATATTATAAAGCTAGAAGACGGGGATGAGAGAAGCCCCGAGGGGTCGAGGAAAAAAAAGAGTGGCGAACGAACGAGTCGTCTACGGGATTTTTCCCGCGAGCTACGCGAAACCACCGCGAAAAAGTAGAATCAGACCGCGCCTGGTCAGACGCGAACAGACCCGCAGACTACTAGATGCCCCAGATAAAACAACGGTGGCACGCTCGAGCACGAAATCTGGGAAAATCCTTCCGAGTGCTCTGATTAACACGAGGGGCACGTGTTTAGGGTATTTAATCGAATGTTTTGACGTATTTCCAAATTTCCACGTATTCCTGCAGTAGGGAATAAAGTGCGAAGTGCTAGTTAATTGATAATACCGTATATTTTAGAATGATTTCTCATCTATCCAAAATGCTACACAAAGGAATAGAAAAATTCTTCGGGAAAAATCCGAGGATTTTTTTCTGTGCAAGCGATCAACGAAAAACCAGCCTGCGAAGCCCATAAATTCGTCGCTCTTCAATTCCATCCCCATTTCCCTGGGGCGACACGGAATAAAGAGGTCGACGTGTAACGCTGTCCATGATCCGAAATGCACGACGATTTTCGACCCGTGTACATCATCCGTATTCGCGAGCTCTGCTTTTTGTCAATTAATCTGGAGTTATCAGTGGCCTGGCTGGGATGGGTTCAGCCGAGGTTGAGTTGGTCATTTGTATGACGCCAGAGTGCTGGCCTGTGTATGTATACGGGTGTTATCTACGCTCTGAGCTCGACTTCCCCTACTTCTCTGTTGGACGAAGGGAGGGAAGAACGGAGAGAGAGGGAAGCTGGGTTGCACAAGCTGGGAAAAGGGGATACCGCTGTGTGCGGTGTTTGGCTAGGACATTGTTTATGCGAAACGGTCAGCACAGCGAGTCACCATGTCAGCGGCTCGTTCTGGTTGGCTTCGTTTGATAATTCGATAGCACTTTTGCACCTCGAGGCCGTCTACTCTCTCTCTCTCTCTCTCTCACTCTTCTTTCTTTCAATGTTCACCTGCCACACACGCTGGACCCGAGCCCACCGGGTCCAATTAAATTTATCCGGCTGTGTTTTTTCGAGGGAAAAGCGATCCACACGGCTGTAAAAAGAGACAGCCTCAGCAGGGGAATGCATTTACCCAGGTACTCCTTTCTTTATTTCTCTCTTCTTTTATACTTCTCTCGTACGTTCTCTGTCCTTCCTATCCTGCTCCCTTCTCGCAAATTTTTTGAAAGCTGTCGCCGATTCACCCACTTCGAATAACCCGCGCTGATTGATACGACTCTGTGCACGGAATGATCCAATTTAACCAGATGAAATTCTCTTTTTTACACCGCGAAAATAATAAACGCCCGCGAGTTTTTCCATTCGCGGTCCAATCTTTCCTATTGTTCCCAGCAGAGGAATCCCTTGGAAAAATTCTCCGCTAACGAATCGCCGTGAGAATTTCGAAGGAGATCTGCTCGATAATTTTCTCACGTTATAGTTCCCGCGGAATGGAATTTGATTGCGCTCCCTTTCGTTCCGATACCGGTGCGCTAGCCAAACGATGTTTTATTCCCAACTTTTCGTCGGATCGATCCGTGTCAATCAACGCTGGATATCGCTCTGATGATGATTGATGATGATGGGGAGACCGGGTATACTAACGAGGGTAACGCTCGAATGGACCTTCTGGCCATTTGAGCGAGTCCATTCGGTGAAACTGGGAGAGAGATTGCGGTAACGCGTGTCCAGACATCTATTTGGAAAGGGAATAAGTCGAGGAACGAGGGAGAACGAAGAGAAAAGAAAAGAAAAAATGGATCGACCTTATTTCCCGAGATTAATCCGCGGGAAGTGAAACGTTTAATGAGCAAACAGGATCGACGCGACCCCTCCTTTATTTTCCAGCGGGAAACGTCGAAGGGAATTTTGCAAACCCTGTTTTCTTCTCTCGAGAAAAGCTTCGAGTTTCTTGGAAAAAATTCTCTCGTTCCGCTGCTCGACTTGGATAATGGCGAGAGTATACAGTTCCTTTTTTCTATGTAAAGTGAGAGGTTTGTAGATACCGAGTAATTAAATATCTACTCTCGAAAAATGGAACAATTGTTTCGGCGAAAAATTTGTTAATAATTCTTTCCCCCGGTTACGCTACACACACTGTTCATTACAATTTACGTAACAAAACATCAGAAGGAATTCGTTATTCGTTGTACGATAGAAAATGTGGTAGATTTAATTGAAATGTCCGGCAACGATTAATAAAAGCGGTGATATTAAAAAATTCCGCAGCTTTCGCGTGAATGAAAATCTTTGAAGGGACATCATTTATTTCAATAACCAAGAGGGAGCCGGTTGAAAGTTAAACAACTGTCCGGTCAGACTCATTTCTCTAATTACACCCACATTCCACTTTCCCCCCCCGTAGAATCTCACTCCTGCTCCTTTGGACCGACGCGGTTTCCACCTGGGGAAACTGTTCGAACAACAGCGAGATACTTTCGGGGGAGCACAATTCCGTGAACGATTTGTTTTGCTTGCAGCGCCTGTGCGACTACGTGAAATATCGAAGGAAGGCTCGCAGAGGAGGCCAAACGACGCCAATAATGACTCAGCCGAAGGAGATCTGCCGGTTTTCGAACCGACAGCGGCGAACGTCAGCGCATTCGTCGGACAAACCGTGTACCTGCCGTGTCGTGTGAGAAATTTAGGGGATAAAGTGGTAAGTCGCGTTGGTAATATAAGATAAGCCTAAGATTACACTTACGAACACACGTGACTCAAAAAGAAAAAAAAAAAAAAAGAACAAGGACAGTGGCCAAGCAACGAGGATCGGATAGTTCCTTCTAAAAAGGTAGCAAGAGGCGGCGAAGGAAAAAAGAATTTAGTCTCATCGCTCGTATTTTATATAACCACGGTGAGTTTTATAGCCGATATGAAAAGTTACATCGTAAAGGTACCGCGTAAAAATACAGCCGAGGCTGAGAGAAACTGTCCCTCGCAAGGCGTTTCGTTAACCAACCATAGTAAAGATTCCCGGCACTTTTCGAAATCCTAAACTACCGTCACTCATTTTTATATCGTCGATCTTAACCACACGGAAGAAATCTTTCGTGTTCTTCGATACTTAACGAAAATAATCCATCGCTGCTCTGATCATTCTAATTCAGCCATACTCAACCTTCCTTCTTCCCGGGCTACATACATATGTTTGCTACGTAACGAGGGCCGTAACTTAGGTTTATACCTTGGTATTATGTCAATTAAATTATCTTTTACTTACGAACTCTAACTGTGCCTGTGTGTGTTTCGGGCCACGCACAAAATCTTGGCGGGCCGCTGGTTGAGTATGGCTGTTCTAATTGATCCCCAGGAATATCTCACCTCACACTTGACGAACTAACTTGGAGGAACTAAAGTTTTTCATAAAAAAAGAGTTAGAAAGCCGCTATTGTCACATTTCACCGGTGACACTAATATCAATTTAAATTCCCATCTCCAACGGTTGTACAGCTATTTACGTCTCTAAGAAACGTTATCTCAGCGCAATAACTTCAACCACCTATCTCACCGGTACACCTCAGACGTATCCAGGAGCCATCCATGATCATAACTATACCTGTACGATCCACTAAAACAGTTGCGAACGTTGGAACAATCGAGTATAGTTGGCTCGTGTTCCCAAGATCGCTTTGAATTATGAAATACGCTAAAGGGAACGGTAAATCAGCTAGGACAAGAGAGAGAGAGAGAGAGAGTTTCGATTAGGAAGACACACGAACCACGCACGTTTACTACACTATGCGACGATTAATTTTCGCAAGTTGCTCGACTACCCGGTTCCCATTCCGTACAGGCCAATTTCTATTCAAACAGGTTGTCCCCGTGTCTGTGACGGCGACGTCGTGGCCCTTTGCGTTATCTGTACAAAGGCGGCCTCCTCCCGGTGTAATTAATACCAGGCCATGACAAATCGTCGTTTCCTCCATAACGACCGGCCTCGATAAATACGGGGCTCGCGATTAGGAGCAGCCAGCACGAAAACGTGACCGTGTAGCAACGGTGCCGTGCTCGTGACAATCGATCAAAATGGGAGACACAAGGGAACAGAGACATTGTCGTGTTTCCTTTACGGTTAATGTCTACGCGATGCGAATCTCTGTGCGATCCTTCTCAGATCTTGCTTTCTTGTCCATGGAAACCTCTGATATCTCAACTCCACCCTTATTTCTTTCTTTGCTCTTCTGTAATTTCAACAAGTTTCACTTTTTCGAATTCCTTATGTTGAGAATCGAATAGCAACGACATTTGGAGGCAGGCAACGGCGAAATAGACGCGGTCTTTTGTTTCAGGGCCTGTGGCTCGCACATCGTCGCTCATATGTAAAGAAAGAGTCGAATAAATATAACACTTTATGTGGGAATTTGTAAATGTGAATTTCGAAGAATTTTCAAGTGTCGAATATTCTTTTCTCTCTTCGTACCATTGGCCACGCCGTTTTCTTCGAGGAAGTGTTATTAGATATAGGAAGAACGTTAGAGGTTAAAGAAAATTTCCATTTAATTCACAATTTATGTGGACCCCGCGCATTTTTCCATTTCATGGGTGGATTGCAGCGCGGGAAGTAGCGAGATGTTGCTGAAAGCGGTAATCAACGATTCCCCGTAGTCAGCAGTTCCCGATAAAATCTTCTTGCCGCGCGTCGAGCCGAAAGCAGGCCAACGGTGAATGTAAAAGTTTTGAAAATCGATCGACGGTAGCAGTTAGAAGAGGTGAAATCGGGGGATTTTTGGGCGTAAGGGAGAACGAGAGAGGATAGCAAGGGAGGTATAAAAGAAAGGGGGGGATTTATGCTAAGCGATGATCATAATCATTTCGCGTCGGTAGCACGGATCGTCGCGCGCCACCAATAATCCCGTCTGCTTGATTCGTTTTGCTCGTAGACACTCGTTAGATTAAAGGTCGCTTGGCGCCGTGTTCCAGGGATATCGTTTGTTTCATCGCTGTCCAATGACGGTCTGTTATTTGTAAATCGTCCCCGCGAACCGTCAAAGTAGAAAGCTTACGTTGCACCGTCCATTTTGTCAACATTTTCTATTTAATTTTTCATGCGTTGATTTTTCAACGCAGGATGGGAAATATTCGACGGAGAGCGATCAGTTGTAACAGAGCGTAGTGGAAAATTAATATTCGATACACGTAGTAGATTGTTGCGGGGTTAATTTGAAAGATAAATGAAAATTAATCGAGGAGAATCTTATCGGGCGGCACATCGATTCTGATTCGCTTCCAATTCGACGATGAAAGTTGAACTTTTTTATTAATTTTCAGTCGTACCGGTAGAAATTAAATGAAATATCGGTGACAGTGGGAAAAGTTACGAGTTTATTTGAAGTTACACGATACTTGTGTTTAATATGCGCCAGCTTTCCAAAACGTTCAATTAATACTTCAACGAACTCGCCACTTTTCACATTTCCAGCGATTTTTTGGTTAAAATTATCGCGTCGCAAATGCGTTGAACCGTGAATATTTCTCTCTCTCTCTCTCTCTCTCTCTCATTTAAACGAACATCGAATGTATTTCTAGCTATTTAGAGATGATTGTTTCAACTTGATTCTCTTCGATGCCAGATTCACCGCATTTCCACCAATTTATTTTGAATGAAACGTCGGCTCAAGTGTTAGACGGTAAATGACAGAAATTCGAATGCAAAGTAACAACGACACGGTGTAAAAGTTCATGTTAATTGGTAGAAGAGTGCTCGTTGCTGTTAGCTACTTTCTACTTTCACCTGTTCGTTTCAACTCTATCTCCAAGTTATTCTCGGTTAATATTTACCGATGCTCTGTTCAACGCGAAACATTCCAGGTAAATAGCGCAAAGTGGCTGGTGATTTGTTGATTCGCGCGTGTCCGCGGTTTGATGAATGACCCGAAGCTGTTTGTTCCCTGTTTATGTTAAACTCGAGAGGATTCGTGCCGCCATTACCGATATAATTCGCCCGTAATAATTGAAATCCGAATTGGAATTCAAGTATGACACTCGAAAATGTCATTTGACCCTATTGCGTCGTGGACCTTGATCGAGTCTTGTGATCAGGAGTTCTGGCGCAGGTTGATGATTGTTCTCGCTGGTTCGAGGTGTATTAAAACTTCGTTGTTGGGTTAGATGATTTTTATTTTGATTAGATGTGTTTTAGATGTCTAGTTGAATTTGGATTGTTCGTTTCGTGACGATGCGTCTCGTGCACTCGTCTGACAGTGATTGATGGTTTTCAGGTGCGTAGATGTATATACATATAGACATTAGGTTGGTTCTGATTGGTGGTTGTGTTATGGAGGTGGAAAACGTGGTGTGTTCTACAATACTATTGGCCGACGAAAACTGTGACCTTTTGGTAACGAATGTTTTATGGTCCCGAGTGTTTTTGGGACCTATTGTCCGAGTGTCGCGCTGGTGCGACCAAAAGAAGAAAAAAAAGAAAACCTCTCCTCAGCCCGACGTCGAACATTATTAGTAAAACAAATTTTTTGGATATTTCCAATAATTTATTCCATCAGCACATGCTCATTTGCGTTATACCTCAATATCCGTATCGGCGAAGCCAATTTCCCAACAAAATTCCGCACAAAAAACCCGCGGAAAATAAGAACAGTTCGATTACCAGTAGTATAACCCAGCCACTGATCAGACGCAGTCCTATCTACTTACCTTCGAATATTCGACCGCGTTCGAAGAACCGTTCTACCAGGAATTTCAAACAATTTCACGGAACGACGGAACAATGGATGACACTAGAACGACGCGATGAATCATTTTTGTCACTTTCGCGACGATATCGATCGATCATAAATTTCGAACGTTCACCTAGGTTGAACCGTGTGCAGCTCTAACGCGTAGGATTAACAGAGTTCAATCAGAACCTGCCGCTGTGTCTTCGTCCCCTCTCCGCCGACACACTAATTCTCCCTCTCACGCTAACGTAGCCGAAACGAGAGTAGAAGAAGAAGGGAGGAAACGAATCGGACACGGTCGAACACGCTGCGAACCTCCCCCGACCCTAAAAGTGACTCGTGTGATTTGTTGACCCGATGGACAGGCCAAACATCGGTGTCATGATGGATCACCGTGAAAAAGGGGAACCTTATCGTACGAGTGGATCAATCTCTCGAACGTACCAAGGATCTCGAACAGTCTCTCCAACCTACCTATCCGTTCTCCGCCGCATAAATTGAACAACAGCGAATTCCACGCGGTGCATTATTCATGGAAAAAAAAGGGTGGAAGTGGGGGATAGGATGCAGGTAACCGTAAACGCAATTAATTTTCGTTTCGTTCGAAAAACCGGCTGCATCGCGAACGATAATCAGCCCAGCGGAAATACACCGCGCTTCTGCCTCTTTTTTACCACCTCTCCCCACTTCTCTCGCACGCTTCTATGCTTGAAATATGTCGGACGTAATCGAATGCTCGTCACGGACCAGCGTTATCGACGACGCTTTTGCTCCCGCGAATTTCAGGATATATTTGTTTTTTTCACTTCGTGTCTTGCGATTTTAAATGGACTCTGCGTAGTGGTATAATTCGCTCGTTTTATTTCGGACTTTACAGCGGGTGATTTCGAAATTGCCTTAATCGAATGTTTGGCAACGGACGCACGGGGAATTTTATATTCGTTATTTTTTCTTCTCTTTTTTTTTAGGTAAATTCGCAATGTCGGCGGGAGGAAGATTGGCCATGTTTTCTCACGAAAGTAATTAATTTCGGACAAAGTTTGTAGGTTCAATTTAAATTGCTTGGCAGAGGCGTGTGGTGAATTTTGAAACGGAATTTTTATTTTTTCGGGGGCGGGGCAAATTTGCCATTTTGTTTCGACGATTTTATCGCGTAATTGCTTCGTTAGAAATTAGTTTACTTTGCACAAAAGCACGTTTTCGCTTCTCGCGTGAATTCCGAGGGTCGATATTTCGATCCTGCTGTTTTTAGAATTTATCGTACATCTGTTGACGAAAATTGTTTAATTGTATGCTCGACAAGCGGGATTGATTCGATGAAATATTTGCCAGAGACTGTAGGTAGAATATCTGTTGCAAAACTGTGCGGGATTTTTTTTTTTAAAAAACCTTTCTTCCCAAAATTACTCGGTTTCGGACAGAGGCAGGTTTTTTTCCCTCCAACAGAGGGAAAAGGAAGCTGCTGTCAGTTCCAATTTCCAGTGTATCAAATGAAATTGGGCGTAGTAAAGTTTCGCGTCGAAAATGGTCGTACCGTTCCAATTGAAAACTTGAAAATTGCCCATATTTGTGGTACACTTCCTATACCCTCTCATATATTTTCTCTATCTATCTCTCGTTTTTAAATCGACCAACTATGTATACCGTTACAGGAGTAAAATGAAAGTTTGGTCGGTCGAAAAGCTCCAACGCTTCGGAATTTTTCACGAGATAACATTAATTCGAGTCGACGCCGGTAAATAAACGACAAACTCCAAAGCGGAATACATTTCCAAGTATTTTCAATGATAACTTTCTATTTTATCCCGGTGAACTGGTTCTACCAAACTTTCCATAAGCTACACTCAAGTGACAATTCGTCGTGTTAGCATACTTGCAAACAGAATCATCTAACCGGTTTGCAATTTGTTTGCGTTTGAAACAGCATCGAGCGTTCAAAGGTGTTACGATACAAAAGGAGGGAACGATAACGAACGCGACCGTAGCCTCGATTATCGCAATTCCATTTCACGTTACAAAACGGTTATACTCGTTTGTTTGACGAAGATTTTCGACGATGGGTCGCTAGCGTTTCGCCTGAGTTATTTCCGCAATTTCGTTTCCCCTGGCGGGGTAATTCGGCCGCGGTTTGACGTCACTCTGGCTTAAACGGCTTTGAGCCGGACAATCGTGTGCAATTTTCCAAGTTTTTCCATCGGAGGAACGCGGTGTAACTGTTCGACCGGTATCTCGTGCAATACCGTGAACAGCAAGTATAATATAAATAGAAAAATTGAAACGAGTTTTTTTTTCCCTGTTTCCATTAAAGGGTACCACCGTAGCTGGGAATTCTCGCAGCTGTTGTAGAAAACTCGAAAATTACACGAAAATCTACCGAGCTTTCTTCGGAGAATATGCTGTATCGAAGAACTTGCGAGGAATCCAGTTTCTACCGAGCTTAAGAATCGCCGAATTTGCAATGCACAGTTAATAGAAACTTGGAAACCTCAACAAGGAAATTTGAAACTTGATACCCAAAATTTACTTCTCGACATTATTCCGCGATGTTGAGAAATTTCATTCCAGCAAAAATTCCCGGAGAAAACTACAAAACCGGGAGGAATTCTGAATTCTCCGAGGCGTTTCTGCGCGAGAAAACGGCGTAATCGTGGCGATTACTTTCCTGGAAAAATACTTCCCTCCCTTGTTCCATAAAGAAAAGGAAACTCGTCGCGCGATAATGCAGTCGGCGAGGGCTAATTCCCACGGAGAGAGAGAGAGAGAGAGGGGAAGAGACTCCCAGAGAACCGCGTGAGAGAGAAAGAGCTGCGGAATTTTAATTACGTAAGAGAGGGTGGCAGGCTTCAAGAAAGCTGCGAAAGGAAAAGCCTTTTTTCATTAAGTTAACACTCGACCGAGTCGACCGGGGTTGTTCTTTAAACAAAATGTTCGTTTTCCTGTTACACCGTCAAGTAGACGATGGAAAGAGACGAACCTTACGCAAGAAGAAAAAAAGGAGCGAGAAAAAAAGAAGGAACAACAAAACCGAAGTGTGTGAGAGAGAGAGGAAGAAAGAAATGGGAGCAGGCTGTGGAGACGAAAGGAAGGGAGAATGCACGCGTATAAAACAGAGGGAAAAGTAGCCAGGTATTTGAAAGATGAGAGACCACTTTTCGCTTAGAAGGAACTCCTTTACTTTCACGGCTTACTAAATGCGCAAGGTATGCTCCAAGGAAGAACAAGCTTCCGGTGGCGAGGAGAGAAAAAAGAAGAAACTGGCGAAGGTGAGAGAAAACGGGAGAGACGACGAATGAATTGGAGGAGAAGGAAGAAAAAAAAGGGTGGAAGAAAAGGGGCGAGGAAACGCGATAGAAATGGGTCTCCTCTGTCCAAAAGTGGCGACGGTTCAACGCTTTATCCGCCTCGGTGATTTATGGGACCGTACAGCCTGCACGGTGGTCCGTTTGACCGCGAAATTGCGTAATTAAATTAGCGCTGGCTCATATAATTCAGTAATTAACATTCCAAAACGGGTCGTGGAGATATATCTCGCGGCACAATGGCCTTGTCGTTGAAAAATACAACAGGGTTGAAATTGTTTAGAGTTGCCAGCGTGAATCGTTGATTCTCCGTGAATTTATGCACGATTTGTTTTCGCACGGAAAAAGGGGTAATCGTGCATACGTGTAATTTCTATCGCGTGTACGGTGATCGATCAGTTTTCTTTATCGACAACGACCCTTTTTCATCGATTCGATAAATTTCGTGGCATGAAAAAACGTAGAAATAAAAATGAAAACTTTTGCGAGAAAAGTAGCGTTGTCTCCGTTGTAATTATCACAATCGCAAGAAGTGTGTATCGTGAGAAGAATTCTACACGGATGTTCTTTCTACGTCGAGACGCCGGGATTTCCGTGTGAGATGCGACGTTTCGAGGGAACAAGTTGGTCCTACGAGCTCTTTTCTTCTCTCACGTGTCACTGCCAGAAGAAGAAGAAGAAGAAGAAGAAGAAGAGATAAACTCGACTGGTTGGAAAAGCTGGGAAAGCACTAGAGTGAACTGTTTGACGCTTGCGACTCTCGAAAGATGAGATTTCAAGCTTTGAGACTAAGGTTTCGACTTTCCTTTCAAACCGCTCCTTCTTTACCTACACCACTCGAACAAATTCGACGTTCTCTCTTTGATGAGAAAAGCATACAGAGATGTACAAGACTGCGGTTGCCACGTTGCGTAAACTGCACGTCGAATCATTCGGATTCGAAGATTGTTTCGCTGTCTGCGCGCCAAGCAAAAATCCACACGAAGAGCGGATTCCTCGCTATTCAGCGAGGAGGAGAAAAGAATTTCGCGATAAGTTTTGCGAGCGGAGTGAAGGGAAAAGTAGACCAGGCCTGAAGAAACGAGATATCGAGGTTTTCTCCGCAGATAAGAGTCCACTGACAGAAACTGCGTTCGAATCTGTTATTGGCCATCGAATCGAGGCCTCCCGTGATTTTATCGAGCTTTATATTGCGCTGAAACTTTATCGAAAATATGTGCATTTCGTTCGATTACTGGGAGAATCTTGAAGATTTTACAATCTTGAAATTTTCACGGAGAAACGTGAAACGCGTGTCTTTTTCAGTCACAACACAGAGGGAAAAGTAGTTTAGAGAGGCCGAATCGCTGAAAATAACGTGGACAATGGTTGCAATGAAGTAGCGCAGCAAGTTCCCTTTGTTTGCTGCCAACGCTGACGCCGGACATTTTCAAGTTTTTTAACGTCTCGGGAACAGTCTTTTTTAATAATCAGCTCGCATTAAGGATGCAAAATAACGGTTAACTATAAAAGCTCAGGTAGACTCCGACGCCAACAGCAAAACAGTCCACGGCCGTTAATAATTAACGTCTGTAAAACGTACTTAATACGAACTCCCCTTTCGTAACGACACTTTTAACGTGCAATAAAACGCAAAAAAAAGAAGCCGAAAAAGAAACAACACAATATCTCAGGCATAATTTTCTCCTTAATTCCGTTAAAAGTCTCTCCATCCACCTCGACACAATTTAAATTCCCCTGCTAACTAATAAAACACTGGCGAAAATTGCAGCATAACAATAGAATCATTCCAGCGTGCACGTCGAAATGACCGTAAAAATTCTGTTCGACAGTTGGAAAACGAACGGAAGAACAAACACGCTCCCTCTTTCTACACAACGACGAGCATGCTATAAAACAAAGCCTTAGTCGATTGTTAGAAAATCGAAAGGCTGGAAAGAAAAACGAGAGAGTGCAAGAATAAAAAGAAAAAAAAGGCAAGAGAGAAGAAAAATATCAAATCGAATATGTTTCGAGCGAGACCCATTTTCCCCCGGTTACCCCTTTTTTCGCCTGACAGTTGGCGATATTTTTCCATCGAAAAATCATGGACAGATGTACCAATGGCCCTAGAACCCTTTTTTTTCTTTCTGCAGCGTTCGTGATAAAAGGGAGACCCGATATTAATACACCCTAAAAAGATGCGAATAAAGCTGAAATGCAAAAAAGGTGAAGAGAGCGAAAGAAAAGAGAAAAGGACATGCTGATAGAATACATCGGTAGAGAAGAGGCAGCGGCATTAGTATCGCGGAGAAAATGAAACGAATTGAAGGTACGGGAAATCTGGTATCAGTAGAAGCTGAGCTGCGGGCTGTACATTTTCGAGGTGGATACCATTTTAATTACAACCACCGTCTATAAGCCGATTCCGTATGAGAGACAACATTTTCTCGGTTTAATTAAGCGATCCCGCTTTCGCTTTGCTGAGGTTTCTTTCACGGTACCAACGATACATCTGGTCTGGACCATTGGTTTTATTAAATAATTGTCAAAAGAGGTCGGCCACAGTTCGATCGTTTCGTCCTGCGGGACAATTAATCGCCCTCCAGACAAGAAAAGACGAAAAAAAGGGAGAATCAAATTGAATTGCATCGTCCATAATCTGGTCCGAACCCCGGTAAATATGTACTTCGCTGCCAGTCGAACTTCGTCGAAATTTCAAATTACACCGTAATGTAAATACACCAAGCAAGTTTGCCATTCGATTCGCAGAGACGAGGCTCGGTTATTTAGCTTCCCTCGTGTTTATACGCGGAATCGAAAATTCATAACGACCATTGCTGGTCTCGCGGTACTTTTTCTACTCGTCGTTCTCACACGTGGAACGTTGTAAAGCAGTTTAACGCCAATCCGTCACGTACGAAAGAATCTAGTGAAATATTCAATCGCGCTCGCGCCCGGACCTTTTCCCTTTAATCTCGTTCCTGCTGGCTTCGCGTCGGGCTACGAAGGACGCGACGGGGGGGCACAAACGAGCTCGACGACGAGCAAATAGGTAATCGATAGAAAATTTATCGACGAAAACGGGGAAGACGTGACTTCGATCGAGAGGAATGGCTGAAAGAGTAGAGGCAGAGAAAAATCGTGGACTCACCAATTAAATTCTGGAAGGCAGGCGTGTGTTTGGAGAGAACGTCGGTGCCATCTGGCTTCATACTTCACTTCCGTCTGGCAGACAGCTTCTCGAAGGATGTCGATAAAATCATTCGAGAGGTCATCTAATTGTTTTCTTCGAGGAGTTCCGCGAAAGGGGCGTCCCGACGTCATGACAAACGACGCCCTTCTTCTTTCCACCCTACCTCTCTACGTCTCTATTTATCACTTGTTGGGTTACTTTTGCGCGCGGGGAGAAAGGAAGAAATATGGAAATCGTTGATCCGCGGTTAAAGACGAAAAGTAGCTTTTAATTCCCTTTGTCGTCCTTTTTCCCGTTGGAAAAGCAAAGTTCTATTTTTTAAATGGTTACGTAGCCTCGTAAAATTCCAAACGAGCGCTTCCTTTATTTTCAACGCGGATAGAGAGAACGTAGTTTGCAGGAGGAGCGCTCGCAATTAGAAACTTTTTCGAAACAGAACGGAATGGAAAGTGGACAATTAAGACGGGGAAAATTAGAATTAAAAATTTCAAGCTCGACCTCGGTGGACCCTCGCAGAAAACGCGTAGCACACTGCGGACTGCGAGAGTTCCAGCAGAGAGAAACGAAGAGAAATCTCAGAGATATACTTTCTTCTACTTATCTACGATGCATTTCTAAATTAACGAGGAGGAAATAAATTTTTTAAAATGCCTCTAATGGAAACAGCGTGTTCAATGCAATTGCACTTTGATACTAATTTTTCTTCCACGAAAGCTCAAAATTACAGCAGAAAGACAGATAAAGACAGATTTTTTGCAGATTACAAACACCTGTGCCACACCTCGTTTCAATCGATCAACAATTGATCGTTCATCCCTGTAAATTCACAACAGAGTATTACTTTACCATATACGAAGTCTCTTCATCCAGATGCTTTTTCGATCCACAATAACGTGGATTAAGTTACCCGTCGTTTTCTCGAATTAAACCGCTAGTAACCACCGCGGTCGATATTTATCGGGCAGCTTTCGCTGAAATCCACCTCCATCTTCAAACACATCCCTCGATCCCCTTTCTTCTCCCGTTACACCTTTCGCCCTTTCCACAATGCGTCCGAAACTTTTACGAAGCCTCGAGAGTAGCCTGGCAGCGTCACCATTGTTTCCCAAACAGGGGTTGTTACCACTTTTATGAGAGAGATTTCGAGCTTAGCCAGGCAGATAACTTCGCTACGCTCGTCGCTTAATCGGCCACCACCACCACACACCCACTCTCTCTCTCTCTCTCTCTCTCTCTCTACTCCTTCGATCCTTTTTCACCGCACAATTTTATCCCGTATTCATTCGTGGCCGTCCTCCAGAATCAAGTGATTTCAGGATCAAGCGGAAAACCTGACTCGTTTCGCGAATGCAATCGTCGACTGTTTACGAGCCACGCGATTCCTTTTCTTTCTACCCTCCCGGTTTTTCTAACGAGAGTATGGAAAACCTGCGAGATTGTTTCCCTTTCTATTCCGCGACAGACGATATTTTTTCCCGCGGGAATAACGCGAAATCTGACGAGCGTCATAACTCCTTCTTAATGCCGCCTTTAATCGCGGCAATCTTCCTGACCCCCTTTACGCGGACCTAGTGGACGTGATAACGCGAAATAGATGACGTCTATTCGGCTAGAAATCTATCAACCGAGGAGTTGAACGAACGTTTCTATCAATTAAAGAAATTCTACGTTTTTCGATCCTGTATTTTCTCCATCCGCACCGTCCTTCTGTCCAACTGAACCTGGAGTTAGACGCCTGTAGATACTTCTTCACACGCTGAATAATTCACGCCGGACCTGAAGAACTCGGTGGTATCCCTAAGAAGAATTATTCAAAGTCGCTTAGGATCACTCTAGCCACCTCTACAAACTTGGCAATTTCAACTTCGATGATTCCACGATGCCGCGTCAATTATTCCCAACTCTTTCATGTTTGAAAAAACAAAAAGAAGGAAAAAAAAGAAAAGAAAGGAAAGTCTATCTCCCAGGGTACCTTTGAACTCCACGAGAACACTCGTAACCAACCCTTCCGCTGTCCTCTGTCAAACGTTCCGGCGAGCATCAAACCGCGCTGGTTGTAAATTACATCGTAATCAATACTCTTCAACAGCCTGACGGCCGTAAAGACGTTACGACGGGTCGTTTCGAACCTTCGAATGGTCTCGCGACAAAGGCAGAAAGGGGTGAATAAAAGGAACGGTATAAAAACCAAGAAAAAGAGAAACCGGCGACGAATCGAGAGACAGACCTCGAAGAAGTGGTGTAAAATAGAAAAAGAGAATTTAACGCTTTAATTTTAGCATTTTAGACAATGAAACAGTTATCGGGTTTCCCTCGATATATATCGAATCTAACAGCGGCAGCGTGGCAAAACGAGGCTCGTTTTCACGAGAATGGGTGGCCAGTGAGTGAGAGAGGTGGGGTTGGTTTCATTTAAGCGTATCAACCGGCGAATGTGGGCCGTCCGGTGTTCCTGGTCCGAGCTAAAAACGCTTCTATACGCTATCGAACAATTCTCATCCCCGATTAACTTTAACACCACCGCTTCCCCCTCTCTCAAGCTTCCAGCGAATGCATAAAAATTTCATCGAACGGCATCGGTTACTATTGCAGGGCTAATGCCTCAGATTTCTTTTTTATCCCCCTTCTGTGGGTCAGGTTTGAAAAGAAATGTGCAAAATTGCTTCGAACAACAAGGCAAAGAATTTGTCGGAATTCACCGTTAACCTGCGCGTACTCTCTCGGTGCGTAAGCGGGGAAAGTCTCTTGACCTGGGTTTATCGCACCCCTTGCTGGCCTAAGGACTCGAAGAAACCAGCCAGTTGGTATAGTGCCGTCGTCCAACTAGAATCCCACGCTTAGGACCGCCACAATAGCTTACCATTCACTAGTACATTCCAACTCGAGTTATTTATTGTAACAAACAACTTATAAACATTACGCGTTGTTTTTTCACAATTAATCCAAATTTTCAACATCTATTCCTTTTTTCCTTTTTTAAGAAATTTTGGTGCTCGAACTAACCTCCATTACGCCACCAACTCTCGAATATTTCGGTAACTGATATTTCGAGTTCGAGCTCGTACTCGATCGTTTGTTTTTCTCTCGTGGAAAAAGTGGAAAAAGTGGAAAAAGTGGAAAAAGTGGAAAAAGTGGAAAAAATTGAAGGTGGACGTGATGGATCGTTCGGAGATTAACTTCTGTTCGTTTTAATTGATCCACCTAATGGCTTCTTCTTTTTGCCAAGTGGGAGTTACCGAAGGATCACAGATTAGCCATTGAGAGGAAGAGTTTCTTGTATTCGGTGTTTCTCCTTCGATCGGAAACAAGAATATTTCATAATACCGACTATTCGCGGAACTAATTACTTCGTTCCAAGTTGATTAAAGAGGTTCGCAAGGTGGAGAGTACGGAAAAGTAGGGAGAGAATTCAGCTCATAATCTCCGTAACAAGCGGCCTCTTCATCCCCCTTTTGCTATCGCTTCTGGCGAAGGGGCCTCTTCAATAAATCACGTGCTCCAACGCCGTGTAAACAGGGTTGACTTAATAAATCTAATTTGGAGAAGAAGAGCGCGGTGGAAAAATAATTTATCGCGCTCGGAGGATTTTTCGGCGGGCGAATATCGCCGGGAAACGTTCGATCGACTTTAAAACTGCCCGTAAGGGAATATTTATTAGTTTGAGCAAGAGGAAGATTCCTCGAGTGAATGTCGCTCTGGCATACAAATTTCGTGGAGATTTTTCTTTTTATCACCGGGGATACATCGTAACCGTACTTCTATAAATTTCATTTTTTCAAACTTTTCCTCTTCTTCTTCGTCGGAGTAACAAGGGAAATCTCTAAACGATTCGATTTATTTAATCCGACAACTTTCCGTTGAATCCTCCCGTTCTATGACAGCGGTTCTATATACACCTCATTTCTACCTCTTTCTCTTTCTCTTCTTCTTTTTCCTCCCTGAGTTATCCTCCTTTGAGAAGTTCCTTTTCCGTGGAACTCCTTGATTGGGGATTTGATACAGTTTTTTACGAGCTCTCTATTGAGAGAGGAATTCAAAGGACCAATCTTCGAATTCAACCCTTATTCTTATCAGACTAAAGAGAAATAACTTTTAAAACCGCAGTTAACTTTATTATTCCCACAGCGACGATATAAATGCCAATGTTCGCAAGAAAAATTCTTCGGTTCGTATTTGTTTTCTAATTAAACGGGAGAGGTGAATTCTGAAAGTGGCTGGAAATATTTTCTACGTACCTTCGACACAGTAAAATCACAGCAAATAACAGAGGAAGCAGTGGCAAGTAGAAATTCTCGGCAAAGGTAGCCTAAGTCCTCTCTAAACGGGAGAGCCTCATTTTCCCGTACGATGTAGTTCTTGCATTCAACCAGAC
>NW_017100229.1:3957045-3971731 GCF_001263275.1 Habropoda laboriosa | reverse complement strand
AACGGCGAAAACTTGGGTGGAACAGCGACTGGTCGACTCGATAGCCAGCTTTCGCCTTTGCCCCCTCATGCCCATGCCAGATTTTACGACATTATTTTCCTCGCGCTCTCAACTTCTCGATTACTTTTATTAGAATGCAACTTGGGGAATTAACGTGGCTGTGAACGTTCCACGGGATTGTTTGCGACTGGTGCTCAGCCCTTTCGACTTTCGACCGAATTGCAGAGGAGATTGCCTAACGGACTTCCTTACGAGCCGAGCAACGACCCGAGCCGAAAACAGAAAAATATCGGCCGGAGCTTCCAGCGAACGTGAAATTTGACTCGCGTGCCTGACAAATTGAAATTTCACAGTAGAATAAATATTAAGAGTTAACTCAACATTTAATCTTCCCAAAACTCATTCCCAAAAATATTTCTCACCTACTTTCCTCCACGTTTCCCCCTTTTCCCTCGCGTTTCCTTCAATCTTATCTCCGAGTCAATTTACCTCCAGCGTCCTCCTTCCTTCTTTTTTTTCCCACCCTACGCGATTTTCTGTTCCAGCATTCTCCCTGCAATTTCCCCCTGGTCGACCATCGACTTTGCGCCGTATTTCCTGTGTCGTGCGCCACGTCTACCTCGTACCAGTGCCCGTGTCAGGTTCGCTGGTAGTTGCTCTGCATAAGGGCGCCGTCCTCTCGATTTTACCCCGCGGTGGAAATAAAATTTCCTCATACACCCGACGTCGTTATCCTACTTTCACCGTGAGCGTGTCTCGTACTATCTCCTACTTTGCCCGGTGTTCACGTCGCGAAATCTCGCGTGAACGGAGTTTTAACAAGTTAAATGGCACGCTTTTTCCGCTTCGCCAAGGATCCCCAAGCCCCTAATCTGACCATGGAGAACACGATCGATCATTCTCTCAGATCAGCCAACTTTTCCTCCCCTTCCCTGCCTGCTCTATCCTCTTAAAAACGCTCCACTTCCCCGGTAGAATGAATGTAATCGTTAGCGGGGAGAGGTTGAAGACCGACAATGTTGAAGCTCGTTGAGAAATTCTTCGTATTCGCAGCGGAATGATGCACTCTCGGTATTCCGCGAGGAAACTTTACCGTTCCTCCTCCCCGCTCCCTTCGTCTTCACCCATTCCCGCTGTCAAGTTAGTCGAATGCATCGAGCACTTCTTACTTTGAGCAATTACTTTGCCCCGAGCTCGCGCGTTACTTATCTCGAATTAATACGTCTCCGAGGTACTTCCGATTTTCCCTTTCAGCCACTTTGTTCTGGGTAATTTCGCGCGAATGGAAGCGGGAGCGGAGCGGAAGAGGATTGTAAAAATAACGGCGGAAGATCAGTGGAGTACGCGTAACCGTAAAGCGGGCAGTTTCGCCGTCTCTCTGTGTGACGCGGAATTATGTCCGGTGCGACATAGTCGTCGCATAAATTCACCCGCTTAACGATCGCAATTACGCGGTAGAACGATCGACCTGAATTTTAAGCATCGATCCAACCTCCTTGCAGTTCGTTCTTATGATTTCTGAGTGGATTTGCGCGAAAATGTCGAGGGATTTTAAAATTCTCACTCGAGAAAGTTGTAGAATTTCAAGAATTTAACGAATTTAACGAAGATCGAGAATTTAAGTGTCCTATTGATTTTCGTTTTTTTTTTTTTTTTTTTAATTTTTTCAACATAAGGGAAACTTGCCAGCAAAGAATCTTGGTATTTTCATAGGGTTATTTGCTCGCAAGTGTCATCAGACGCGTGCACGGAGCGTATTCAATATCACGACTGGATGATGAATCGCCGAGGCTCGTTTTATAAACTTTCCTACGCCTAGCGGAGACTACCTCGCCGTTTTCTCTCACGGAAATCTTAGCAACGTATCAAAAATTAAATCTCAGCCGAAAATTGTTTTCCTCCCCGGTGAATGGAATTCTGAATACACCAGCCGCGTGAAAGTAACGTCTCCCTGTCCACCGTACCATCTGCATCTCTTTAATTTCAATTCAATTCTGAATTTTTCCTCAGTCCAATTTTTCTTACCCGTTTTGACTCCGGAACTTGAGAAAATTAGAGAAAAAAGCTCCAATGAAAATTTCTTAATCTGCACAACTCGTTTGCGGATATTACTACGCAAGTCATTAAAATCATTTCATTGCCTCGTTTGCCTCTCGTCCAGCACGGAGGAATTCGTCGTCATCGTCGTCATCGTCGTCGAGAACGGACCGCAGACGTGCATGCGGTAATTCGTCGCGTCGATATAGAGGAGGAAGGTTGAGCCATTCGAGGTTGCGGGCCGTAATTACGATGATCGAAGAACTTCGATGAAACCATCCCGTCGTCAGTCTGCAGCCGCGCGAGCGATCGTTTCGAGTTTTCCAACATCTGCAGCTTGCACGGCTGCGTTTCTAGCTAGGCAGCCGTGGCCAACGAGATTTCGACACTCGACTCTCGAACCTTAACGAGGAAATCGAGGCCGGAACGACGTGAAACTTCTCACTGCAACTTGCCACGATATTCACGGAGCTTTCGAGGCGGCAGCTTCCTCGATCAGAGTGTAATTATATTGGAAAACCAGGCTGATCCTAGTTACAATAAACGACTTAACCCCCACCGGTTCGAAAATTCCGGGTCACGAATTAAAATTCCTCTGGAATAAGAACTTTTTTCTTCCTCTTCCACGAGCTCTCTTGTATAGGGTAACTCGTTGTCGTTTACACTTCGAGCTGGAGATTGGAGGTTTTTTTAGATCGCTGGAAGGGGTTCGAGCCATTCGCCGAGTAGAGATAACGGGAAAATTGGCGGGAGGGAAAGTTGAATTGACATAACGAGTTCATTGCCCTCTGGTAGTTTAGCGGTTAATTACTTTTTTAAATTACACTTTTTAAACGAAGATAGATATAGGATTCTCTATTTTTAACGTATGAAAATATTCTACGACTTCTTACTCGATGTTATGCACGATGCATCTTAATTCACAGTTCCACGTGGTCCGCAGAGGAAGATGAATGCGGGTGCACTTAGTTCTTTAAAATTAATCTCTTCGTCAAATTAATAGAGAATAATTCTTTAAAATCACGTCACGAGGCTAATTAGACGAATTAGAGGTGTATAATTTCCACTGAAAATATACTCGCAGCGTGCCGGTTGGTTCGTCCTATCGATTCGTTTTAGACGGCGACATACGTATAGACCGTGCGCAATCGGAAACGACGAGATTTGACGGAATTTAGTTTTGATGCGACGCCCCGTGCACCGTGGAAATCCGGCAAAAGGGAGTACATGCCGACGATATCGATAGATGCTGGAGCTCATCCTACCCCTCGATATCTTCTTTCCGTTTCATTCCCGTGCACAAATCGAAACGAAAGTGGGTCACAGGCAAACAAGCTTCGTTTATCTCGCGTATTGCCGCGATCAACCATAGAATTTTGATCGCGATTTTTTTCAAATGCAAACGCTTCACGATATCGAACGGTTCTTCCTCGACATTGTCCTTAATATACTCCAAGCTTAATTACCAATATTTTGCCGCTTCGAGATCGGACGCGATTCTCGTAGAAATTTTTTTTTCAAATCACACCACAACGGTTGCAAGTGAATTGAAATCTACCTCGTTTCGAGGAGACTTCCAAAGAAAATGATAGGAAAGTGTAAGGCCAAACGTGATTATCGTAGAATTTTCGAAAAAATTCCTCTCCTTCGGTACATTATATTTTTAAATTATGTTTGAAGAAAATTCTACGGAAGTTTACCGCGAATTGTGTGGATGAAAAAATATTTCCTGCGTTCGTGTTCGATTTCACGCAATTTCACGAGTATCAAGTTGCAAGTTGGAGTGAAAAACCGTGAAACAATGGAATTTGTCACGGCTTTCGATGTTTCCTTCGAGCATCTGCATTCTCGTGCCGTTGTAACAGCTGCGTATAATTGAATTAAAGGTCCTGGTGATTTCACTGAACGCGGCATCGAAAGGGCCAGCAGCGATATGTTCTCTGTTCTTTCTTGCTGGCGCAGCAGCACGCATGGGATTCGAATACACGAATCGAATGGTAAACAGGGGGCTGGTTTATCCGAACAGAGAAGACTGTTCGACGATTTTCTCTACTTTTACTGCTCTTCGTATCGTATCGTTCCATTCGAGTATATACATATATATGCATCGAAAGGTGCATTCCCCGACACGGCGCTACGATATTTCCGACGAGATCGTCCAGAGGTACTGAATAAAGTTCCACCGTATTTCTGCTTCCCTATGGTCCAACGATACTCTCGACTTTCGGTAATTGACGAACCATGGAGCACTGTCGACGATAAGCCAGGCTACGACAGTCTTTAACTTCGCGTTATTGCCCTCGGTTTACTGTCTGCACCGGGATTTCGGGTGCAACCAAGTTCTATCAACTTCCTGGTTATTAAATACTCGACTCATTTCAAATTCCCTGTAGAATTGATACTTTCATCGGTGCAATCGCCGAATAATAGACGCGAATAGTACAATCGAGTGGAATAGAGTTGAGTGTCGATTGAACAGAAGGAAGAACCATAAAGATCGAGCAAACATCCCCGAGTAACCTATCGATAATTCGATAAGAAACCGGGTATTCTTTCACTTCCTACCAGCAATCAAACTGGTCCATTCACGAGGCTAATAATTCCGCGCTCTTTACGTGTTTCAGATACGCGCGCGTTGTCGTTTTACAGCTCCATCAACGGTTTTACACCGTCGCGTCGTAACGTCCAGTTACCCGCACGATCTTAAAGAAACAACGAAGACCTCCGTAAAACGACCGAAATTGATTCGACGAGCGTAAAAAAAGAGAAAATTTCGAATAAAATCTGACGGTTCGGGAAGAAAGTGGATCATGGAAAAGAGGGGAGGGTCGGGGTTCGGTTCGAACGAAGGATCGATTCGCGAAACCATCGAAATCCCGGATGATCCGACTGTATGACGTTCGTTTATCCTCTCGACGATAAGCCATGGCTGGGTGTCGTTGCAAAAACGACAGCCTTGGTTGAACCGCGACGACGCCTTTACCCCAGGCGTCGTTTTCCCATCGATAGCCTCTTCCTTTTTCACCAGCAACAGAAAAGTTACAATCTTTTGAACGTCACGAAGATTACTTACCAGGGCCATTGAAAAACTGATTGCTTTCGCGGCTTCGAACGATCGATGGGCGTTGATTCATCGCCGCTGAATAACCACTGAACTAACCCTGGAAATTGAAAATGATGCGTTGAAAACGCGAGGGAAGGTTTCAAGCTTCCATCTTCTTCCCTCTCTTCCTCTCTCTGTGTGTCGGTGTGTATATATTTTGATCTCTGTGTGTCGGTGTGTTGCAATTTTTACTTGTCTCGCTGGTAATACCGTTATCAAACCGGTAATTACGGCTGGTTTTGTACGTTCCCTGGCCGCGGATGCGCGGTGCGGAACAGTTCGAAACTCGATCGGTTGCAATAACAGCGTCAAAAACTTTGTTATTGTTTCCTGACGTGAGCGTAATAACCGGAATAACGAGGCGATGTATGTAATAAATAATGCCGTGCCGTTGTGTCGGATCATCGTTCCTGGCAATTATCGCCGCGGCTGCAACAGTCGGAAACTGTTACTCCCAGTTTTATGCCACTTTGTATTTTCTTCTCGACAAATTCTTCTGTACTGTCTGGGAAGCATCGCATGTGGCCGAACTGAACTGTAAATTTATTCCAACGGCATCGACGACATTATTTAACTCCTGGTCAAACGACGTCGGAATTGTAATTTCTATTTTATTCCTTCCAAGTACCGCGGGGTCAAAGGTCACGGGTAATATTTCTATCGGTTGTACAAGTAAGCTATATAAATTTGTTAATTCTGAATTTCGTGAGTTCAAATTAAAGTTGGACTAAAAATGAATTTTTCTTAGTGATATATCTATTTTGGTCGCATCTTGAAATCTGTGCTACAAGTTTAACTCGTTGTTGTTAAAGCAAAGGTTTAAGAATCGCAAGGAGACAGTCGGTAACTTTTCGATTGGAACAATTGGAAATTGTAATGGCGGTGAGTCGGTGTATCGGGCATTTCATCGAAATGGTGCTCGTGGTACCGCAGATCCGCGAATTCGCCTCGTAACACCGACCCGCCATAACCTCAACGAGTAACGACGCTCGAACTTCACGCGTAAAGGTAGCACGGCTGAAAGCTGGCCTTCGAAACTTCAAGCATCGAAGGGGAAACACACGGGGAATCGATGTAGCCGCTAATTGTATAGCCTCAATCGAGGGAGCTGTTCGATCAGGCAGCAAGCAGCACACGGTTATTCGCGATACGCTCGATCGTCTTAATTGACTTCTTGCTGGATCGTTATTGGATTCTCGCCTGTTATACGTTCGGTTGCAAGTTCTTGGAATTGCGCGGTTCGTCCTGTGGCTGTAGTTTCAATTTCGCGGATATCACGCGAACAGAGAAGTATTCTCGACGGATCTCCGGAGAATTTTGCGTTCTAATCGCGATATTTCCGGCATTTCGTATCGACAAAAGTCAATTATGCGATTGAACAAATACACAATCGACGGTTGAAAGTTGATCCAGCTTTGAAAAGCTCGCTACCCGGTATCCAGTGTCATTGGCCAAAGTGGTTTGACGGATTCGCGCGAGCCTTTCGCGTAAACACTCAGCGATAACATCAAATTTCCCGCGTTCGAGCTGTTCACAAATCAAATAACGACAGTTATCTCGTTACACTTTCGATACTTCCTCTGTTTATGGGGTAAAACGTAATCTACGTTGATCGTAGCCCTGCGTCATCCCGCGAAATTGTATCCGAATTCCAGCTATTGTAACATATTTGCAAGTCGAATGCATTACGAATTGCTTTATTCTTTCACCTATAGTTTACCTATACATAAATGTTGCGTCGTGGACCTTGATAAACTGTTATGACCAGGAGTCTGGCGCAGGTTGTTGATAGTTCTCGCTGGTTCGAGGTGGAATGAAACTTCGTTGAATGATTTGCTTTCGGTTCGTTGAGGTAGATGGTTGATAGATGTTTAGTTGATGTTCGGTTATTCTTTTTTTTGACGATATGCCTCGTGCACTCGATGCACTGTTAATGTGCTGTTTTGAGATGTGTAGATGTATATATAGACATTAGGTTGGTTCTGATTGGTGGTTGTGTTATGGAGGTGGAAAACTGTGACCTTTTGGTAACGATTGTCTGAGTGTCTTCCGAACGTCGGCACCTCGGTCTGGCGGCCAAATGTAACTAAGTGGCTTATTACCGAGACTTCGTTGCGTCCTCATCGGGTCGCAACAAAAATCATTATAATCTCTAACCGTGTACACTTACCATGTGTCGAGATAAACACGCTGTCGTATACACGATAAACGTACGTATCGTCGTAAATTAAAATAAAAGAACGAACAAAGAAAAGAGGGAGAATAAAGGGGATTTTCATCGAGGCTTCTTTAACGTTGAGCAGGAAATTTTTCGTAATTCCAATGCACCGGGAGCGGCTCTCGAAACACTCGAACCACACGGCTGCGTCGGTCGCAAAACCATTTTCATTATTCCTCTCACTTTGATACGATGGCATTTACAGCGTGAAATCCGACCAGCGTAACGGCAGCTATTCCGGAAATAATTCTATTTGCCGTATATTTTCTTCTCTCTTTTTTGTTCCAGCCATCCCGCGTATTCGCGTGGCGCAGCGTAAAAAATACGCGGGATCTCGATTGCAATGGAACCGAGCATCGCTCGTAACGATTTTTATTTCCAAGTGCGTAAAGCACCTTTAATATCTTTCATTCGGTTCGTGTTTTTTTCTTGTTCTCTCTCTCTCCTTTTGCTCCTTCGAATTCTACCACGTTCATTTCGCCCGCTTTTTGCTCCTCCGTACGAGAAACAGGCTTTAACCAGACTTGGGATTAAAACGAACGATGGAAGAGAGAGAGAGTAAGAGAGTATGTTTATGGATAATAGAAATGTGCACCGAGAGTGCACGTGATCGACGTTTTTCTAACAGAATTTTTATACGTTTATACGACCTACCCTCTTCGCTGTTCACTCCGCTTTCTTCGCCAAGAACAACAGCGTGTATTAATTTGCTACGTCGACAGAATGAACGATACGAGTGTATAAATATCGCGTGGAAAATAGAGAGAGAGCGAGGAGAGAATTAGGTTAATAATAAGCAACGCCACTCAAAACACAAGAATGCAAATGAGAGAGTATACGTGCACTTACTCGATTCAGTTTCTTTGCGAGAATCTGCTTCGCAGCCAGTCCGCGGATTCCATCAAAACTTCCCTTGATTTGACTACCGTCGACATTCACTCGTTCAAGTCTCAAGGATGACTGAGTCAGTGAACATGTTATTACGCTTCGTGCCTACGGTCTCCGATCCCCTCTTCGCTCGAAATTCTCCTTCACGCGAAATGGCCATAACATCGCGAGTGTTTACATATTCCGTGTTATCGTTCGTGAACTCTGCCTGACATTTACGAATATTATACAAACCACAGATTCCTTCATACCAGTTACCCTAAATTTAAAATATAACTTTAAATAATGTGATTTTTAACTGCTTCTTTTTCATTTCTGTGATATAAATTAATTTGATATACGACGTTCTTTTAATCTTCTGATTTAAACCAGTTTCATAATTGCTGCCACAAGCACTTAATTACAGGTGCTCTTGGTTTTTTTTTTTTTAAGCAGTTACATACTTCTGTAACGTGAATTAATGTAACAGCTAGCATGTGATAAATTTCATTCTTTTAATCTTTCGATTTAAGCCACTTTCGTAATTAACGGCGCAGGTATTTAACTGCAACGTTCTTTATTTCGGGTAATTTCATTTTGCCGTCTTTTATCATAGCAGAGAAGCAGTTTGTTCGAACGAAATAGACGAAACAAGAAAAAAAAAAAAAAAAAGTGGGAAATATTAGTACACAGTCGTGAGAAGAAATAGGGCTTGTTTTTCCCCCTGGAATGTTGTTTTCAAAACGGCATTCTTGGCCTGGATAGAAGCAAAATTGCCGAAAAACTTGCAGCTAAATATCGAACGAGGGGGGTGGGCGTGCAGGCGGCCCGAGCTCCCGCAATGTTTTCCATTTCGATCGTTAAAGAAACACGCGAAAACTAGTTCGAATGGGTTAAATGGAAATCGAAGTTTTTCGCCCGGTTCATGATGAATTCGCCACCGTCGAAACAACGAATTAAACGGTATCAAAACTCGACTGGTAACAAATGCGCTCGTGCAGGCGTATTGTTATTCGTTCGCGTGTTCCACCACCCTTCACCACCCTTCGCCACCCTTCGCCTCTCTCCTTTTTTTTTGGTTTTTCTGGTTTTGCATTTTGCGTCCTCGAACTCTATCACCATAACAATGCTCGTGGAAATCGGGGCCGCCGCTGCGATGATGTTCATCCGCCAAGCTATTTTTTAACCCGCGACAGCAACGCTTCCTTTTCTTTCTTTTTTTTTCCCACGCGTTTCGTATTTTTATGTGTTATTACACACGCGACCTATCCCGGGTACATCGTAGTGTAATTGACGATATCCGGTAGCACGCGATATTTCAACGGCACTGCAGAAGTGAAATCAAGAGTTTAACCCTTTGTTTCTCAGCGACGACAATTGGTTGTCATTTTTACTACAGATGTAGCACCGTTTCGAATTTTCTACTTTGCCGGAGAGTGTGCAAAGTGCGAGAAATTTATGGAACATCGGGAGAAAAATACTTCGTTTTGGTGGTATTTCATGGAATGAACGTTTCTAGCGTGAGATGAAAAAGGGTTGAAAAGATTGACACGAAATTCCTCACCGCCTCGGTTTCGGTGACGCCAGACGTCACGATCTTCGGGTGTCTTGGATATCTCCGGCTCCTTTCTAATCTTCGTGGTATAATTCTGGACAGTTTAGAATTCATCGAACGCCTCGAGCGTCACATTCGAGGCTACGATTCGCCTTGTCTCGCGGTTAATAAACACCGTGGAAACTTCCCGATCGTCGTTCCCCGGGAATCGTAACCCGGAAACTGGCTCCAACTTCCGGCACACTTGGCCGCTGCATTACGGATCTGCAGGCTGCTTTTAACGTACAAGCTACACTCCGTCCTACCTCGAAACTTCGCAATATAACAAATATTCCTTTGAAAATATCTGGGAAATTTAACAGAAAGTTCCACGTGTAAAAGTAACTTTACGTCGAAATTAATTAATCCTTTCGTTGTTTTTAGCGTCTGTGGACACTTAGCTATTATCAATCGATACCTAAGCGCTCTTAGATTCATACATCATTTATTTCACAAATATCAAATCAAGAATATTGTTGGGGTTAAAATAATTCCTATCATTTTCCAACTCCTTTTCCTCGTTTCCCATGGAAATTGTAGATTCAAGCTTCATAAGGAAGGATAATACGCAACTTCGTTCTTACGGTACTTTGAAAAATCTTGCACGATCGACCTATTTAAACTGGAAACCTCCGTACATCCTTTACCAACAAGAAAATCCACGGAATAGCGAAGGAATATCGAAGGGATTCCGCCCTTACACCGAATTTCCACGGGGCGAAAAAATCGTGCCGGTTGTCCGCGTTCCCACGAAGATTACCCCGGGATCCAAAGCTCTGATTCGGAAAACGTGCAACTGTAAGCAACCCCCGCCCACGCGTCACGTGACCGTAATTTCACCGTTTTAAAAATCCTTTGACCATTTCCGCGGCGAACGACATTTCTCACTCTCGTTATCGCGTACACGTCTAACCGTTCGCCTCGGTGTTTCGTAGCCGCGCGATTAGAAAATGGAAGGAAGAACGAGAAAGGAATTCAGATTGGTTATCGATATTCACATGCGAACGCGCAATAAAACCGTATCGCTGTGAACTGTGTTCCAAGTCCTCTGAGGTTGGTCGAAAGGCGAATACGTAAAGGAGAAGGAAAGGGAAGAGAAAATCGAGCGTAAGGGTGTCTAATCGAGCGTGTACCGTTATTGCTATTGTCAGATAGTACGATCAGGCGAACGAACCCGGTGGACGCCGCGAGGACGCGGAACGCAATATCGAACCGAAGTGAAAACAGGGTCAAATTGATGACACTGTTCTCCCCGTTGACGTGCCTCCCAGAGATTATTTGAACGAGCAGTCGATCCCGACCTAAATACAACGCCCGGCCGTTGTCTCCTGATCGCACAATGTCGCTGTACTGCTTGCTCCTCGTCTGGATTGTATAGGGTGAATCAAAATAATCGTCCAACGATTGTTGCTCGAGCTCTTTTTTCACTCGTGTCTTAACGACCTGGGAGGATCGTTGAAGAGAAAGGTTTCTGTTTCCATGTAGAATCAGTGAGAATTCGTGGAAGATGGTGTAATAATCGAGAATAAAGGACACGGACTCCATAGTTTTACCATAGCCGAGAGGGTTTTCCTTCTAGTTTCTGAATTTCGAATAGAATTTTGGAAAAATATTCAGCTGAACGTTCGGTTCGTTGGAACATCGAAAATCTTCACGTCGAAAAACCGGATTCTCGTTTCCATTTTAATTGCGTCGAGATTAATATCGGTGGAACAGAAGCAGCATCATCGCGATCCAATTCACCGAGATTAAAAGAAATGCTTGTCGAAACGGTCGATTTACGATGGTAGTTCCTTTTATCAGATTTCCAAACACCATTTTCATCAGACGCGCGCGCTGTATGATAGAGAATCGCGTTTCTGGGGGCCCGTGAAACCGGCCGTAGCGGAGGTGGGGAGATCCGAGCGCTGAAAAAGGAGAAATTGCTGGTCGTAGGTGAACCTATCATCGAAACGCTATCCAGGCAATACCCGAGAAGCTTTATGAACAATTGGACTCGTATTTCCGACAGAAAGTACATCACCGTGGACGACGATTTCTACGAAGGCGAAAACAACGAGAGAGAGAGAGAAAGAGAGAGAGAGGGGGGACGGAAATATGAAAGCTACGCCCGATCGAGCAGCCATATTTCATAGCTCATAAGGACGTCGAGACGTAGCTGAAAAGAATCGTCAATAGTATCGTATCTAAGTGGCCCGTGAAATTTCACCCCGTTGTTCGCCAGTGTCCCTTTTCATTCGTGGCTAGTCTCCGCTTTCGACTCTTTCACCGAGTATTTTTCGAAGGTGTTCGAGTCTGGCAAACGACCAAGAAACTTTCTGAGGCCGCCATCAACCGACCACGGTACAGTAATGACCTCAAGGGCGGTTCCTTTTGTACCTTTCTCTCTCTCTCTCTCTCTCTTCTCGTTCTGTCTCCTTATTTTCTTTTTCACCCCGCTCGAGCAGCACGATGGATTCTAAAAGCCATTTTATCGGCAATTTACGTCTGGATCCGGGCTAATTAGCCGGAGAATTGTTTGCGGTTGCAAAGGATTCCACCGGCCGCGATTTACTCGCTGCGTGCCCATCATCCGCGTAATTAAGTCTGCTCGCGAAGGCCGTAAAACATAATAAAGGTGAGCTCCATTTCTTTCTTACCGCGCCCCCTATGATATTAAAAGTTCTCCCGGGAAATTCATGATTGTCGGTGAAATTAATTATTCCGAGAAGGAAAAAGAGAACAAACAATAGGAACAATAATGAAAGGTAAAGAGAGAGAGAGAGAGAGAGAGAAAGACGCTTTGATGGTTTCCTATCCAAGGATCGTTCTCCACTTTTCTTTTCTAACGAGACGAAAGCTTGGCGCAAAAACGAAAGAAAAGCTTTACGCGGTTTACAGGGTATTACAGGCGCGATCCATGCTGATGTAATCCGGACGTGTAGCTTTTCGTGGTTGAAGGTCGCAAGAAATCGCTCTCTCTCTCTCACTCGATGAGAGTAGGCCGAAGGGATCGAAAAACCAGAGGATTCCACCCCACTTCGATACTTTTTGGTTGAAGGTCGCAAGAAATCGCTCTCTCTCTCTCACTCGATGAGAGTAGGCCGAAGGGATCGGTTTCTCCACGAGAAACCTCCGGTCATTCTGGTTATTCCACGAGAACAAGCCTTTTCGAACAAGCTGTCCCCCGTAGAAACGTGATATATAAAATAAAGGGAAATATAACGAGAAGGAAATTATGCCGTGTGTTTGAAAAAAGCTAGAGGAGAAAAAGCTAGAGAAAGAAATGCAAGTCGCTCGAGGGTCGCATCTCCGTCCAACGGTGTGGCGAAACTTCGTAATCCGCGTACACCGTTTACGCGAACAGAATGTGACGTGTATCATGCAAACGACCCTGGCGCGATGTTTCTCTGCATTATTAATCCACCGGACCAGTCCCCTCGGGGCGATGTGTAAATTAAAAATCGAGTTAGACAGCAGAGAACCGGCGGGGGAGCGAAGAAGAAGAAGAATTCTCGCGGCTTGAAAAACGCTGTGGATAATGAAGATTACGAGGTGGTTTATCCCAGGGTAACTGTCTTCTATCTCGCGTGTCTCGCGGAAGAAAGAAGATTTGCATGATTTATAAACCTAGCAGAGCATATACACAGAGTGAACGTCAAGGTCAGCCGAAATTCGCAATTCCACAGAGGAAAAAGGATCCTCTCGCCGAGATTCCAACGATTCTCCTACATACATGCATGTCGTTATGGTAATTCTGATCCTCCAAGGTGCTCGCATGCGCGTAGAATTTTCCTCGGGACCGAGCACAATAAGAGGGAACCACTTCCATATCTGCACGATCTTTTCTTCGCTATACGAGGTGGCTTTTGCGTGGAATGGCGTACAACAATGCCAACGAGTGCTTCCGGATAATAATAAAGATCGTTACGCGGTAAGAACGTGCCGGCGGGTTGGAAAATTTGTTGAGAATAAAAGAGGAGTAGGAGGAACGCTCTGTTTTTTCGGCCAATCTAATTCCACGGGACTTTCGTATTATTCCTCGAGCAAAAGTGTTTTCGGATTTCGTGTATTACTCGTTCGACCATTGTGTGCGCTTTTGATTATTACTTACGTTCCATCCCTTTATTTGATGTATTATAGAAGGGAATACAGCGGTGTCTTTTGTACGTGGAAAAAAGTGGTTTAAATAGGTAATTTTTAAATTTGCAATTTATCTAGAAGACAAGGAAATACTACCGAAAATGCAATAAAGACGACAATATCCCCCATTGTCGTTAATATTATTCCTCTGAGGACAACATTTCTTCTCGAAAGGTAAGGAAAAAATATTATCCTCAATGGGTTAACAGTAATGACTCTTTAATGAGAAAATATCGTCCTCGAGGGTTAAAGCAATGACGCTTTGAGGACGAAATGCTACTCTGAAACGCTTGAAAAAAGAAAGGACGAAGAAATTGTCTGGACTGCCCTAAGAATAATAGGAAGAACAGACGTCGCGTCGGTATCGCGCGGCGAGTTCGATGGGAGTGAACGAAGTTATAAACGAGAGGCGGTGTGGCTCGAATAAAAATCAGGGGTGGCCTGGTGGTGGTTACGAGGTCCCCGCGGCGGAAACCCGGGATGAAAACTCGATCAGCGTTGCCGGTGGGGTTGGGTTAGGTGTTACAGGCCACCGTCAGAAGGAACGAAGGGTGTCCAGCAGCGAGCGCGATTTCTTCTTCCCTTCCCCAGACGGTCATACGTACACCGCAGCCGCTTGGATATCGTAGCTCTCGAACAGATGAGAGGGTGGACACTGTCGTGGGTTGATTTCAAATGATCCTGGATTTCCAGGGGTGAATAAAAAACGTGGAAGGTCCAAGAGGAAAGTGAAATGAATTTCCCC
>NW_017100229.1:3916259-3957022 GCF_001263275.1 Habropoda laboriosa | reverse complement strand
TTTTACCTCCTTTTGTTTCATTCTCTGTACACTCGTCGCCTCTTCTTTCGTTTCTCTGTTTTTCCACTTCTAAGCAGGATGCTTTGGCGGATGAGTTTTATTTGCTGGACAACGAAATCGAGCGAAACCTGGAAAAGTAAGGAGGAAAAGAGAGAGAGAGAGAGAGAGAGAGAGAGAGAGAATTCGTGGAACGGTCGGTGGTAGAGAGGGTGGAACGGGGAAAATCCCGGAGGGAATGAGAATTTCAATGTGGATCGTAGTCGCGGATGATGATCGATCTTTTTCGGTGGTTGGCTATCAGGAAGCTAGAGAGCTCGAAAGTGCTTTGACCGTTGCCTTCGTTCCATGAATTTTCCCCCCTTTTTAGACCTGGCTGCCCGATGCTCTCGTATACCGAATAGCTAAGGGGAGGAAATTTGTTAAAGGGAAATGAGATTTGATAGTGGCGCTATTCGACCCTTTTTATTTCTCCATTCCATCACGATGTCTTCTTCCATTTCGGTTGAATCGACCAGTTACGCGGCTGGAAGGATTCGCGAATTCTTCCTCGTGCTAACGACAGAAGGGAATTTCTATTGAAACGATGCCCCTTTTGCCTTTTGCCCCGATGCCCAAATTGCTGCTTTCTCAGGTGTTGCAGCAATCTGACGCTACACTTTCCATTAAATACAAGTACAACTGTCTTCCCCCTTAAACACTTATTATTCTTTATTGATAGTTAAAAATTTGTCCAATCTTCTAGAGAAATATTCTCAGCTAGATAAATTTGTATCCCTTCGTCGCTCAAAAGTGTCCTTAATTACCTAAATAATTTTCGTCCTAACACAAGACGATACTTTTACCATTAAAAATTCCATAGAAATATATCTCTACAAACGTGGAACTAGCACGAAAACTTGCCAGAGTCCTCCTCCTTTCCCACCTCTAAAATCTGTCCACGATTTCCACGGAACTCGAAGCTGTCCAAGTGTCACCACGAGTGACCACGAACACGGAGCACCAACCAAGGAAAGAGTTCTCTAATTCGAAGCAGGTGTCGCTGCGTCGCGTGAAAAGGAAGTGGCTGGGTGCATCGATCTTTCTCGCGGTTGGTATCAGGACGGTATACCGCTGAGGTGCTTCTGGCTTTAGCCTTTGTTACCTCTTCCTCGATCCTTTCTTCCGTCCCCACCGTCGAAAGCAGCTGGTTTTCAAATATCCAATGCTGCACCAGGGGGATCCATCTCTCTCTCTCTCTCTCTCTCTCTCTCCTTTCAATCTCGCGGCGTTCACCAATGCCGAGGAGTTTACCACCTGCAACGAAGCGAGGCGGTGGTATGCGGTCGGGTATTCGGTACAAAAGTACTTTTTCCAAGGCCCGTTTGGCCGGCATCGAAGTTTCAAATGAGTTTCCTTTGAAATTTAACTCCCGCTGCCAGCGTGAAAGCACATCGAGCGGCACGCGTTAGCCCTGCCTCTACGCGTGTCTGTACCAACTTGAACGAAGGGAGATGGTCGAATGCAAAATTGAAACTTCACTCGCGATTTGCGCTTGATGAGGAAAACATGGATGGATGGATAGACAGAGAGCAAACGTTCCCTTTGCTCCGTGTACCATCTACGATTTTTGTCCCTCTCGTATCGACGGTCGTTCAAAAGTTGTCAAGAATTTTCAACGCAGAGAGAGAGAGAGAGAGAGTAGCCAATTAATCGTAGTAATATTTCTATAAAATCTCTCTCTCTCTCTCTCTTTCTGTTTCGTTAATTTCGAGGGCTGTGGCTGTTAAATGTCTAACGTCGAATAAGCAGACGCGTGACGGAAGGAATTAAGAAAGGAGCGAGAAGGTTGAAACGAATACTCCAAGTCGACGGATTCTTCTCGCCAGACGATCCCCGGGTATTCAGTCTCCGGAAAATTATTGGATAATCCTCTTTCACCATAATAATACGGTACAAACGACGAAACCTAGATATATTTCATAACTTCCCCCCACTGTTCTTCATCCTTCTTAAGGAAATCCTCCGAACCTGCGCCGAATTAGCTCGTCTACGAGAAAACGTGCGTCGTTAATTCTATCTTCACGCCACTTCGCGATAACGCGGTATTAGTTTTGAAAATTCTACCGTAATTACAGATCCAAATTACACGGGGGTGGAGGAGGAAAAGCAAAGAAAAAGGATTCCTTCCCGGAACAATTTAACCTTTACAAAGGTCAAAGGGAACTTCTAACCCTTTCACCTCCTAGCTGCTCTTTATCGAATGACTCCGCCCCATTCACCCTTCGGGCAAGTTTTTAATTAAAAATTGACAAGTTACAGATTAAAGTTCCACGTTCGAACGTATCCGGAGCGAGGCGGAGAAATTAATGAACAACGTAGACGGTGAATAGTTTATAAACGACCGGAGGAAATAATAATGGACGTGGATGGTCGCGACGGCAACTGGTAAAGCGTCAAAGTAACGTCGAACTGGCGGCGAATTACATGTACGAAACGGGGGAGGGGAAGCGGGACCAGTTCGCGGTAAGTCGAGTTTGAAGCTCCGCTTAAATTTTAAACGGAAGTGGAACGGAGTTGCCCTAAGTCAGGTTTACTGGACTTAGCCGTGGGAATTTCGTCCGGGATAATTAACGCCGGATCTTAAGAGGCGGGGCTCTACGGGACGTGTAAGTGAATACGGAACGACAAACATTTCGCGAACGAGCTCCTCCACCGTTTATACACTCGAAACATCTCTCCTCTGTTCTATCGATCATCGTCTCGAAATTCCACAGTGTTTAACTTTTCCCGTCCACCTCTGCTATTGCATCGCATTAATTAACCGAATACCTCCGCGGGGAATGCAGCAATTATCGAACATACAGACGTCCGAGGAAAAATATACATCCGCGGTGAAACCAATATATCCACCTCGTTGTATATTTCATTCCGTTCCGTACCGGTCGTCGAAATTGTTAATTAGTAAGTCGAAGGAAGAAAAAAAGAAGCACGGGGAGAGAGGAGGGCGTGGAGCAACGACAGGCTGCGCAAAAGCGTCGTCTATACGCGCCGCATCACGGAGACACGAATGATCGATTGTAATTGATACCGATATTCAATATTTGGTAATAATTATTGATTGAACAGCTTCCACTCCGACAGCCGTGCAATGGAAGTTATTATTCCGTTCTGGAACACGGTCTGGTGCTCGACGCGTCGCGCGCGTTGTACGGAGGCAAAAAAATTGAAAAAAGAAGGAAAAGAAAAGAGAGTAGAAAGAGTGGCGGGAGGAGAAGAGACGAGGGACGAGGGAGAGGGAAAACGAGGCTGTTATTTCGAATCGAGAGTACAGGGGCTCTTTCGGTGTGACAGGATGGAACCATCAGCTTTTCAGTATTGTGGAAAACGCCATCGGTAGACCGGACGGCCACTTACCGGCCGGGACAGAAAAATTGTGGCCTATTCCCGGCGAAAACGTTGAAAGCGTATAAAATAAAAATTCATAGGCGTGGACCGTCGGGCTTCCGGATATTCCGTCTCTCTGCTCGACACGCAATTTCCCCCGTCATCTCCTCTCCGCCGATTGTGTGCGTCTCCGCTCCCCCATCTGCCCCCGCCTTTGACCACGATGAAAAACCGTCCTAAAACGTAAATATCGTTCTCATTATTCAAAAATATCGTGTCGGACCGCTCGTATCGTCCACGTCCAACCGGGACATTCCCGTTGATTAATGAAGCGGAAATACAACCGCGACGGAATCAACATCGTTCAGATTCCCGTCCCTCTTGCTAACGAAAACCGGGATAACTGGCGCTCTTAACGCGGATTTTCACGCGGTCCAAACAAAAAAACCACACGGGAGAAATGACTTTTCAAATTTACGACAATTGCACCGGTGTCCAGCTGCCGCTGGTGTTGCCTGTAGCGTTGGAAACGCGACGCGGGCTCGTTCGACCGAGCAATCAGGCGACAAGCGTCATTCTTCGCGCGGGACCGTGTAATTCGCAACGGGGAAAAATAAGCCGGGATACGTACCGCGTAAATTCTTCCACGGTCGTTCTTTCTCCCGCCTACTTTTCGTCCCAGTGAATATATACATACGTATATATTTCATTTTCATAATTCATTTGCAACGCTTTTCGAAAGCTGCACAGGTAGGATTGAACGATGCTTACGGATATTCCTTTTGCAATTTCTCCCCCGTACGAATTCACGCGATGAATTAAACGCCCAACGAATTCCGGTCGAAAGGGAGAATTTGATAATATGGAAAAATTCCCGCGGGAATAAATTTCGCAGAGATCGTGTAATATTCTTAATGCGATGTTTTACAGCGGAGAAGCGGAAACAATGCGATTGTTCGAAGGGAGCCTGGAATAATATTTACGCTGGTAATCATCGTCGGAAGAGTAGATACAGCCGTAAAAACGTACAAGTGGGTCGTCGTCGTCGTCGTCGAAAATAAACGTCAAAATGGCACGCACAGGGAACAGCCGCATACGCTTCCTGGATGCTTTCCAATCGATCGCGCGAACTTCTATTTGTCAACGGCCATTATCCCTCGAGGAAGAGAAGGAAAAAAAAGAAAAAAAAAAAAAGGAAGGGAAATTATGGGTTAGCCGAAATAATGAGTCCCGGGGAAGAGAATGCGCCTCTTTTTCTCTGGTATTTTTCACCGGATCCCCAATAGAAACGAGACGACCGGGAGGAAATAAACGAGTAGCGACTGACTAGGGTGATCCGTTTCCGCGGCAAATCGATTACAACTTATAAGCAGCTTTGTGTAACAAGCGAATCGAATTGGACGGTGAACGTGTGCGTGTGTAACTTTGAGTTAAACGCGAGTCAAATTACCCCCGACCGCGCCATCGTCGATCATTTAATAACGAATTACAAAGCCTTTCGTACTTAAACGGTACGAGCGCTCTCTGTATGATCAAAGTTGCAAAATTCGTTTTCCGGAAGCGGTGAAATTATTCCTCCAAGTAAACTAGTAAAACATCTAACAGAGAAACGAAGAAAAACGCGAATGTTGCGGTGAAATTTGCAATAGATCGAAAGAGATACGAAGAATGTTTGAACCCTTAATACTTCCCGTGGAATAGGTAGAAAATTATTTCATGTATCCGGCATTTTATAGCGAGTTCATGGTGCTCCTGCTGCTTATTATAAGATGGTTTTACGAAGGAAATAAATGTCTCCGAAAGTGTCTCTACAGAAGGACACAAGCACGAGAGACTGTAAGATCCGATGGCTGACCAGCGCGTTCCACTACTACTGCGGCTGATCGTCGGATTCGTCGTAGACCATCGCTACTGTGTCAGCATATTCGAGCGGACAACTACTGACGAAATGGTAATAACGTAGGATAGCAGGGGTCGCTCGTAAACGCTCGGAGATCCAGCATTTGACAATCGTATTACTCGCATAAATGCACCGAATAAAGTAACGATCCCCTGTGCCCGCAACAACGTCAAACAGCAAAATATCGTTCTTATGAAAGAACGACGGGTGGAAAAAAGCAACAGAAAAGAACAGACACAAGTCTTCCCGTGCAATTGAACCCGAAGCGTGTTTCCGCTTCCCTTAATGCTGATCCAATTTCACTTGTATAAAGGTACAACGAGCTTTGAAAAAAAAAAGAAAAAACAAAGTGGAAAGAAACGCGAAAGAATAGAAGGAACGTAACGATAAAAAAAAGAAAAAGAAAGTAACGCAAAGTTGCGTTGATTTGTAAAGGAAGAAAATCATTATAGGAAACGTTCCGAGCTTTGTGTTGATCATTAAACCGGTGACGTAACGTTGACAGGGCAAAGGAGAACAGAGGGAAAATGACGAGGAAACTTTGAAGAAAGGAAATGGTAGGCCAAGTGGCTTGAAAGTGGGCTCATCGGTATGCAAAATGCAGGAGTCGCGAGGGGTGTCCTCCATTTACTCGACCGGCAGCCATACTGGGCGCACTGTTCTGCCACCTAAACCGTCCTTGCTACACGCCTAACCCGTAATTCCTGTTCTGAGGACCGGTCGAGAACTTTCCACCCCTTTCACGCCTTTTCCCCACTTCGTTACAACCGCTATCGGGCTGATTCTTACGTATCTACCTTTTCCTTCACCTAAATTCACCATTTCCACAATGACACGTGCAACGTGAATACATGCTTCTACTGTTCCCGCGTTAAACGAAAATTAATAAAAATACGAGAAACAACACAGCGGATGCTCAACGTGCAATATGTTTCCCTTGAAACGTCATCGAAAGCATGTCTGACTACTACTGTTCACCTCCACTGCAAGTGTTGCGTTTTATTTCCGAGACACGTTTATTTCCACCTTCATCCGGTCGCTCCAGGCACATCACAGCAACGCGATGCTCTTTTTCTTCCGTTGCAACGCTTTTTCCCCTCGTCTCATACCCCCTGTGTACCGATGCAACTTCCTCTGACGCGTTGCCACGGCATCTTTGATGTCCTAATGAAGTTAGTTCGCTAAGAAACTGCGTCGACAGTTAGATTCCCTCTCGCTTTTCTTGCCTCGCGTTAACTCCTCTCTCTCATCCAGACCCAGCAACGTCTCTCTCCCTCTTCTTCATCCACGAGAACGAGACCGGCACATTTCTTACGCGTGGCCTTTTATTTATCAAGCAGCTACGCGATACTTTCCTACGTTTCAGGGAACGTCTGAGAGAAAGAGGGAGAGATAGAGAGGAAGCGTAGAAAGAGGAAGGAAGATACGGTATAATTATGTAGTCCCGTTTGTAGCGGCAGGCATTAGCCTCTGTTTAGACTTCTGAATTTTAAATTCCCACGCCGGGCACGCCGAGCCACTTGAAAAATTAATACACGCCTTAAGGAGGAGTGGAACGGCGAGATTGCGCCGCGAGGATGATAAATTCATGGCCCAGATGCGAGGAGCGTGGTACTTGGTGGCCGGGATAATTCTCTACTCGAAATGCACGACTTTCTGTGCAGGGAAACCGGAATGTCAGCGATGACGATGACGATAATTCGAGACCCGCTTCCGAACTTCTCGCGTGACTCCACTAAAAACGTCATTTATCGCGGACACGTCTTCCACATTCTCGTCACTCTCTCCCTAGATATACCGAGTACCTCTGCTTCTCTCTCCGCCGGTAGAATTTTAAGTGTACATATTATACGATGCTCTACAGTGCTCTTCCAAGTGGTTTTAACTTACGCTCGACAGTCTAATTGATTACCACACATGTGGTAACACGAGAATGTACCGTTTCGGGAGAATATTCGTAGAGAAGATAGATAGTGGACGAGACTTGAAGCAAAAGTGCGATACGAAAATTCAGCAACGGCCCGATTCATCTCTACATTCCCTTATCCCTACCATTTGTCTCTTCGACGATTTATCAGTGACCACTCTCTACCACAAACACCTAACAGTTATCGGAACGCTCATCTGACCCCCATATTCCGCGTGGCTATCGCCCCGGAAAATCTCTGTGTCCACACTCGGCCTCCTTCTGTTCTCAAACACCATCCCCCAGTGGCGGTTAATTGAATCACGCGCGATGCGACGAATCATAATTCTATGCCTACCACGGCGACGTACACCCCAGATAAGTTCCAGTTAGTCAGCACTCCTATTGTACGCGACAAAAGGGGCACGTGACAAAGCCTGTGCCGCGGCGAGTTTCAGTCTCCGTTCGTACGGCGGAAAAGCTATAAGAAAGGCAAACTCGAATAAGAGGGACGGCGAAGGCGTCGCGTGAAAAACTTGACGGTGTGCGCAACGGTGAAGAATAATTGGAGGACTCGGGCGTGGCCACGAAAACCTTGAGAGATCCCGCCACGAAATAAAATGGAAAACCAGGTCTTCTTCTATCATCCTCACGGTACTTTCTTCAGCGTGTATGCAAATGGTGCTGGTGCTCTTCGATCGTCCGGAACGGAACGCGGAACATCGTGTTCCATATCCTTCTATCTTCGATCTCACGATCGACTTAAAGGAACTCCTTCGTTGTCGCAGCTTTCTGGGACAAGAGAACGGGAGTATAACAGTTCACCCTTCTTCTATCTTCGAGGATTTGTCGAAGGATTTTTCCAGAATTTTTCCAATCATTTTTTGCGAGTGTTCTTTCGTTCGGTTGATTTCCAATTATGCACGGTGTTATTAGCGGTTCACGGTTAATCGAATGACATTACCGTCACGGCTAAAGCGACGTGTAACGCAAGAAAGGTAATCGATAAAGGCTCAGTGACCCGGGACCGTAGTTGGTCACCGATTAGTTTAGGTTAGTCGGGGTCAGGTTTATGCCGCGCCCATATTCACCGCCGAATGTATCATGCAATCCCGTTAAAAAAAAAAAAAAAAAAAAAAAAAAAAAAAAAAAAAAAAAAAAAAAGAAGGAAAAATAGTACCAAGTCGCTGCAAATATTTTCCCGCGAATTTCTATTTTTCACAAATTTCCCGCGTTAGTTCGTTTGTTTCGCGTTCGAGCTTTTTCAATCCGATGTTACTTTGCCGGTATTGGAAAACCGGTATTGCAAAGGGTGAATGAAAATTGTATGAAAAGCGTGGGAATAAAAAATCAGCGACTTATCGAGTTTGCACGGAGATGTTGAATGGATAAGCTCTTCTATATCGCGGGAACAGGCGAGTTAATTATTCGATCTTCGACGAATTCGAGAGCGTGATGATTGTAGGAAAGTTTTGGGAGAGAGGAACGAAAAATAAAAAAGAAGGAAAATCACGGGACGAGCAGTCCTAGCCGGTCCGCGTAATCCGCTTCGACGGATAGACGGGCTGTGTATGTCGTTTCCCGCTTCGACGGCGCAATTTTTTTCACGAACGATATTCGACTTTTCTCGATAAACGAAATCGGATTAAAAAACGGACGGCATGGATTTCCCCATCGAGCCACGAAAACAATTACCGGCTTTCTCTGTGCATTTCATCAGTGTTCGAACATCCGTCGCTCACGACGCTGTCTTATTAAGCAGAATTTCATAGAAATTTGTAGATGTACACGCACAAAGGTATGTACCTTATAATATTTGTAAATTTGAATAGGAAGAAAAATGTGGAGAATGTATGCTTCAAAATTTTGCAGAATCCAACCCTATTTGCGAAAGTAACTTTTTCATATTTTTGCAAAATTCGGCCAGAAAGCTTGTAATTTTCACACGACACGAAATATGTTAATTCCGAACTTGAGATGTAGATAAATGAAAGTGCGACGAAAATGGGGAATAATTCAGACGGAATTACCCGGGTGGTCGTGAACAATTAACGAATGAAAAATCGCAGTTCAATAACTATTTCCAAGCGGGGAGTACGCGTTTCGCGAAGTTATCTCAGCAGAGTTTCATTCATCGGAAAGTTCCGCGAAGACGTAAATCCGTGCCGGGATCGGGGTCCATTCGATTCAAGAGCGAGGATAATGGTAGCCGGTGGCCTAAAGAGAAGTCTCCGCGAGAGCAATTCTTATCGGTAGCTACGGACGGAGAGCTCGGTAGAAGGAGAGTAAATAATTTAACCGTGGAACAGTGATTCGATTGTACGACTGGATGGTTCATCGTGAAGCGCTAAAACCCCCGTTCGACTTTTTCTATCTCCTCGTTCAACTTTCTTTCCGTTTTTTTTTTTCCTCGCAGTTTCGACTTGTGCAATTGAACCCGGGAAGGAAGTTCACTTTATTCATCGAGTAACTTCCTTGTCTGTTTCTAACAGGAAGATCGAGCAGTTCCGGTGTTTGTAGCCCCGTGTGAAAGCGCGAACAAACGCGCGTCGACGAATTGTATTTAACGACACCTTATCGCACTTTCAATTTCCTTTGCGGAGAAAAAGTGAATTAAAATCCGTCGGTGTAACACGGTTTTTCGCAATTTTCAACCTTATCCCCCGGTTAGATTAAACCTAATCCTATTTACTCTAAAGTATCACCTTTGAAGTCAAAGAACTTGGTTAATAGCATTCACGCTCTACCGAACTAAACTCGAGCTCCTCGAAAATGGTGTCTTCCAGCACACCTTCTTCGTCTTTCTACCACCTGTTATAACACGACACCCCATACAAGTGAAATCTATCGTGCTTTCCGGTTCCCTGCTCGCATTCATCCTCGACGAACCTCTTCTTCGGTGCATCTGTGTCAAATACTCCGTATAAAGCGTGCGAATAAAACGTCTCTAAAGTGAAGCTTTGAAAATAAATGCGAAAAAATTCCTTTGGAATATTAAAAATATTTTCCAAACATCCCGATCACTCTCGTACAAGCGAGAAAATTCATTTCACCGTTGCAAGATGCTGAAAATTTGGAAGGAAGACGCGGAAGAATCTGCAAGGTTGGTATCGCGACGACACGGAAGCAACGGGGCTAATTTAAGAAATACATGATCGATCTGGAGGGAAACAAGGGGTTGCCCGGCGCGAGTTGAATGCCAGCCGTAAGGTAGCTTCCTCGAGGAGGAGAGAGCGCATAGAACGAGCAGCGAGGCTCGTAAGGTTGCGGGGAAACGACTTTGGTAGGAGTTGCATTTTTATCCGGCCGCGTTCTCTCTGTCGACGTAGCAGATGAAAGCGGTTATGCCGGCTTCTTCGTATATTGCCCCGTTCTTTTGTCTCCCCGCCAGGCGTGAGCTAACCATCCCCTATCCCTCTCTCTCCCTCTTTCTCCAGGTTTTTCCATCTTTTGCTCTCTTCTTCGCGCCGACCTCAAAGCCAGTTCTATTTCGGTGCCATCCGACTCTGGTGTACCCAAGTAAACTGGCATACGACCAAATGCCGTGATACACCGCGCCGTACATTCTTCTCACCCCTAACGTTATGACCTGAGCCATCCTCCCCTCCACCTCCGACCATGGACCACGCCGTGGACCATTACGCTCCACCGTGTGCCGCTTACGTTATTATTGTATAAATCAGCCGCACGCGGCGCTGAATTTTCTTCTCGTTATGCCCCGACGCCGATTCCCTGCAGATCTAGCGAACGCCGACGCCGACGCCGCCTGCATCGATTTACTCTTTCTGATCTACGCGGAATGGGATTTTTCAGCAGGCTTGTTTGAGGAGAAATTTCTTCCTCGGTTTTGCCAGAGGATTGAGAAGAGTAAAGGAAATCTGAGGAATATTCCGAGACGCAGCAGTGGTCCCTTGGTTCGTTGCAAGGATGATGGAGGGATTTTTAAAAGTTTGTGCTGCGCAGAAAAATTTAGGACGTCTACTGCTGTTTTTTTGTAGGTTTAGATGATTCATGATGTACATGTTACTATTTTTAAAGTAAAGCTTCAAGACAATAGCAGCTTCCGTTCTTCGAAGAACGATTGTGTAAAAATGTCCACCGTGAATCTAGAGAAGCATCGGAGTGAGTATCGGGACGAGCGTCGATTTAATTACCGATTAATCCCCGTTCCTTTTGTTTCACATCGTGAATAACGTCTCGTCCACGATGCTTGCCTAGTACCGCCACGGTTGTTTTAATAACGACGATAAATCTACAGTCGGCTGAATGTATCCGAGAGCACAGGACCAGTATCTCTTTTTGTCACCGCCGGATTATTGCGTCCTGATCGTGCGACGAAACGTCGCGACGCTGCTTCGATTCCACCGGTTGGATATTACGGCATTATTAAAAATCGCCGGGCCGGCCCGCGTGCAGAACGATCGCAATTTAGATTCTCCGTCTACTCTGCCATTTCCACGCTTCTCTCTTTCTCCCTCCTTCGACCGTTTATTCTCTCTCTTCTTCCTCTCACGCTATTTTCTCTCTCTCTCTCTCTCTACCTTTCTATTTCTATCGCGAAACGACCAACGAGCAAATAGTAACTGAATGCAGATCAGAAACGACTGCAGCCCGATAACCGGATATCTAATATCTCACCGTTTGGCCTGTCGAACGCTGAAAAATACGCGAATCGGATAAACCAATGTCCCCTGACCATATTCGAATTCCACGCGGTGCGTCTCTCTCTGTAGCCTCCTCGTTGATCCCCACTTTTTCATCCATCTTGGTCTTCAAGATTTACCGGGAAATATTAATCGCAAGAAGGAAAGGCGGAAAGGCTACTTGCACCTTTCTCGAGCATCCTCGGTGTTAGTCGCAGCACTCCACGTCTACTGGAGGGTCGCGCAAACTTTTGCTCATAACAAGACCGAGAGAATGCCGCGTCGGTCGAAAAGAGAATGGACAATCATAGGGAATTACATAGCGAGTCGTGCAGCTTTTCTACATACTTCTTCTCCTTTTTTCTTAAGCCTATCCATCCGTAACGTCTGAGCATCGTGCATCATTCACGCGTTGTTCTCCCGTCGCGTCGGTCAAGTACAATCTTTAAATCAGAACTACCTACCGAGGTTCTCCTGTAAAAACTAGACAATTCAATCTCGCTTCGTACCGTCGGGGAGGTGAGAAGATATATTTGCCAAGCAGGAAACGAAGCGTGTCCTGAGAGCAGTTGCACGAGGAGAAATTAACGATTGAATTCTTCAGAGTACAAGAGTAGGAGGAGGGGCGGCGGAATAAAACTCATAAGAATTGATGAACCGAGCTACGGGAACCGGGGAATAGTTGGCGAGTTGAGAAACTCGTGAATTTAACTGAGTAATCAGTAAACTCCCATTACCCGCCCCCTTTTCTCGCCCCTCTCGGCACAACTGTAGTGGGCGGCTCTGGCGGGGGTAAACGGGGGTAAACGGGGGTAAACGGGGGATGGGGATTAATTATTTAGCCTGGAGCAATAAGACATGTCAAAGGTGGCTCTAACTATGGAACACGAAGCTGCCTCGGCCATTTCATTGCCGCGTTTTATTAATGGGGCTTGCCAGTGACATAAGAAAATCGCGATTTTATTTCCCGCGGCAAGAAAGAATAATTGCACCGTATATTAAGTTGGACTGGCGTTTAAATTACTCCGCGGTGTGTGTTGGCTAATAAAATTACACCACGTTTACGAAATAAAATTCGCAATAAGATTTTTTCTATCTTTTTCCTCCGTTTCCTTTCTTTCTCATAGTTTCGTAACAACCATAGTGATTTTCGCTCTTTGCTCCACTAAATTTCACCTTTATCTCTACCCTCCGCTTCTTCCCCGTGGGCGAACTTTCTTCCAACACCGGTCTATCCTTTATCCTCGGCCATAGGATAACGACGTCGTAACGTGTTACTATGTTACGTATTACGTCGCTCGTAACACGGGTGTAAAGTACCGAAGCGGGAATGAAATAAGTCGTAACGGAGAGCTGATTTACGGGTCGCGAGTGTGCATCCCTGAAAGAGGGTTACCGGAGTCTCTACTCGTACGCATCGCGAGTTCCCTAAGTGATGCTGCACCCACGAATACTCGTCATTAGCGGGTAATTTTGGCGGGCACGCCTATTCAGCTCGGACTTTTCTGAAAATCCTGCCAATTACCTCTAGAAAGAGCAAGCTCTCGCGAGCTTCAATTCAATTCAATTTACACGAAAATAGATTCACAGCCTACACGTGTTATTCTATGCAAAAAACTGAAGCTTCAAACTTCGTGGACACTTTTAAACACACATTTCACCCTCGCGAGGAAGAAATGTCACTAAACGTTTCATAACTGCGTAATTAAACAATTTTCCAAATAGAATTCTGTTTCTCCCTCTCCTAAAAAATTTCAGTGCTGTAAAAAATAATCAGGGAGCAGTTGCTATATAGAATACTAAGATGGTAATTTCATTTACTGTGTATTTTAAACGCGTTCCACGGCCCGTTTCCAGGTGTCCTGGATGAGAAGCAAGGACCTCCACATTCTCACGTCAGGAAACGCCCTGTTCAGCTCGGACACTAGGTTCGGCCCTCAGCACACACCGGGTAGCGACGCGTGGACACTACGACTGGACAACGCGAGGAAGACGGACTCTGGCAAGTACGAATGCCAGGTGAACACCGAGCCCAAAATGATGTATGCTGTTCAGCTGTCCGTGCGAGGTAATTGCAGTTTCTCCTGTCTCCCTTTATTTAAATCCGCCCACTAAATTGAATTGTCCTTAAGCTGCACCTCCCCTCCACCCACGTTTAATAACTTTGCCGAGTGCCACTCGTGTTGAATATTTTCCCGTTGGTCGCCAGACGATTCTTAATTATATGCTAATACCGCAGAAAGACGAATTTGACGAACGAAATGTGCGGAAGGAGAACAAAGTGCGACTTCATTATTCGTACTATCGGTAGAAAAAAGTTTAGAAGGAAAAGGTAGAAGGATCGTAGCGAGAATGAAACGAGCAAAGTAGTCGTTGGTGTTTATTACGCTTCCACCGATTAAAATGTAATTTTCATGCGATCTGTTTTGTGCGCGTGTTTGTCATAAAGTAGGGGGAAGACTGGCGGTGTGCTTTTCTCCTTTAATGCTTCAGTACATGCTTCTTCAACGTGTATGAGAAACAGTAGTTTCACGACAATTTCCATCGTTGCTTTTTGCAGATCCTGACAAACCGGAGGGATACGACGAGCCGCATTCTCAGCAGACGCGAATAAGTAAGTGAGCATCGTGAAAACGAGGGTTTATTTCTGTCTAGTGGTACATACACTTTGCCACCGGCGTGCCTCTAGTTCCCGTTTCCATCGAGTCCCTCTCACCATTGTAGTCGCTAGATAAATTTCAAGGCACACTTCAGCCTGCCTAATTTCACGCGCTAGTTTTGTCGAATTAAATTTAAATCTAGTCTATTCTCACTCTGCTACTCTCTTCCGAGGAAAGATAACGCGGCGGGTAAATATTTTTGCACCAGTCAGGGATGATTAAAAAATGTTTCCGATCAGAGAAGAAAAGGAAAAAAAAATAGAACCCTCTGCCGTTTTGTTACACATTTTCCACGATTCGCATTGACAGCGTGCACACAAACGTACACACGTCAGCGACGCAATCAAAACTTCATCGGAAGTTTCTACCCGTGCCAGACACTCATAAAAATTAATCTCCCCTTCTTTTCTCCCGCGGCCATTATGATGATCGTAATTGAAATTCTATTAGAGGGGGATATTACACTTCCCGCGGCGGAACTTTCTTCGTATACAAATTTGTAAATTATCAAGGGATTGACCCGGTTTTTCGAGGATTTAACAATACAATCTTCGGCTCGCGGGAGATCCGCAGGTTGTTTCAGGGGAAAACTTAGCTCATTCTCGAACAGGATTCCCAAGTCCCTTATACATGCAATTATTCTTCAGAATATTTCTTCCATCCCACGACTTTTCATTTCGTAATACTTGGATTAAACTTGCAACGAAACTTCAATACATCTCCGGCAGAGAATATTCACGTGTACTTGCACACAGCAAAATTATTACCGTTTACCGCTACACAAACGTTTCATTTCCACGTGAAATTTCGCAGACACATGTTGACGTGAAATGAAATCTCGTCGTCAAATTCTGGAAACGCGTCTGTTTGAAGCTATCAAGATCACAGGTTAAATGTAGTTACTCTCTAAGGAAGGTTCATAAATTCCGGAAGATCGGTCAGCGATTTTCGTTCGCCTTAACTTGCGCGAGATATTAATGGTGCTCGATCTATATATATATATATCCCCTATGCTATGAAGGATGTCGTGACACCTTTTATACACCGTTGGCCCGTTAAAAAATCATCCGACAGGCGCTTTTTATTTCTCCCGGCCGGATCCAGTCGACATCAATCACTTAAGGATAAGTGCGCTTCTTCGCTGGCTTTGACGGCCTGGGATCTGTCGTCGATTCTTCTTGCACCGTCATCTCTCCTTCTAGACGACGCTTCTTCTATCATTTCATCCCCGAGACGCGAGATTCCCGAATCTTTTTCTTTATTGCTCCCAGCTCTCCACTGTTGAAATTCAACCTTCTTCATCCCCTCTCATTTCCGCTTCTACTCGTCGTTGCAGCACGCCGCGGAATTGCCATCGACTTCGAATCGTTGCTTAAATTCAAGAGGCGTGGAAAAAAGAACAAGCGTGAAGAGTGCCGTTTTAAATCGAATATCCCTCCCTCGCTCGGAGAGAAAACCGATCGACCCGCTTTGAAAATTGCACACCAGGTATTATAGAGGGTAAGAGCAACAATAACGAGGCTACGTTGGAACGATAGACTGGATGGATGTGCCTCGACCGACTGATAAATCGAAACACTTAGCTAGAGTAGAATTCAACGTAGACACGAGAGTAGCGGCGGGCAAGAGTGTGTAATTCAGGAAAAATGTATCGACGAGAAGAGGGTGAAAAGACGAGTAAAAAATTGCGAGGTGGAGATGAAATTCGTGTTGAAACTTTGGAAAACGCTTAACCTGGAGATTCATACCAGAAGAAGGCTCTGTAGAGCGACGAGAAAAATAACGGAACATCTTGACCCAGACGAAATGGCTCATTTCTCGCGAAAAAGTGTCGCCGATAGGGACGAATAACGATTGAAGATCGCGGGAAAAGTGTGGTGGTTAGCTGTGTGTTTAGGTTCGCATCATCGTCGAACTTTCTGCGAAACAGGGGAGGAAAAACAGGCTGCCGCGGCGTGTACAGTAATAACGGCGTAACGTAATATTTCGCCGTGGAGAAATGCAGTTCCCCGAGGATTAATTCAAGTCTAATAGGATTATCCTTAATCCCGGTAGTCGTGGAAAACCTCCTCCGGTCCTCCGGGGTCTTTTTCCTCGTCACCTAGCCGTGGCCATAACCGTGCTTCCACGGGAAGAGAACGTGGCGTTAAACGAGTCTCAGCCGTGCCCTATCCCCTCTCCATTCCTCACCTCGTTGAATAATGTACGGTTGTCCTGACATTATCATACACCATAGGAGGTCCCTCGTTCCAGGGACCCATTGTTTTTCCCTTTCGCCTTCTAATGAATTATTACGCCACGTTTCCATGTCCTCGAACGCTTCTCTTGCTCTCTCCCTGTATTCTTTGTTCACACTTGAAACTCCAATTTCCGGACCGAGGATCTCGCTCTACAGAAGTAGACCTCCTCGTTTTGATGCAGCGACAAGACTCCGGCGAAACGTAATTGCCATTCTTCACACGGTTTCTTTTCGTTCAGACGTTTTAAGGGATGTTCCTTGTAGATCGATATTTTCTCAGCCAGGTTCGATTTCGAGCGGGAACTAGGGCGAACGGAATGGTTTCGTAGTCTGGAGAAGAACACGTCGTTTCACGGTGGCACGCATATTAAACAAGGTTCTGTAAATTAAAATGTACAAACCAGTCCTGCACCGGCGAGAGCGTGTTACGCCGTTCTTTTCCGGCTGGTGCAGCGGCAAGAAACGCGGTTTTGACTTTGAACGCGACGAAGGAAAAAGGTAACGTTCGCATTAATTAAAATAATTGCGTAACACTCGTCGAGGAGCCTTAATGGTGCGTGTTAAAGCGACTGGTTCTCGTTACCAAGACAAACCGTCTATAGACGGATATTAAAGTCTAGGAAAAGGATTACGTCAATTACCGAAGAGAGCAAGGAGCGCGAGTCGACGCTGTCAATTAAAAAGTTGCAAAGAGTTCTCTGAGGAGGAGAGTTCGATCGTTTTGCGGCTTCTTGAACTTTCTCCCGCCGGATGGTATTTTTCATTAGAGAAGCGATAATTAACTCGTCTGAAGTGGTGTTTCGATAAATGAAGTCTGGTGAAATTATTAGCGAGAGGTTCGGCCAACTTTCGCCGAGTTCATTCCGCGTTGGTCACATCGCGCTCGGGAATCTTGACTTCGTCGTACGGTGCGCACGGTTTTTAACGAATCCACTTTTTTTCTTCTTTCAGGCAGGAAAGCATAAAACACGCTCCGTTCTTTCTGCCACGTTCTTCTCCTCTCCGTGTAATTACTTTCTTCGTCGGTTCTCCCGGCTATAAGATGTTTAACATCTTATCTTTATTTAAGCGGACGCCGCCGGGACACACTTCTCTGGCTCGTTCGGGAAATATCGCAAACCCTACGATCCATAATCTACGATAAATAGAAAAATTTCAAATTCAAAATCATATACTTCTAACCAGAAAACAATCCCAAAAATAATTATATTTAAAATTGTCCGACAAGTAGAAGTAACATCGTTCGATAAAAAGAAAAATTATTTCGCACTCTCTAAAGTAATCAGAAAAAATGCTGGTCACTTTAACTCTTTGCACTCTAGTGGCAACTGAGAAACGACGTTACTGCCTACCACTTGGTAAAAAATTGATTTCACAGGAATCGTAAATGTCTCAGCAACGAAGTAGTTTGAAAGAATATAAAAATACATGAAATATACATATAAGGGTTAATTGCCCCATTGAAAATCCCAGTATCTCATACACCCTTCAAGAAACACCCTCTCCAACCAGCAGATATCCACAAACCAGGACCGCAATGAACTCGACGACTTAACGTCACGTTAAACCTAGCTAAAGCTTGGGGAAAAGATGTTACCAGTGGTATAATATTTGTCCGTACATGGGTTGCAGGTTACGAGAGCACGGCGCCAGTGGCGGCCATAATGGGTCCTCGGGAGCAGAGGGTGGCATCGGGGTCGACGATCACCATGAGGTGCGTCATATTGTCCCCGTATCAGACCCGGCCCATCAGGGGCGTGCAATGGCTCCGGGATAACAAACTCCTAACATTCCAGGTAACGCAGCCCTGCTACTACTCGTGAGACCAACTCTAATGAAACTTTTTACACCAACCTCTCTCTCTCTCTCTCTCTCTTTCTTCGACGCCTCTCCTCGCGGGAGAATCTCGTCTCGAACCGAAAGAAACGCGATCGTAAATCATCCGGCCGGCAGGAGGCGCGACTCCTTGCACGGTTCGAATCCTTCTCCTAGACAATTTTCGTCTACAACGTATACACTAGTCGAGCGGAATAGAAATTTCGACGATGTTTCGTCGCTCTCGATACGAACGCACGGTGTGTACACGTGTAATTACAAGGGAGAATTGAAATCGATCGGTGGCATGAAAAATTCTGCGGAGTGGATAGGGTGAAAATTTATCAGCGACGGGATTTTGCAATTCATCTCGTCGGATTTATTACGAAATTACAAACCGTGAACGTTTCGCGCGGGTAGGAGATGAGGGAGTACGGGGGTTTCGGTGATTTATTTAATTTCCTGCATCCGCGATATTTTGTTGATCGTAATATTCTCACGGTCAACAACCGTTGGACACCGTTCGCGAAATAACGCGTGTTTTACCGATAAAACAGTATTCATTGTAAACACGAATCGTTGTTCGACGAATTTCTCTTTCGTGGAACCGGGTGACCAGGGTGGTGCTATAGTTGCCATTCGTAGCTATAGTTGCTCATGCATGGAGGGAAACAAAAAAGCTCTCCGTGTTGTACGATGGGTTGCACAGGCGTGTGTCTGTTGCGCGGAATTTCACGTTGCATTCGACGTGTTTGCATTGCTTGCAGGCTGCACGAGGGGGAATAAACGTGGAGACTGAAAGAGGCGCGGCACGGACGGTCTCGGAATTGACTCTGGCGGCGGTCACGCCGAACGATGTCGGGAAATATTCCTGCAGACCCACCGAGGGACGAACCGACACTGTAATGCTGATCGTCGAACCAGGTTAGCGCTGAAATTCCCTCTAAAAGCCTCCTATTTTTTCTCCCACCTGCCTCGCTTCCCCTTCAAATATTATTTTCTCGTTCGAGGTTACGTTCGATTAACGAATTTCTTTGTTACTCCGTCAACACCGTACAGCAAGTTCACAAACTGTCCTACCGTGCGCAAAAACTACGAAACGCCGAAATTTTAAAGGGCAGAAAATTTTCCTTCTCAAAGATCAATCTTCCTCTATTAAAAATGCACACTCTAGGAATTATCGATGGAAGATAATACATATATATGTTTAAGGACACGTCACTGTGGAGAAATCAGAGTACACAGCAAAGGTAGTCGACACTCTCTAAAATTGAAACCCAGTTTAATAATCCAGGCCCTAGAGCGGGCACGTCTGGCAGAAAAATACGGACAGCACAAACGTCTCCGCGTAATGGTGGCCGTTCCGAGCAAATTGCCGCCATAAAAGCTAACCCTAAATCGTCGTTCCGGCGCGATCAAACCGCAGAACAAGAGGCTTCCTCCGTGCAGCTCATTGGCTGGAGCATTACGAGCGGCCCGTACTCGGGCATTTATATTCGATTCTCCTTATAACGTCTTCGTGCACGCCATCCGAACCGTACGAATAAAGAACGATGTAGAAACTAGAAGATAAAAGAACAGAAAAAAAGAGAGAAAGAGAAAGAGAAAGAGACAAGGCAACAGTGGGTGGGTGTATCCCCATGATCTAAAGTCGCGCCTCAGGATTACTCGAAACACTTTAAAGTTTTAAGGAGGCGGCGGTATTTCACGGCGGGACTATTTGTCTAGCTCAGCCTCTTGGTTCGCCGCGAGGACGTCGTTTGGCCTGGCAAGAAAAAGGGGGAAAAATCGAGAAAATCGAGAAAGAAAGGGTGTTACCAGAGGGTGGAGATCTCCGTGTTGTCTAGAGAAAAAGGGAGGATAGAAAGGGCGGGAAAAGGGATTGAGAAGGTGGAGGAGGAGGGTTAGAGAAGGAGTGGCGTAAGCACACTTGCATACGGAACTCGCAGCCAGTAGTCTCTATTATCGTGAATTTTCCTTCGGAAGTTATTGCGACGAAGCGGTGGGCCGCGCGACGTCGCATTTTTCCCGCTCCAGCGACGCCCACCAATAGCTCCCTATACGCGTCTATACACACTCACACGTACACAGCCAACCGAGATATTCCGTTTCTCTTGTCCCGTGTACACGGGGCTACGGAACGTGGCCGTAAATCAGAACTTCGCCGACTCGTTTCGTAGTTTCACAGATTGCATCCACTACTCTTCAGAACCCCGTCTTCTACTTGCCCATTTTCTCAGTTTACGGAGAGATACTCGAGGGTGTTGGGATAAAGCGTTAGGGTTACGTTTACGTGCTGGTTTTAGCGGCGATAATATTGGTACGAGTTCAGGTAAAAGTAAGGTTGCCTCGGTGAAAAGTGTCCAAGTGATTCTCGAATAAGGTGGGGGACGAATAGGATCGAGTTAACTCTTCGAGGAAAATGAATTTTCGATACTTGTTGAGAAAAGAGTAATCGTTGCAACTATCGTCGCGTCAATTTTTCATTTGGTCAGTTCACCTTTCGCTAAATAATTTCAATCGTACAAGTTTGCAAAATAAAATAACACCGGATAAATAAGATTGTAAATAAATGGGAAAAGAAGCACACGTCAAGTCGATACTTTTGTTTTATGCGAACGGTCGAACTGACTGGTTAAAAAATAAAATACACAATAAAAAGATAGGAATCAGTGGACGTAAATCGGCATAAAATACTCGTCCCTCGATTAAGTGAAAAACGAACGGCGTAGCGTTCGCAACATTTTGCGCCTCTGCTTATAATCGATGTTGCACGGAGAGATGCCGATCGGGCTGATAAATCAGAGTATCGCCGATTCGCCGCACGGTCCTCCAAATTGCGAATTCACGCGAGTTTATGGGCACGCGCGAGTAGCTGCTTTCGGAAAGAATTACCGTTCGCGCGGAATTAAACGCGACCGTCACGGTGCTTCGACGTCGAGATGATTTTTACGAGCTACAAGCCGACGTAAATATCCCTATAAATATCGCCATAAATGCCTCGTGAATTGTGAAACGCGTCTCGATGAAACATCGTTCGAATTTTAAAGAATCGATCGATTGTGCAGATAAGAACGTGCAGATAATTCAAACGTGTAAACGAACAGAATTTTAGACACCTTTAAAAAAGAAAAGTTCAAAAAATTCATCGATAGAATAATAACGAGACAAGCTTACCTTAGAGATCACGTCACGACGAGGCGTTTCATTTATCAGATTACGTCGTCACCAAGCTCCAATCAGGACACCAGTGAAGAGTTCACATCACGATTCTTCATAATTCACTTTGATACACCTCACTCGAAGCTCGTTGACAGACTGACCTCCGAGAGCACAAGTGTTTCACTTATACGACTGGTGGGCATAAAATGGAACAGGATATTCAAAAAGAAAGATAAATATAAAAAAAAAAAAGGAAAAACAAGCGGTAAAAATGTATTTCTGCCAGAGCTTATCGAAGCAGAATTTTCTCATCGAAATGTTTTCTACACGTCATAAAACACCGCGGTACCGTGTACCAAGCGCAACGAGAACGTTGACCACGGTGATAAATCACAAGTTTGCCGAGTACCGTTCTGCAGATCGCGGATTTACGCGCTTTATCGCGACCACATCCGCGCTTCTATAAGCTGCAGAATTAAAGGCGCCTGTCCACGCGATCTTTACGAGCCGACGTGCACACACGTACCACGTATCCTCTCTGTGTTATCGTTGAAAAATCACTCACAATCAGACTCCGGCCGATAGTAGCAGTTATGCGTAAGGTGAAAGATCTGTCTGGCGAAAAAAGCAAAAAAGAAAAGAAAGAACGAATCAATTTTATTAATCGACTTGGTGGTCGAACAAAATCGACGCCACTTGATTAATTAATCCGTGGACGCAAAAAGGGTACGGAGAGAAAAATGACTTTCGATCGCAGCTTTCCGACAAACCGCGACGACGTTTGAAAGCGTACCACGTTAATTTTTCACTCTGTCACGACGATTTATCCGCAATATTATCGAATTAAATGAAATATTGAAAGGGTATCAGTGGTATCTAGGGGAATATTTATGCAGATTCCCCGGCGCTCACCTGTTTTACGAAGTTTCTTCTGCTGCAGGGGAAGCGATATTTCCATTAGAGGTTGAAATACACGGGGAATTAGCGTCGCCTGAACTCCCATCGATACAACCGACAACCGCAGGCAAGAAGCGTCATTTGGCTGATTCGTCGAATGGCGGCGCGAGATTTAACGACTTTTCCGGAAGCCAGCTGGCAAAAACCGGTCGGGTAGAGTGCCAGTCCCCGGTGCAAAGTCGGCTTCTTGCACAGTGCCACCGTGTCTGAGCTAATTCTTATGCGATCGTAAATAACGTCGCGCATATATCAAAACTTACAGCGACTTCCCATCCCTAAGACCTCTGGCAATCGTCGCCAGCACCTCTTCGCGTCGCAACAATCCTGTCTTATCCCCTTCCGTGCTTCCGTGTTTCTCTCCTCGTTCGTCAAGCCTCCATTTCCCTCCAAAGTCACAGATCCTTCCTCCTCTCTCTCGCTCTCTGGTTCGGTGACAGAAGCTGCCAGAAGCACTCTCAGCGGCCAGATTAAAGATACAATTCCACGATTCTATTAATTAAGAAAGTTAATTACGCCGGAATTCAATTTTCCTAATTGCACATCACCGTTGAGTTCTCTCAGCGGCTGTCTCTCCTCTCGTCTCCTCGAGACCTATCCCCGATATCTTCATACCGTCTTCAAGCCTTTCGTTCCAAAACTTTTCACCTCCTTTTCTCTTCCTTTTCGTTCCGTTTCGTTATCTTAGATCAGACCTCTCTTCCATCCTTCTTTCCTCGTCCTTTCCCGGATTTTCGATGTTCAGGCTAGCACACCGACCGAATACGCACACCGAGCGTTTCTCCGCGGAGCTAATCTTCCGGAATCCGTTCTCGAGCGGTCGCGCGATCTCTCTTCTTCCTTCCTCCTCCTCCACCACCACCACGTCCCCTTTGCAAGTTGTTCCGTGAGCAGAGAGATTTTAATATTTGGCTCGTATTCAGCGGCAGCCTATTAAGGACGACGATGAGCTTTTAGCGCTGTTGCGTTTCGGATTACGAGTTTGAACAGTTTGCTGGAGGGGGGGAATTTGGCTAACGACTCGCTCGTGAGGCTACCGTCTCTCTAATGGCACGGAAACTACGGTTAAAAGCGGAGGATCGCGCTTTAACGGCGCTTCGTGCACGAAAGAATTTCGTCCGCCATCTTAGCGCCGGGTAAGGGAATCCTTGGATTGTGATTTAACCCTTTCGTGGACGACTTTGTGCAAAAACAAATATTCATTTCACGGCAGAATTTGTCCAATGACCGTATTATCGATTGGAGAAACTTCCTATTGGATTCCTCAACGGTAACTTAGCAAGAAACAAAATGGCAGAATTTTTCACTCGAACGATACACGACCTAATTGAAATTATTTACCAAAACATTCGCCGAAATGCGTGAAAATTCTTAGCACCCAATTCTGGGCCATTTGTAAAGCCATTTGTGGGCCATTTGTCAGGTCTAAGGAAATATTCGCAGAATAGGTGATAGACTGGAGATGACCCAATACACGAAAGAATCCTAGTAATTTCTAATGGCTCGCTATTGATCTTGACGTGACGGGGCCAAGGGAGCATCATCGTTGACCTTAATAAGATTCCGAGTCTAGGACAGCGTTTAAGGCCACTGCTAGCGGGGCCTTGCGAATCAGCTTTAAGAGCACCGCCGATCTGGTTCAACCCGTGGCTGGCGGATGGTCTTATTGGGTCACTGGTAGTGGTAATGGATCGTATAAATCAGCCATAAATGCTCCGCTAAGCTAGCCTACTAAGCTTACCAAAGAACTGTAGATCAGCCAGGCTATCGGACGCTACGAATTAAATATAGGATGCAGTGATTAAAGAAAATTATTAAGGCCAGCTAGAGCAATCTGGTGGCGCTTGAACGATCCCTACGGGAAGAGAGCTTTATCGCTGCGAATTATCGCGCAACCATTACCGCTGCTAATTGGTCCACGATTCTAGATGATCGCTCGTTTCGTTGTTCCGTTATCGACATACACCAGACGATATTAATTGTCATTCCTTAAAGAGATTATTGTCTGCTCAATTCTCATTGCTCAAACTATAAAGATAAATATAGTCCTTGTAACAGTATCAATTATATTATTACTTTCTTGTTTGGAAGATTGATTCGTATTTCAATGTAACAGTTTCACTATAGGTTCAAGTCCAGAATATTCTGTTCCTTTCAGTAGATTCGAAATTATTTTCTAGAATGATTCGATCTGGTAAAGTCTCCATGCTGGAGAGAATTTAAGAGAACTTCCCTTCGAATCGATTCGTTAATGCGAAAGTCTGGCTGTTGTTACGAGAAGAGGACTTGGGCGTTACGACTATCGCGGAATCGCGAATGATCTACAAGCTCGAAAAGTTGCACAAGTACCACACTCCGATTCGTCTAGCTTTCCTGAAGGAACTCTCGGAAATTGTCCTCGATCCTACGCGCTTCTCAAGTCGATCCCTTTCCTCGAGTACTACTCGTCGTACTTTGGAAATGCTTCGGGAGTCATTAGAGCGATCGATACTCAAACTTCGATGGATACTTTCGACTGTATACAGTAACATCTCTTCACACTGTCCCTCCTTATTATCACATATTTATTATTAACCCCCTCTACCTCCTCCCTTATACATAAAAATTACAAATATTTTTTTTCCAACGTTGGCGGTCACCCATCTTAACATTAGTCGCGAGGAACGTAGCTTGACTTGGAAAGCTACCGAAGAGTCACCCTGCCCACTCCCAATTTCTCCCCCGGCAAAAAAATTGCACTCTTATAGTATTTGATGTGACAATAACTATAATAAATTTACTACAGTCATTTGACATAAAATAGTCACTTCTAAGTCTTTTTCATACGAAAAATGTTAAAAATAATCGCTCGGTTACCTCGACCCTCGTTTCATCCTGATCCTTTATTCCTGGTCCTTGTCTTCGTTCGGCAAACCTCGTGCCTCCTCTACCCAAACTGACGCCATTCGGTTCCGACCAGAGCGACAGTGTGAGAGATATTACATACCGAAGCTCTCGGCTGGCTGTAGCGCAACATTTTTCACCGGCGTGGCGTGGCGTGGCGTGGCGTGGCGCATACCATCCTCATTTCCGCCGCGAATGGAATCGCGAAAGAATGGTATTTCATTAACGGTACTGATTGAAAAAAAAAAAGAATCTTGAGCGCGAGGTAACGCGCGATAATCGCCTCCCAACACGACGGTGAACTGAATTCTATCGGTTTGATGGTAATTTGAAAAACACCGGCGTTCATAGACCTCGATAAATTTCACGAAATAAGCGCGTTTAGCGATCAAAAATCTCTCATTCGACATTCCTTTTTCTCACATTTTTTAATAACACCAGCAGAGAAGAGGATAGAGAGGGAGTGTGGGGCGGTGGGAATGAATTTTCTAGCTTCAATTCAGCCAGTTATTTCAGGTCGGAAATTTAATAATATCGCAGCAAGAGCGCGCGGAGGGTTTCAAGGTGAGGAACAGGGGCAAAGAGAAAAAGGCAGGGGCCAGAGATGAAATTTGGACACCTATATGTATATGTATGTATATACGTGTACGCTTAAAAATCTCAGAGGTAGCCATGAATCTCTGAACTAAGGCGACATATTGGTGTACCGGGAACTTCGTGGACGGAAAATACCTTTAAAACTTATAATAGTCACATCTAGACACCTTGCTTCATCAGTTCCACTAAACTTTACACTATCTTTGTACCTGCATTACCAAGAGTTCCATCACTTTCAGCAAAAAAAATTCTGCAAAGAGTAGCTATAATCCAAGAGATCAATTTCAATTTCCGTAGGTATCTTTTTGTAAAGGGAAGTTAAGCAGGTACACGTCGAGGGCTCTGAACGACAAACATTCGAAGCGAAGCCACGGAGATCATCGATTAATGCCAAGCAACCCCGACCGAAAATCCATCGATACTCTGCCACTCTAATTAAACGTTCAATTGACCGTGCCCTATCCGGCCAGCCAATTAACTACCCTTGATACCGATCCTCGACAAAGGACGAGAGCGGATCGTGCGCTGATGTCCGGAATCCGCCGTGATCTTCTGGCCATGAGGCGCCAAATACGAACAGACTCCTCGAATACCGAGGAAATTGCATAAACCGCAAGAGATAGGCTCTGATACTTGGAGCGTTCCATCGACCGTGAATCAACGAACATTGACGAAGATTTACAGCCTCCCTTCATCCGTTTAAACCCTCTGCCACCTGCGTTATCGAGGAAAATATCTCGGTGAAAATTGAATATCTCGATCGGCGAGGATCGGGGAGTTTCGAAAGGGTTGATATCCTGTCGTCTTCGTGGAGGAAAGATGAAGAGCTTAGAAGATTGGCTCCGTTAAGTCCGTTTAAATCGGAGACTGTTTCGATATCGGCAGATCTTCCTCTGATGATCTCACTAATGATGCGTTTATCTCACTAGTGATACGAAATTCATGCACACGTCTAATGGTAAATGGTCCAACGTAATATGTACAAGCACGTAATTCGACCATTCGGACTTTAGGAATTAATACCGGTAACTATGATCAATCATCGTCGATCCTTGTGAGGGATTACTATCTGTACTAATAATTACGTGTGATTGGAAGATTGAAAATTAGCTGGTTCAATGATGTCCGAATAAACGACGCTAACGGTAGTTACATGATCGATCGGGGATATACCTGCATGCAACAGAATATTTCGGAATAAACCGAAGGAACAGGAGGGGAATAAAAAGGAGTTACTTGTTTCGAATGTATACGAGCTTACATCGGCCCATTTCTTTCCAGCAAAGTGCTCGTATTTCTGCCATTAGGGGATCAGGCCTGTGTAATCGAGGAAGGGGAGATCGTTAAAAAGAGTAATTTCGGAAAATAAAGTAGTTGTTAGAGGTTCTTGGTGAAAAAATCAAGCCGTAAAGTATGCCAATGACTGTAATCGAAGCTTCCGCTCTATTAACGACTTCGACTGGGCTTGTAGACCAAAAATCCTGAAGATCGATTTACGAAGAATAACTGGAAAGGTAGGATGAGAAGGAAGGAGACGAAAGAAGGAGAAGCATCCTTCCGGGACGATTTAATATCGCTGCATGAAACCGCGAGAATCTCGTACGCACGTGGCTTGTCTCCTTATGAGATAGGTTTTGGCAACGTCAAGGGACGTTCTTGTAAGCACAGCTGAGGGCACACGTGCGTACACGTGCCCGCCGCCATCTGTTCGCGGCACGTTCTTTGCATTTGCATACGGAACGTGCAACATCTTTATTATGTATTTCAGTTTTTCCAATTGCCCACCATTTTTACACCTGTTCAAAAATTCAACGTCCTTTTTCTCGTCACTTCGAACAACTCGCTGGGAAATAGAATAGAATCGCTACAGCGAAATTCCCGGTTACTCCTCGAATAATTATTTCCCATTCCCCTCCCTTCCTTTATTTCAGGGTGAAAAGCGTCCAAGTGGTCGGTAAAGAGCGCGGTAATTAATGAAGACCTTAGCCCACTTGGAGGCCGGTGACGCAGAAAAACCAATAATCCGATAGTCGATAACCCTTTTCCCCTCCCTAATCATACGAAATCGCAAGACGGACACGCCAAACTCTCCGTTTACACGGTTAATTGATACCCGAGATTACACACTCGCGAGAAATAAATGTTCGCGTAAATAGAACAATTTTATCTGTCACGACGAGTTCTAAAACACACTTCTTCTCCTGTTAACCCTTTACCTGCCGAATTTCCGATAATTCGCGAAACGCGCAACTAGGTCAATGCTTCGAGTTCGACACTGTTGAAATATAGGGAGAATTTCGAAAAATTTAGACGGATTTGCGAGTGAAATTCGAGAGTGAAGCAAATCGAGGGTTAGTTGTACGATCGTAGATTGACGATTGTTCCGCAGACTGAGGAAACTGAGAAAGCGTGTTTTATTTCTGTTTTAGGAGAACGTACGGAAGCCATGCAACGTGACGCCGGATACGTCTCTTCCGGATGTGACGTCAGCCACTGGGCCGGGCTTCTACTTCCGTTCACGTGGTTTCTAATACTCGCACGAAACAGCCAAACTTTCCTGCAGTAGCGCACACCCCGACAGTATTTCACGCGTGTTTCTCTCTCTCTCTCTCTTTCTCACTCCGTGTTCCCTCGTTCCGCTAACGGGGAGCGAAAGTACCTAGAAATTCGACCAACGACAACTAGATACGTAAGCTAGATACGTAGGAATTATTGATAAGGGGGTAACAAGGCGCCATCCGTGGAAACAGAGGGCCGACACTGTGTTTCCATTTGAATTTCACACGACCCGTCGCCTTAGAGAAACTCTTCGTTTCTGCCTTCGCTCGAAATAATGGGTAGAACATTGCCAAATTTTTCCTACTCGAGCTTGTCCTGTTTGCAAGTGTTCGCTAATAGTTAGGAAAATCGTGCAAGAAAGACGAAACACGTTCGATTCCCATCAACCGGCTAAATTTTCTCATTTCATCAAATTTTCGTTTTCGTTGGAAAAAGAGAGAATCTTGTAAAAGTGACGTTTAGCCTATTTTATTGGAGAAAGTGGGATTGAAGGAAAGGTAGGTAAGGAAATTCGAGTCTTTCCTTTTCTTCTTTCACGTGCATACTAGGAATCCCTTTAAGAATTACCGAGGGGACCGTGGGAAAAGGGTAATTCAGGAGGCAATTCATCGGAAAAGTGGCAGAAACGAGGGCCGCTATACAGGCACCGTTAAATTTCACTTTTTACGTAAATAATTCAGTAAGTGAGCCGCAACGCGAAGCTCGAACGCGTTGGAACGTCTTTTTCGCTGTGGCCCTCGCGCGATTCACGATGCTTCTTCTTTGAGCGTCCCTCTTCAAGTCAATGGGATTAAAGTGGCCGAGCAGCGTCAAAGGGTGTGCGAGTAATTTGATATCCTGTATCTTAGGACCCGTCGATGACTCTGCAACGCTCACGGACGATATTAATGAAATTTTTCACTCTTTTTTCTCTCTCATTTGTCACTCGATTCGTGGAAAGATGCGGCCCCGATTTTCGCGTAGTTATAAATAATTCAACGTCCGGTTATCCTCGTTAGTTCTAGATTGTAATTTATAAATCGCACTTTTAACACAATCAACGCCACGTTTAAAGATAGTATTTATTTTACCTGCAATTTAACCCTTTCACGAATGAATCACTTTTCCTAAGAATTTATCACTCGTCTATCTCTGTCCTCACGTTTGCCAAGGATACCAAATTAAGATTAATCTTCGTTCAAGTTCTCGCTTATCGCGAAAGGGTCGAACGGCAACAATATTCTCATTACACCATTCACAACGAATTTACCTGCATATTAAGTACATAAAATAGGCACGACGATAATTTAATTTAAACACGCGTCACGAGCTTTGTACGATATTTCTAAATAAAAAGAAAAAGACAAGAAAGGAAATGCTTTTCCGAAAAAGAAGCTACACGTTCGAATCACGATTTCGCCTTTCATTTTATCACCTCCGTTCATAGGTACACGCTGAATTGAAATGAATTTTATATGAAGAGCAAGAGGTGCGGAGGAGGAAGCGAAGAAGAAAAGGGACAGAACGAGAGCGATCTTCCAAGGGGAAATCCAGGAAATCAGTAAGTCTGTGACCCAAAACGAGATGGGAGTGGCATGAGAATCCATGGTTGCTCAAAGCATGAAAAATCGTTTTACGGTTCGCAGATTTTCAGCGTTTCCCGAATACTTTGATGCGTTATGAATTACAAATAAGCCAGGAGGGTAGTTCCTCTGTGTGTGTGTGTGAGAGGACGCGTGAACGCGAGAGCAGTGGGTGACGAGAACAGATTAAATATTTGATCGTCCCGGTGAATTGCGCGCCCGGTTAGGCGAGCGAACGAACGAACGTGTTACACCCTCTGTTTTTACCCACCTCTCGATACGCGCGTGTCGAGCCGTTACCTAACCTTGTCCACCCTGGTTTTACACTCTAACTCACCCTTTTCACACGCGCACACGCGCTCGTAGGTACATAGACTAGCTGACAGTCTGGCAGGCTCAGCTTAACAATGTCCCGTGACGTTTCGACGCGTTCTTGGGCACGCCAACGTGCGGTTGCATACTAATAAAACGTCGGGCGCCGTGTCGGTGGATATTACGAATCGTTCTGTCAAAACTGGACACCCTGAATGAACGATGTGAAAGGGTCTAATAAGTCGAGGGTAATTAGTCGTGTGACTGCAAATGGATATAGCTTGTCAGAGTACAATGTACCCCGATGTATTTCGCGATAAATTACACCAAGCAGTATTTCAAAAAATGCGATACCATACAACATTGAAAGAAAAATCGCCGAACGTTCGGAGCATCGAAGAAATCTTCCTGTCCGCAGGAGAAATATCGTAATTGTAGAAAAAAGAAAAAGTAGGTTAAAATTTGGGGAAGTTTCGCCGAAGTCAGTTTTCTTCGCAGTCATTATCCAAGTAGAATGTTCGAATTTTTTTTCGCCAAGTTGCAACGAAAACGGGTCGGTTCGAAAACATCGGAGGTGGAATTTGTTGAAGTTGGGTAAAAAGTTTGCGGGTCGTCTTGCAGAGGCGAGGGACAGAGGAACGGGTGAAATGGTATTCGGAGGCTGGGTGACAAGGCTCTCGACCGGAAACAGTTACCACCGGCGGCACCGGCAGCACAACGTGGCTACTTCAGCTGCAACCACCGCTGCCTGCGCTGTCCGAACTTGAAAAATAATTCAGCACGCAGTAATGTCCTGAATATAAAATTCACGGTGAACCGGCCAATTTCGCGGCGGAAGAGGGGAGAGAGAGGCGATGGCACGGGCTTCCGGTGGATTTTCATTTATAAATTCCGAAAACTTCAAGTCGGATCTCGCGTAAAATTGCTTCGGGCTCTGGAACTAGCGGAAACGCGCACACGCCCACCCAGGTCTTCTAAATTAATCGGCGAGCAGAAGCGAAATTCTTTCGGATTTAACTTTCCAGGCAAGTTAAATAATGGTCTGTAACAATTAAATCCGGCGTTGTTCGTTTTAATCCGTCGCGGATTGATTTTCGTCCACGCGAGTTCATCGTTGCAGAACAATTTTACACTGTTACGCGCGCGCGGGGCAAAATTGAAGTCACGCGAACGGGAACTAAATTTTTTAGCAGAAAAAAAAAAAAGGAGGGAGAATGAAAACCATATCAATCGTGGATTTACGTCGACAATTATTCCAACACGCTCACGCACGCACACACACACACACGCACACAGCTAAACGAATTTTCGATGTCTACGAGCTGTAGCAATAGCGGTCCACGTAGTTCTTTAAAGTATCCGTTTAAACGACGCCAAGGTAAGAATAAAATAACGCTAAATTTACGACGGGTCGTGAATCAACATGCTTTATGATTGTTCGAGGTGCGGATGATAAAGAGTAGAGAGAGCGGAGGAGTAGGTAGACCATCGAGGTCGAACGAAGGTTCGCGTGGTTCGAGGAGCATAGAGAAGGGGGGAGGATGGAGCAGGGTGAAAATTGGAAAACTGCATTGTCCAGCCGTTCCGTTCCTGCGGGACACATTCGTTAGCGGCATCGTCCACTGCCGATAAATTTCCCGTATCTTCCGCGTTCCCGTCTTTCATTCTTGCTCAAATTAGAGATCAACTCGATCCAACGAATCCACCGACAACAACAAACAACACCGCGATACAACAGGATGTTTGTCCATTATGCGGAAAACCCCATTCGATACGTGATTCTTTCTCCTTTTATTTACGCGCAGATCAAAACAACCACCGTAAAACGAGAGTAAATTGAGGAAAATTATAGAGAATTATATGGGACACACGGTGATTTTCGAGTGATTGGAAAATTACAAGGATACCAATAACACGGTGCAATTAATTTCTTTCTATGATGCGAACCGAATAAATTTTCCGATGTGTCGAGAACGATTTCTAAAAAGGCTGGTGGTAGGGAGGAAATGACAGTTAATTTTCAGCGTTATTTGCCTCGTTACCTGGCAAACGAACGAGGAGGATCGTGTTTCCCCGTAAAAAGTGTCTGTAATCTTGCTTTGTTGACGCGAGATTCAATTTCGCTGTAACGAATAAACAGGCGGGCAAACGAACATCCCCTTTTCCATCCCCTCTGTCTCCGCCGCGTCGCTTCTACCGTCAATTCAACGGATACGTCCGGGTGAATGGCTACGAAAAACCGGGCGCCGATTTAAAGCCACCGAATTTCGCTGACAATAAGTAACGCGATTTCCAACGAGAATTCAATTTACCAAAGTAATCTGCCACAGCAGATTCTCGTCGATATTCCCCGTCAGAAATCGCCGGGAAACTTCTTCCTTTTCCACTTCCGCATAAACTGACCACTCGCTGAAAGTACCGTCGAGAAGATTCAAATTCGGATTAAAATTCTTTCCAACGGTGAATACGAATTTTCGGTTTGTTTTTTCCATCGGCGGGAGAAAATTTAACCGGCAATTCAGTTTCGTTGTAACGAACGACCAAATTCGACACGCTTGCAACTACGCCACCACCCCTTCTTATCATTTTTTTTTTTAATTTTCACTCGTACCAAACAACCCTCGTGTCTCTCTCGAATTGCACGCGAAAAGCCGGGGCGCGCGTTGCTCTCGACTATCGAAAAACAATTAAACCGGTAAAATATCGGCAAACAGATACTCGACGAACGGCTGATATTTTATCAGTTTCAACCCACAACTGTTTCTGTAAACTTCTCCTATCAGTTTATAACAAGACAACCGAGGCCCCGTTTCGTTATTTCCATCGGTTTTTTGTGTTTTACGATTTTCCATTTTTTCCCCACGGGTTTTACTGCAATAAAATAAACACGGAAATTTCGAAGATTTCATACGTCACAATATTTCGAAGGGGAGATTCACTCGGACAGTAAAGCCGCGGGAAAACACGGTTTCCCAATGTGCGGAAGCTGGACAGCTTGTCGAACGTTCGCACGCAATCACGGGAGATTAGCGGTCGCGGAATCGTTCGGAACTAGCGTTTGAAAAGTTGCCCGACCGTGCAACTATTAAAAGACGACGAGTTGCATACAATTCCCGCCAATATATTTCCAGCCCCTGGCTAGTACCATCGCTGGATATGTAAAATTGATCCTCCCACGCGTGTCCAACAATTTCCCTCCATTTTTTTTCTGCTCTACCCTGTTTTTTTTCCTCCAACTGTGCGATTCCATCGTTTGACTCGCGCGTGCGTCACGCACTCTGTTCACTCTCGCACCTACAGCAAATTTCACGCGTGAAAATTACCGCGCGCTTGACCAATGGAAAATGAACAATGGAACAATATTGTTCCACATTTTTTACGATTAACGAACGAGTAGACAAAGTTAGCAGAAAATGCGAAAAATCTCGCTGTACAGATGTACAGATTATCGAGAATTATCAAAATTGTATTACTTACAATTCTCTCTCCACCGCTATCAGAAACCATGCGAAACTATCATCCTATTCAGACGCTCGACAAATTCTCCCTTCTCGAAACATAAAATTCCAAAAGCTTCGCACCTACAACAAAAGAGGGTTGGAAATAAGAGACACACAGAAGGCTTTGTAGAGGGGTGAAAGAATACAGTATATTCTCCACAAGTGTCAGACTGCAAGGAAGCTAAACCTGACACTCGTAGAGTCAGAGACTACGTTTTCGAGCCTCGCGCCCGCCGTTGTAGTTTGCCGAACGTAGACAAGGACAGCGAATAAAAGATAAACATGAAACGTGAGTCGAGGCAACCAACGGATTTAAATATCAACTTTGTTAATTTTACGTTTTTTTATCCCGAAATTTTTCTTAACATATTGATGAGATTTTTCTGATGTAAATAACATAAAACACGACATAATTTGAACAACATTTACTTATTAACACGTTCACCGTCATGCCAGATTTACAGGTTGCTCTCAAGCGGCCACAAGAAAATACATTTTAAGCATTGGATTATAGTATTATGCTTTATAATTTTTTTTTTCAATTGAAAATAATGTCTAGCTAGCTATGAGGTTCAAAATTTTTAGTTGACAACATTTATTTTATTTTAATTATTCTAAACATTTGAGGCACTCCAGTCACTGATGACCACCATGGCCATATCGAGGAAACAATCTAACACGTTAAAACTTATTGAGTGATTAATTTAATTTCATAATATATCGCTTTAGCGAGTCACCGTTTGGCTACCACTTGTTTATCCCATAGAGTCGGCCTACCTCCACGTAAAAAAAGAAAAAAAAAAAAATGTAGGGTCGATAACAGCAGAAAAGCTGCTAAACAATTAGAATTAAATGTAACGATAGAAATTATTGCAATAATGCGTAATGCAACTGAAAAATTGAAAGAATCAAAAGAAAAAACGCGAATTCATATCTTTTTCGCTATTAGAATATAAGAAAATTTGAATAAAATACGCGACGAGAATTGGGGAGAAGCATAAGTTAAATGCGTAAAAATATTCAATAATAAACGAACTAGGGATGAAGCTATTATTTAAATACGCGATGTACTGACTCTAGTATTTACTAAAATTCAAAAATTCTCGCATAAATTCCGAAAATAGATTATTAATTATGGTAAACTACTGAGACGGTTTAATTAAGGGTGGGCATAGTGCACGAGTATAGTGCACTCGTTCCAAATCAGCTCACAATATACAATAATAAATCAACTAACTACTTAACATGCAATTCATGCAAATTCCTTGGATGGTAAATTATTAGTAAACAAAATTCAATATCAGAGAAAATATATGAAAAATTTCAAATTAATTTCAATTGCTCAAAGTCATTTCAATATCCTATTCGACAAGTCTGAAGAACAACGATGACTAAAATTCAAATGTTTATTTCCCTAAACCTTCAAAATAATTTCGAAATATTTTATTCGAAGCGGAGTATTCCAAGTCAGTATCGATAATTGAAGAAATTATTTGATTGTATTTAAAAGAACCGAAAGGAGAATATTTAAAGTCTGATATTAAATGTCTAGCAAGTACCAGTAATTGGTAAAATGATTTATATTTGTTTTAAAAGGAAAATTTCTAATAGGTATTAGTTAAAATGAATTGTTATTCAGTCTATTGTATTGAAATTCTAATTGATAATTGAAAGAATCAAAAGAAAAATCGCGAATTCGTATCTTTTTCGATTCTAGAATATAAGAAAATTTGAATAAAATACGCGACGAGAATTGGGGAGAAGCATAAGTTAAACGCGTAAAAATATTCAATAATAAACGAACTAGGGATGAAGCTATTATTTCAATACGCGATGCACTGACTCTAGTATTTACTAAAATTCAAAAATTCTCGTATAAATTCCGAAAATAGATTATTAATTACGGTAAACTACTGAGACGGTTTAATTTAGGGTGGGCATAGTGCACTCGTTCCAAATCAGCTCACAATATACAATAATAAATCAACTAACTACTTAACATGCAATTCATGCAAATTCCTTGGATGGCAAGTCATAAAATAAATTCAATATCAGAGAAAATATATGAAAAATTTCAAATTAATTTCAATTGCTGGAAGAAAAGTAACGAAAAGGCAACCTCTCAAAGTCATTTCAATATCCTATTCGACAAGTCTGAAGAACAACGATGACTAAAATTCAAATGTTTATTTCCCTAAACCTTCAAAATAATTTCGAAATATTTTATTCGAAGCGGAGTATTCCAAGTCAGTATCGATAATTGAAGAAATTATTTGATTGTATTTAAAAGAACCGAAAGGAGAATATTTAAAGTCTGATATTAAATGTCTAGCAAGTACCGGTAATTGGTAAAATGATTTATATTTGTTTTAAAAGCAAAATTTCTAATAGGTATTAGTTAAAATGAATTATTATTCAGTCTATTGTATTGAAATTGTATTGAAATTCTAATTGATTCTAATGTATACAAGTGTTACAAGAAGGCTGAGTGTGTACAGTGTGGACATAGGCTAGCTAGTAACCCCCGACCACTTTATTCACATCTCAGAACCGTCAGGTTAAAATACGCCGCGAAGTGTCTATGGCCCAGTATAAAGGGTGAATAAGTTGGCGGGACATCGGCGGGTCCCTATATACCTGCGGTACCCTCTCCCCAAAGTCATTAGCAAAATCGTCGGTTAGGTCAGGCGGGAAATTTTCGCGGGAGATTTCCGTTATCGTAACACGGTATAATTTATCAATTTTCACAACATTGCATATAACAATTTATACGTTTTTACAATATTCTTCAATGGAAACATAGGTATTAGCGTTCTCGTTACTTACTCGTGGTTAAATTAATTTCGTAGGGATTAAAAATCAGGTTGACCTGTGGTCGTAGATTAAAAATCACCATAGTACAGCTAAATTTATCGTGATAAATAATTCTTTTTACACGAATCAAAAATGTATTCGACGCTTGTTTGTTATAATATCGTGAAATGAATTATATTACACATTTTCTCTATTCACACTGAATTTAAAGATTATAACGATTAATAATCAAGTTGACCTGTGTTCATTTATCAAGAATAATCATAATAAAGGTGAAATTATTGTGTTAAATAATTTTTTGTAATACGAATTAGGAATTTTTTCAACGTTTGCTTGTTACAACACCATGAAATAAATTATATCGAAACTAAATTAGAATCCAAACTTACTGACTCTTGTAGAGAATTTACTGTAATTCGTTGGTGGAAAGGGGGACGCGAGGAAAAACGCCGAGGGAAGCAGAAAGGGTATAAAGGTAAGTTTCGGCAGGAGAGGAGAAATGGCGCATGTTTTCACGGTTCCTTCTTACCCTTCTTATTTCTTTTCACTTTTCCCTGCCTGTTCGTCGATTCCTCGTGGGTTCGACAGGATCGAGTGATTGTATCGTGTCCTGGGTTATACCTGAGCAGCAGCCAGCAGCCGTGCCTCGTTGTTCAAGCCGCGAATGACGTCGAGAGAGACTTCGGGACCGGTCGATTGTTTTTCGGCGACGGGCGAAATTGATTACTCCCCGGTGTCTGGGGAAATATGACGTAATGGTGCTTTGTCGTAAGCGTATTATCCAGGTGTCCTCTTCTATTCTATATTTTTTTCACTTTTCTTTTTTCTCACCTTTTCCTCTTTTTTTGTCTCTTTGCTTTCACTTCTCGCGGCGGCGTTGCGCGAAACCTGGAGGCTTGAGAGATTGAATCTGAAAATGTTCCGAGGAGAATTTGACATTTGCGAGATTAAGTGATGTTTCTTGCGGTCACGTTGTCCATGATGATGATAAATCATCCGTCGATCGAAATTTTTCGAACCTCCGGGTCCTCGTATATCGGTGGGAATTTTTAGGTTGAGTACCATCGATCACCTTTCTTTTTTCATCAACCTTCTATTTTCGTTCTTCTCTCTCTCTCTCTCTCTCTCTCTCTCTAACTCGCTCTTTTTTAAATCGTCGATGGTGTTTGGCAAGCGTTCGGCGTGCCGTTCGTGCAAACAACAAACTCGTTTCCATCGTTACAGCGAGAGAAATCCGTGGAACGATGTGTGTGCGCGCAAACGCTCGTGTGATTTGAGTATCGTTTCTGCTCGATGGATAAACACCGATAAGACGAGGCGTACTGGACGAAAAAATAAAAAGGAACGTTTCGTTGTTAATCCACGGAGTGGAAGAAAACTCGTCGGAATTAAAGGGAAGAATAGAAAGAAAGAAAAGAAGAGAAGGTAAAATAACGAAACGTGCAAGAAAATATCGACGCAGGTAGAACGAACGTGGTACTCGTGTTACATCATTATTACATTTATTGAAACAGTATTCACGTCGATGAATATCTTTACAGTATAATAGTCTGTGTACTCGTTTACCGCTTTTTTTTTTTTATTCTGGTATTTCTTTTTTTGTTATTTTTTCTTTTTCTCTTAATCCTCCTCTGCCACTTTGATTTATGCTGACGTTTCCTTTTTTTTTTCCTCTATAACATGGTACATTATCGATTATGAATCTTTATGTACAATGCGATCTAGGCTTAACTAATAAATTGTGCAACATTCCGTAATTATGCGAGTCGCGCGGACATCGATTATCTAGTGACACAATTAAACGTGTAACTTGTTTCTCTCTCTCTCTCTCTCTCTCTCTCTCTCTCTCTTTCAATTTACTCAGCGATGAACGACTGAACGAGTTTATTTATTCGTTTCACTCTCGCACACAGTGAAACCGATAATTATCGATATCGTGTGGAATGTCGACGTCAGAGTCTCTATGTAACATCGAACCCAGATCGTTATCAAATCATTCCAAAGGAACGAGATTGGAATGTGTTCAAGAACAAATGATATTTTTATATTGTAAAAATCGAAGGAAACTTTTTGACCATTTAACGACAACTCTCATACTTTCTCTCCCTCTCTCTCTCTCTCTTGTTCCAATGTCATTTTAAATCGATTTAACATCCATCATGAAAACGCTTAAATTTCCTCCAATAATATCACACACGAACAACTTCTTCCTTAGATCGTTCCTTTCTCTCTCTTTTAAATAATCACGTTAAACGTTCGCCGCCGTTTTTTTAATTTAACGCTATTGAACCACGCGTCAACGTCAAAATATTGTCCTCTCACAACGACATAAATTACCGTATAAACTATACAAGAATGAATAATATATATTTCACGAAATCTTCCACTTCTCTCTCGTCTCGTGCAACGTAACACCGCGAATCCGTTTAATGGCAGTGTCTGTTCATTTCTTTAAACACCGTACACCCTAATCTCTCGGGTGGTACAACATTATAAAAAATCTATTTTTAGAACCTATGGTTATGTCGCTCCTTAACTCGCTAAACCGTTATGATATCGTTTCATTTTTTCTTCTTCTTCTTCCTCCTCTTTCTTTAATCGTTACGTTAATTATCCGTAGTAAATCTACTAATTAAAGTTACTAGTATCGTGCCTTTGGATTGTGACGAACATTCTAGGAAGATAATTGAGAGAAAATGAAAAAGAAACGAAGGAAAAGGAAATTTTTCCATTTAGATACTAGAGAAGAAAAGAAGACATTTCTAAGCATCGTTTTCGCGGAATCAGACTAATTCGTTACCATCGAAGAAAATATTGAAAATAACGCGAAACGACAAGATTTATTGTATTTATTTTATAGACATTCGCCCGTTTAAGCGTACTTGTGGAACGATAGTCTCGAATTCGATGCTTATTCGATAGCGATTTCTCTTTATTCGCACACTCATTCGTCGATTTTCCTTTCTCCGTAAACTTTAACAGAATGTTCCTTCCCTCGCGTCTAACGAATACCGATTATAATCTTAATTATACATTTACATTATCCTCGTATGCTTCAAGTCACGTTCATAGAATTCGTAGATACTTACGATGGTGATCCTCGCGGAGAGTCTGTGATTGCATTTCTGATTAGACGTTAAACGACAAACCAACGACGATCGATCGTGGCGAATGAAAAAGATTCTAGAAAAGACACAGAGAGCGAGCAGATATCGTGAGCAACAACGGAATCGACACGCTTAATTCACGTTCACCATCTCTCTCTCTCTCTCTCTCTCTCTCTCTCTCTCTCTCTCTCTCTCTCTCTCTCTCTCTATCCTGAGCAAACAGAAACATATCGAGCGTGATTAGTGCTATTATCGTTCCTAGAACGAGCGAAAACGATTACGCTTCGATGGAACAGACATTGGTTACAGACACATCGATGCAAACGAAGGCCGACGACCAATCAGACCTGGGCAAACTCTGAGCGATTCAAAAATTCACGTTGCTCCTTAGCACGTGAAGAAAAACAAAGAAAGAACAATCTTCGAATCAACGTTCACGTGGAAATTTTCATATTTTTCCTTGGACAGACTTCCCGATGAAAAGATCGAACGATACCTTGGTTTATTTTCTTATGTACAATCGTTGCCCAAGTCTGACCAAGAAGTGTCTTGTCATTTCTCGATCGAATTTATTCATTGAACGTCCATACTTCTTTCTTTATATATACAGAGAAACTTAAGCTACCTACGCGATACGATTCGATTAATTATCGGCTATCCGACATCGGGTTTCGAAAACCTTTGATTTTTCACGTGTTCGACAGTCCGTGAGACAAGCTCTTTCACACGTTCACACGTTTCCCCTCTCTTAACTTTTTTTCCTTTTTTCTTATTTTAACGAGCACGC
>NW_017100229.1:3875197-3916105 GCF_001263275.1 Habropoda laboriosa | reverse complement strand
ATTGGATTTTCTGCAGATATTTCAGCATCCACGATACTCAGAGTGCACAGGAATCATCAAACGAATCGTTCACACACACACACACACACACACATTTTTGAAACGGACATCGCACATGGTCGATCGAAAATTGCCAGAGAGATAGACGTAGGAATAGTTTATCTGTGATAGATTTGGCGGTAAAAACGTACGTGTGCAAAGTCGAGCTCCGCTTCCACGTCACTGCGTCCATCACACAGGCCAGAATCCACTGTACTTTGTCCATTCAGCTCTACCGTTCCTTTCTCTCGAAAACGTGAAAAGTCCCTGACAATTTCACGGTACACAGCAATTCACGTTGCAGAAATTCCCCCGGATCCGAATACCGGGGGACGTTTCTTCCTATCGCCACCGTGACTTCCACCGCGATCTCTAAATCGTTCGCGTTTTACCTTTAGACGATTTTCCTTCTGCACTCCTCGTATGTGTGTGTGTGCACGTGATACCTGTGACCCTCTGGCTAACGAAAGGAGCTCGAGCAAATTCAACGGGTTCCTCGAAGTTGTACGATTCACCAGGAGACTGCTCACCTTAGCAGATTCGAGACCACCAGAGTGAAGGTCGCCAGTAAAATAGTGGGCGCGACGCCACAGCTTCCGCCGTGTTGCATGGCCGCTGGATGTTCACCTGTAACAAAAGAAACCTTTGCTCCACTTTCCACCGTCCACAGTTCTCATTTATTCCTAACTGTATTGGGTCATTTCACAAGTTAAATACCCTTTAACCTCACCGGGGATTACAAGCCACAACGTTTCAAATATGAAAAGATTGATTGAAAAAACAACGTTTCCTCGTTGTACCGTAATTATCTCAACTTCTGAAGCGTGGTATCCGGCGATTTATTCGAACAATTCCTCTACCGTCGCCATATCGGCAGTAATAATAATTACCACAATTGACGCAGTGGACAGACACGTCATTGAAAACCGCAGAACGCACGCGTGAAAGATGAGAGCATCTACCCGTCGAAACGGTCAATTGTTACGAAAGCCAAGTTCCCCCCTGAAACGACCCAGTATATCCACATGAGCTACCATTCCAATATTCCCCGCCGTAACGAATAACTATCGCAACAACGCCAGACGTAGGCAGCCGTCGGAGCATCCTAAAGCAGAGGCCAGCAGGAGCAGCGAGGCGGCGTTAATCACCAACTATCCAGCTGGGGCCAGGTTACCTCGCCGATTTCCATACATACATTTCATATATCCAGACAAATGTTAACGGTGTATCGGCTACGGTGTACGCAACATCCGCGCCGGTAATAAAGATAATCACGAGCGTGTGCACACACAGTGAGAGGAGGGGGTTTCTCGCGTGTTCCCCCGTAGACACCGTGAATTTACGAGCGAATCGGAAATCTCTATTCCGCGCGCCAGGCCTATATTCCAGGTGTCCGGTGTTGGTTTGCGCGTGTACGCGACACGCGACTAAACAGGAATCCAAAACGACGCCCGCTCGTCGTTCGAAAAACGACGCCGTCCGTCGTCGATCCCTCGCGCGCGCCCGTAGCCGTGTAATTGCGTTAATGCGCGGATAGTGCGCTCCGCTACGCATAATCCGCGCGCGACCATGCCAGGTTTATCGCGAAATAATTGAAATTTGCGGTCAATTTTGCCGAGTAATCAGCTGTGTTTGAAATAACGTTCGATGCCGCCCCCCTCTCCTTCACTATCCCACGGTGCCAGGCCGATTGTAAATTAATTATGCAGACGAACTGTGCTGCATTAATTTTCATCCGGCATCCCGGTATACCACGTTTTGCTCACTAGCCCCAATCGTTTTACCACCCAACGCCTCTACATGCTCTTCGCTACTCTAACTGCGACACACAGGGTTCCTGGAACACCGTTCAAACACATGCCCGCTCAATTGTTTCCTCTGGTATCGTACATGCCGGAGAATCGCTACCGAAAGTATGCCCCACTGAAATCCGCTAATGGAATCGCGCCTCTGCGCGCTGATCTTTGTCCGGCGGATCAGCATAATGAGATTTTTAGAAACGTCGAAAGAATTCTAAAGATTTGTTAAAAATTTCAAAAAATTATACATGACAAATTTCCCACTTCTCCCGGATATTTCCACGGTATCTCGCCACCGGCGGAAACCACTGAAATTTTCGTGCAATAAAATCGAGTCTAACTATCGATTCGACTTTCCTCCCATCGCCAATTACTCCCCGCACGCCCAGCTTTCGGTGCAATTTCGCGATGAACGCCCTGCCAATCTAGAACCGCGACCACAGCAACGAGTTACGTGGTACAACAGTAGGGGGTGTGCGAGAATACGAAGAGAGAGGCGAGTAAGTCGTCAAGTCTACGCGGCGTGACGTGCTTCCAGCTCGGGACTTTCTACACGAATGCGTGGTTTGCTGATGATTGACAGACTGGATTGGTGAACTTGCCGCGCAAGATATTGCATGTGTTATCGCCGAGTGTTGTCGGCTGACAATAGATCAAAAGCAAAGTGTACGCGTGAGGAAGGGTGGAGAAGGAGAGGGCGAGTGGTTGCCGCAGCCCCAATATACGAGCCTGTCAAACTTTACGACGAGGGATTTCGATGCTTGATGAATGAACACGCCGCGCGCGCCCGTCCCTTTTGCCCGCCTCGCACTTCAGGAGCTTCTCTCCACGCGCCATTCAAGTTGCATCCACGCGATACGACGACAGCCATTGTCGGGGAATTTGTCGAACAATCGTGGATGTAAAGGACAGGACGACACGTCTTCGACGTCCGAAATGGTCGTAGGGTATGTTTCATGATTTTCGAGGTGTCAGACGTGCCTGTCCCGTTACGCTACACACAGTTCCGGCCGAATAAAATTTATACCGAGTTCGTTCTTTCAAGTTCCTGCCAACCCCTGACATCACGATCGAGTGCTCGTTTATCGATTCTACTCGTCGAACGTTTTATTCGCGGCGAATGTTAAAAGGCACCGTGTATCTCTCCGTTTAAGATCTATCAAATTCGTCTGATTCCGAGGAACGAAGGTGTGTCTTTTCAAGTATTTTCAAATAATTCGACTGTGAGACTGTAAACGTTGCAGGTTCCTTTTAATTATTCTCTTTTCGTCGTGAAAAAGCTTTCTCGAAAGCAAATAATGTGTCACGAAACGCGACAGACAGACGAAATTACGGGGAGCATTAGGGTGTCCGCGATTTAGCCGACACGGAAGACCCGTCGCTGATTTTTCCGCGCGGTTCCTCCTCTGAAATACGTTTGCTCGCGACGTTTATGGAAAGGCGTGTGCATGACGTAGCCATACTGAGCGATTCGCGTATATCTCGATGGTGAAATATAAAAATAAATCGAGGGGCATCAAATTTCCGTGGATCCGGATAAAACGCGAACCAATAAATGAAAAGTGAGGGAGAGAAAAGCCTCGGTCCCGTAGTTAGATATTCATGGATGTTCGTTTTTATCCCTCCCTTCTGCGCGATATACCAAAATTATTCACGTTTCACCGAACCTACGTTAATCAGCTTAATGATAATTAATGGAAACAATTCGAAATACCTTGTAATAACCGTGATTATTAATCCGGAAGCTTCGACGGGCTGTTAATAAATTCTAGTGTATTTTACCGAGCTGGCGACCTCGATGAACTCGTAACCCCAATATGTTAACCCCTTGACAATTCGTTCTGGAATCCAGTCAAAGACGTACTCGTCGTGCTGCGATAAAATAACGAAGAAGAAAAAAAAGGAAGGAATCCACAGAAAACTTTCTATGCAATAATAAACGATGAGGTCTCCAAGTAGTCTCTTCTCTCACAATGACCACTTGCCAGAGTCATCAAACCGTGAAAGGGTTAACAAACCGTACAGTGTACCCGTTCAAACAAAGAGAGAAAGAAAAGAAGAAAAAAAAAAAAGAAGAGAAAGGGAAGAACAATCGTCACGAGGTTCTTTCAGCCAGGATAAGCGGTGTTACAAGAAGAGTGTGGATCAATATTAAGAAACTTGTGTGTCACGGCGCAGCTACGCCTGGGCGCAAGACTGATCGTCGCTCGACTCCCGAAGAAATTAAGTTAAGCCGTGACGGCGGACGTCACCGGTCGAGGAGGAGAGAAATAAAGAGGGTTCTCGAATGGGGAATAAAAAGGGCTCTTACCATTCAGCACGTGGACCATTACGCTGGCTGGATTCGCGTTGCTGGGAATGCAGGTGTAATTTCCGCTGTCGGTCAATCTGGCCTGTGTCACCAGAAGTCTGCTCGTCGTGCCGCTCTCCGTCTTCTCCGTCTCCAAGGAGACCCCGCCCCTGCGGTGAACGCTGAATTATCAAAGATACTTTGCTGCTATTCACCAGAGCACACTTTGCATTACGTTTGTTGGTTAGTTTCTAAAGGCGTGACGAGTCGCGTAACGTGACCAAGTGTACGTTACGCGAGAACGTCGGGATGCACCGAGACACGGATGTCGCGTTATCGTCTTTCGTCCTTTCTAACGACCGTGTTTGCCTTACCGGCGTTGTTCTATTAGGTCTATTAGGTTGTTACGTATGAAACAGCTGATTTATACAATTTTTGGAATATTTTTTTTCATGTGCTACCTGGAAGATTGAAGTTAGCTAGAGGGAGCACAATCGGTGATTTTATTAGACGGCAGATTGCGTACGAAAGTGACCATTTTTTGGTTCGAGGACTTCCTCATATCTAGAAATTGACCAATTTTCAGCCGTCAAGAAGTTTATTAACCAAACTGAAGTGAAAAGCGTTGTATTAAAATTACAATCGATTCATCTGCAACAACCTAACATTTGCAGAAAGTACACTCTCTTATACATATACAACACTGTGTACGTATTTTCTAGACCATTGAGAATTTGGGAAGAAAGTCGTTGAAACAGAAGTTGAACGCGTATTTCCCTTCGAACGGTATCGACAGATCGGAAAATCTGTTAGCCGAGCTATTTGCAAGTGGTAGAAATTTTCAACGACTATCGTCGAAAGGACGAAAGTGCTCGGTGCATCCTCTACAGGATGTAATAATCGTAACGCAGGCAATCGAACGGAAGCGCGAGAGAGAGTTGCTTTTATTTCTTTGCCCGTGTCTCGGTGTCGCGCGCGAAAATAGATAGAAGAGTGCACGGAGGAAGTGGAGAGTTGAGAAGGGCGTTTAACGGAGAGAGAACTCGAGAACTTGATTCTCGTGGCTTGTACCTGGGACTGTCGAAATCCACCACAGCTACGCCGTGATGCCACAAAACGCTGCTGGGCGGTGTACTTTGCACATTAACGGTGCACGTGAGGCTTATCGTGCTGCCCTTCTTCACGTAGACGTCTTCCGGACCCAGGATTCTCGCCTGAGCGGCTGCAACACGCATAGAAAATCGGCCGCTTAAACATTCTGCCCTTGGTGACCTGCTTAAATTTCGTTTATTCGTTTGCTCCCTTTCTTTTCTCAATTTTCACGGGGAAAACGTTGCGTGGAAAACTGTCTCGTGAATCTTGCAGCATCCCTTTAAGCGTGCCTCGAAGCGACATCGAAGCCGAAACAGAGGACGACTGCGCGTTTAAAAATTTATCGTGCAATGTTTGGTGCAGATCTCGTCTGTCTCGTGTGTGTGAATTTTTCTCTCAAAATGGAGGATCGAATATTAATTTTATTCTCGAGAATATCGCTGTAAGTTTCGGCGAATAACGGAATTATGGACAGCAAGTTACGTATTACATATCGTGTTCCAAATATCGTTCGACACTCGTGTTCTTCGGTTTCGCAGGATCTTCTGTGAAATTAGCAACAAAACATTCCGGGAATTGTGCACAATTACCGGGGGAATTGTAACTTAATATTGGTAGGGTGAATCACAAGATCCGATATCAGGAAATTGTAGTGAGCCAACTCAAATTCCGCGTGTGTAATACCCTATGCAAACGCCGGGAGGCGTGTATTCGCCAATTCCGGCCGGCGGTGGTCGTGCTCGTGACTAACATACGAAACGAATCCCGCGCAACTTTTAATGGAACTTGGGAAGTTCAGGTGGTCGAAAACAGAAAGGAAGAACCGCGAAGGTTTCTCCAAACATACGTTGTTCCCGTGAATATTTCCATTTCGCGGGAAAGTAGAATCAGTCTGTTACGAGTCAGAGGAAAAATGTTATCACGACTGACAGAGAATCACAGCCGTGCCAAACGTCACGGTACCATTTCTTCATCTTCTTCCCCTTAAACATTACGTCTATTCTATTGCTGTATGTTAAAAGTTCAAATACACGATCATTCCACCTTCGTCACGCATATACATACATATATATCTCAGCGAGAGAGAAAAAATGCGGTTCCAAGTGATTAAGCAGCGCGGTAAATAACGGAATATCAGAGCAACAGAGGAGACAACGAAGTGGAATTTCGAACATTCAGCAGAGAGAGAGAGAGAGAGAGGAGAACCAGTCGAGCACACGCGACGTACTCCGCGTGTCACATCGGAAGGCAAGCCCTTCAGGCTCAATTATCGCGCGTATCATAATTCATCGGCAATTAGAAAACCCGTGTCGCAGCGTGTGGCAGCTGATTCCGGGTCACAGCGTGCGACGATCAGCGAAACGGATCTCCGCTACGCTAAAGTCAGCTCTCGACCGGCTCTCCTCCTCCTCCTCCTCCTCCTCTCTCGTAAAACAAAACCGTCCTGTTACGGGGTTGAATTAATTAACGTTAAACGGATGGGACGTGCATGCACTGATAGGGCACGAGCCTGCACACAGACATGCTCTATAGCTAAACACAGAAAGACAGAGTGATAAAGAGGAAGAGAGAGCAAGAGAGAGAGGCACATCGGTGATCTACACACTCGGTCGCAATAAAACGTCTATATAGAGGCAAGTTCAACAGCTTGGAAAAGGAGTTCTCTGTTCTTGCGTGATTCTCTAACCTGAGTTGAACGTCCGGTGAATGGCGTTCGGTGTGATGGTGGTGGCGGGGACAGGGGCACGTTCTGGAATGGGAGGACAGAAAAGATATCGAGTTAATCGATTTCGTCGAGAGATCTACTGTTTCGTGGGTGGTCCGGGGGGGATAGAACTGCCACCGAAAGCATCGTGATGTAGGTTACGTGCTGCACTGTTCTCCCTTTGGATATGTATGTATACGTGTACGTATGCAGCGTGCACCGCTGTTCATTCATGGTGTTCGTGGCCCCCTTTTCTTGCCTACGCTCCTTTCTTTCATCGCGATAACGACAGCTTCGCGACACTTGTAGGGAGCGGGCACATTTATCTTGCGTTACACCGCGAGAATTCATCTTGCTCCATTGGTTCCTAATTTCACAGGGATATACGTAGACGATAGCAGAGACGGTCTGACTAATTTCAGGGTAATTAGTAAGGAATTGAGTTGATTTACAGGAGCTGATAGTTGAGTGTTTTCAATCAGCAGGTTGACTGGAATAAGTTTCGTATCGAATTCTCGGGGTATAAATTAATCGAATCTTTGGAAGAATATCGATTCCAGCCACCTGACGAGCAATTACTATTACGCGCGGCTCGTGATAGGGACAGGTACACGCAGAGGCTACGAACATAATTAATGAACAGCGGTGTTCGTGCACGCGAGCCCTACGGAATCTCGTGAATCGCGGAAACAGTTTACGTGACGGTGCTCAAAGGAGCCGGCTAATTACACGAGTGCATCGTATACATAATTATTCAATCAGGCTGGACAAACCTAGACCTCTAAAAAAATTCCTTGAAAAATACCGCGAGCACGTAGTCGTGTGTAATCAGCGAGATTAGTTATTAAATTATCGAAACAACGAATCGCCGGATTAATCGCGACAGAGCGTAATCATTGATATCGACAAACATTTCGAGCGTTAAATAATAAACGCTCGTTAACGGGTTACACGACGTGAACGCGGGAATAGAAAAGAATGGCGCAACAAACCGAGATGTGTACCTTGTATCGTTGCAATTAGCGTGAAATTACAGCGTAAACGTTCCCATTGAACGAACGATGAAAGTTGACGCGAGGGAAATGCGCGAACGAATAAGCCGTGTAACGCGACGCGTGTTACCATTGTTCGCTAATGCTCCATTGATCCCTTGACGGCGACTTGATCATGCTTAATACGCGAACACAGCACGATCCTCGATAATTCACGAGGACTTTTAATTGACGCTGTAACGTCAACCACTGTTTGTAACCCGAAGTGTTGTCGCGGTGGCGCGCGGTTGCAACGTGCGCTCGACGTTGACAGGGCCATCAATTAGGCGAATTAATTGCGCAACAGAAGTACCAGGAGACGAAATCGAACGGTATCGTACGTGAAAAGCCGTTTCCACGCGGTGAAAGGGGCGGATGATGGTGGTCGAGAAAAATGATGAGAGAAGAAGAAACGATAGGGGGTGTCCGAACCTCTCGAAGATGTTTACGATTTCACGGTGGCAGGCATGCAAGCGGGAAAGCTTTCAGTCCTTTTTCTCATGCTGGTGCTTAGTCAAGGTACCGGAAATGTGTCATTCCTGTTTCACCTATTCTCCATTACGCAGGGTATTTACAGCGATACAAGTGTGATTTTCTATTGATGAAACGATTCATCCTTTCACGTATCTACTTTTTTCTCAATTAACGTTCAATTTTCTAAAATATTTCAAGCTTCTCTCGGTGAGACAGTGGGGCAAAGAAAAGCGAAGCTCGATACAGCTTCAATTTCTCTTCGAGTGTACAGAGAGTCTCGTGAAAGGATTAATCGGTAGGATAACGATAGCACGACTGGTAGCATTACCTTCAACTCTCAACGCGTAGGCTAAATTCATTTTGGGTTCGGTGTTAACCTGGCATTCGTAAACCCCGGTGTCACGTTGCTGAACGTACTCGATCTTCAACGTCCATTCGTTGGATGCTTCCGGGTGCTTCACCGAGAATCTTTCGTCTCCCGTGTATGGGAAGATGGACGACGTGAGTATGTGTAAATCCCTTTGACGTATCCAGGATACCTGAAACCAAAATGGCGTCCGTTGGTCGAACAACGTTGGAATTTCAACGAAAATTCTGGGATCGCCGACTCTGTTCATCTCTAACACATCGTTCCTCGTCGACGTTTAAAGAGGATCGGCGGAGGAGGAGAGGTAGAAGGGATTCTCATGGGTCATGGAGGAAACTTCCTCTTTCACGTGAAACGAAAAGATTTGTAGCAACACCGATCCGACTTGATCGACCTCGTTTCGCTAAGCGACGGTAATTTGTCTCCAGATTTGGTTCGATTATTTTAATTGGCTAAGTTTTATCGTCGGAATTTCTCGGTGAAAATTTGTCAAACGGATCGATCAACGGAACGACGATTATATCGGATCAACGTACGCAACAGAGTGGGTGCAACGTTACAAGGGTATCGGTGGAACTGACTACGTGAAACGTAACGTTTCATACGAATATACATCTGTTAAATCTGTTAACAGTCGAATAATAACATTTCCATTGATCCAATAATCGAATCACCACGTATGCCGTATCAAATTTTCGACGTGGCCCTGCATTAACACCATTATCGCGGCCGCACACGTCATTATACATCAAATCGTAAACGAAACGCTGAATATAATAGAGCACTGTGGTGTATTTGTTAATATTAAGTTACCCTCGGAAGTTCGTGTGTGCTTACATCAATCACTTTTCGTAAAATCCAACACCACGACCCAGTTTTTCCAAGCCCTGAATTTTCCAATAAACACACACTGACAGTATTCTAAAAAAAAAAAAAAAAAAAAAGAAAGCAAAGAAATATTCACCATATTTCAAAAGATCCATTGATCACAATGGCCCAGTTCGAATCTTCCAATAAATACGCTAACTCGAAAAAATATCCTGCATGTTCGAAAAGATCCATTGATCACGGAGAATCACGTACAAGTATATGTATAACGAACGGTGGTAGAAATTCGGGAGATCTTATCGTGGCATATTTGAACGTTTTACCATGGAAATAATTGGTCGAGTTAACGACCGCAATGAATCGACGGAGAGAAGTTCGATAAAATTGAATAAAACGTGGCTACCGATATCTCTATGAAAAATGTCGGCAAAATTTGCCCGTTTCTATCCGCTTATCGAGGGGTTTCAGGGTGATCGTTAAACGTCGCCGCTGTACTCGTTCAACAATTACACAAGTACGTGCCGTCCGCGACGGCTGTTTCCGCGCCGAAAGTCACCCCTCGCGATGGAACCCTTTTCCTGTTGTCGCGCGTTTATGGCTCTGGCAATGGGGCTCGTTAAACGTATGTTCCCCGGCAAGAAGATCTTCTCACCCTCGTTAATTATTCTCGACTGCATCCTTCCGCGACTCACAGGGACCCGTTGAATGGAATCGGAAGGGAGACGCACGGTAGAGTTGAAGAGGAAGGCTCGAGAAGCAGACAGGGAAGAGGAAATGCAATCCTTCAACCAGGAAGGAAAACGTCGAAACATTTCGAATCTCTCTCTTTCTCTTCGGAGAGAGAAATTTTCGACGCTAGTTCCGTTTCACGAGCCTCGCGATTTAATTGAACGTCACATTCTCGCTGGAAGTTTGTCACGGAGAAGTATTCCAGAATTATTCTTAGAAGAGTACAGATCATTGAGAACAAAAAAGAGTACCATCGTAACGATCGTATTACGACTTCTTGAAAATATTCCCTTCGTAAATTCCGAATATTCCGAATAAAATTGAGCCATTTAAATTCAGGCAATCAAATTCTAAAAATCGAAATTCGTCGTCTGTGTTATTCAAGTGGGTCGTTTCGAATAATTCCCGTCCGATTCACAGGAGAATAATCCGTTCTCCCGCGGGAATCGAATTCGAGGTGTGGAATTTTGTTTTCCCACCCAGGAAGTTCCTCTTGCCGGGGAATTCGCGTTATTTTGATACGAATCGAGGCCACGCGTTTCACGCCAGAGATGCTCGACGAATTTATTCTACGAATTCGAGCGGCTGCTGTAACGAGCTTGAACGTCGAGAGGAGGGAAAGGAAAAAGGAAAGGAAAGGATTCCTTTAAGTATAAATTTCAAGCACGACCATCCTTTATCGTCGCGCGAGTCTTTTCCACAAGAGAAAGGAGGAGAGAGAGAGAGAGAGGAGCCAGTTATCATTTCGCGCCTTTTATATCTCGCAGAACCAGCTCCGTAGGGGAAAATTAAATATCCTCGAGAGGTGTTACGCCGATGGGCCAACCTAGGTCGAATCTTCTTCGTAGGTTAGCCACGGACACATCTTACAGTTTCGAACTTGCCTCTCCGCTGTCGAGATTACCACCGATGAGCAAGGGTGTTACGTGCTCTACGTGTTATCGCGAAATTTCGCCTCTATCAAAGTACAACGAGGCGAGAAATCTAGGCGAATAAAAGGAGCCCACGGTTTTCACCGGCTGAGCGTGCCCCGTGAACATTCCGCCGCGTGCCAGCGTTTTAATTACGGAAATATTTTTCCGCTGGAAGGAACCGGCCGGATACAAAAGCTCTCTGGCTGCGTGGTAAACACGGATATTGTTCGAGCTCTATGGAGGAACGTGATGCTGCTCACTGAGTTTCCTCTGTTTTGCAACTGGACTTACGGTTTCATCACATCTGATTCCAAATCTGTGAGATTTTCATCCGATTCTCGAAACTATGTTGTTACACCTTTGAAGCCTTTGAAGCGGGATTTTAATTCTAACTTTTCAAGAATTTGCAAATATTAATTATCAAAGCAAGCTAGAAAGAACTACGTTTCTCTATTCAGATTGGACTAACGAGAAATTACGAAAGGACAAAAGAGACACCCAGTCTACGACCGAAGAAAAGGGGTTAAAGGAACGATAGAGAGTTCCAGTAGAGAGGATAGATGGCTGCGATACCGCGAGGTACGTGAAACATCTCCAAGCTCAATTTACCGGGTGGTAACCAGCGTGAGGGAACTTTCAACGGATCTCTTTCTTCGAGCCAGCAAGATTTACCATTTTCTGCTTAGATCAACCTAAAAGCGAGCTAAAAGAGGAGCTACCTTTTTGTATCACCGCTGTGCATCCCCGTTTCCTATTAATCCCTTCCCACCACCTGGCTTCCTTCGAGAACAACTCAAAGGAGAGCCGGAGAAACACAGAGGAACCTCGAAATCGTATCGAAATTACATGGGTAACCCGGTAATTTCACCAAGAAGATGGTAAAAAAAAAAGCAAAAAAAAACGGGAGAAACCCGAAGAACGAATTTTCCTCGGGACACGAGAAATTTCCTCGAAACGCGGAATATTTCCCTCTTACGCCTCCCTTTAACGCCAATCCTCCTTCCTTCGCGCGGTACGTGCCGGCATTTTCTAAACGACGCAGACGGGACACGACTGTTGCGGCCTCGACACGCAACCCAGTCGCGTTTTCGCGTTTCAAACGTCTTCGTGGACGCGCCAGAGGTAAGAAAATGGAGGCGAAGAGGAACGACGATTTTCCCAGCCTTTCACGGTAATTTCTCCGGATAAAAGGTTTTACACACGGTTGTACGCGACTCGACACAAGGGGGTGTTCAAGGACGCGGAGGCTGGAAACGATGGGAGACGTTGGTAAACTCGATTTACAGACGACTCGATGTAGGTTTCCGCTTATCTAGCCGCTACTACGTTCGAGGCTCTTCTTATTTCGTTCTCGACGCCGGCTTTCGCGGGATCCAACGGCGCAGCCGGGCGTGTCGATGAATTTAGGGGAGACAGATCGGTTTGCCTGAATTTTCTTTCGAGGGCTCCGCGAGGCAGACGCGCGGCAAACATTGACTGACGTGCTGGATGGAAGTGCTAAGGGGTTCGTGTACGATGTTGACGAGGAATGCAATCTTGTTCCCGCTGGAGTTATTTGGTCCCTTTGTTATTAGGAATCACTTCGGAAATGGATGTTTAACGACACGTAATATCGGTACATCGTCCGTACCGTTGGAAGCTGTTCGATGAAGAAAAGTGTTCGCTGTTAGAAAGAAGGAAAGAAGAACTGTTGATCAGAGAAGTCTACCAAAGCCAAGTTTCACTTTGTTCGACAACTTTCTGTCACTTTCCGAGCAGTTTCGTTATTTCATCCTTGAAAAAGTTGCCACTGTTTTCGAACGAGAAGCTTCTCCAAGTAGCTGTCACGGTCTTCCAGATTTTCGATTATCTTTTTGGCTAGCTTCCTCGGGAATAGTTTTAAAGATCGCGTCCCTAACGAGGAAGATACCGGACCGAAGTTAACCTAACCTCGGGAGCCCCTTCGAGCTTAGCGGCATCGTAAATTAATACCAGTGCTTGCCAGACTACTTGCAAAGTAGAGCACGAAATGAAAGTTTCGATCTGATCAAACGCCCGTCACAGAATCCCCCCTAAATCCTCCGACGTGATATAGGAAAGTCAGAGGATTTCGGGCGACGACAAATTATCCACAAGGCTGGAAACGTCAATCACTCTTCTGACTCATGGCGATCATTTTATCGTGGCTTAGCCGTGGTATACACAACCGATAGAAATTAGAGATACCAATTAGCAGGTGGTACCAATTTAATGGCTTCCCGCTCGCTGTCGTTCGTCATCGTCGTTGCAGAGGGAACTGCGTTCGACGTGGGTGTTGCTCGTTGATTATCGTCACCATCGTTATCGTTGTCATTACTTGAATATCCCATCGATTCTAGCTTCACTCTATCCCGCTCCACTGGCTATTATACGTCCTCCTATCTCTCCCGCTCATCTTCTCGCTCGTGCGGTCGTTCATTACCTGGCCATACGTGCCTGCTACTCAGCCAATGGCGAAATAGAGGCCTAACATTTATAACACCCTACATACCATCCGTTAAATTGACACGTTCTATCCAATCGAGACTGCGAGAAAAACGGGAAAATCGACAGAGGATATTTCTTTTCACAAGGTTACGTTAATTTAGCATCTTCACTGACGAACAAATTTGACAATCGAGGAATCTCTGTCGTACACGCTTGCAAGATATTGCGAGATTTATTCTTCCGATTAGCAGGAAACGATCTAATCAGCTCGCGAAGAATTCTCCTCTGTGAAAACACAAGTGTATTACGTCTGGAAGAATCGGGAGGCCGTAATGAAATAATAGCGAACGTAGCGAGCGTCGAGGAAATTGCGCTGTTCGCGCCCCAGACGAGATGAAACGAGACTAATGCCTGGTAATTGGGCGAACTTCAAGAGCGCCAACCTGAAGCGTTCACGGGGGGACAGTTAGGCATGGCACGGGTCCAAATTTCGTGTAGTCTCGTTCAAAAGCCCGGGACTATAGAGTTGAAAGGGAGGCAAAACGAAAAAGCGAGGAAAAGTGAACCAACTATGGCACGTTGGTCTTTTCTAACCAACTTCTACTTTGTTTCCGCGTGAATTCGTCGCGCCTATTTCACGGAATACGAAGATAAGGCAGACGAGGCGAAGCTCGATGATAAACGAGAACGGATAGAAAAAAGAAGCGAGGAGGGAAAGAACTGAGGGTAGAAGTACAGGGAGAAAATCGAACCGATAAACTAATTAGTATTGGAACTGTGCGGAATTCCAGGGTACTCTGACGCTTGGCATACATCCTCGATGCTTCCGGTTCGACTGAAAGATACTGCTATGGCTGTCTTGGGAATAGTTCCCGTTAATGAGCCTCTGGTAACGACGCCTTTTTCCTCCCTGCCCATATATCCTGGCGAAACCTCCTTCCACCCTGCAAACCCGCGCATTCTCTCATCCTAACGCCTCTACCTAACGCTGCACCCTCATCGTTCAACTGTTCTGAGAGTCGGCCAAATATCCGCGATTCTCTCAGCTCTATGTTCCTTCGACCACTGTGGAATCGTCCATGGAATTATGCTGTTCCCCAAGTTCCAGATACCCCGCATAGTCGGTAATCTGAATATAGAGATGGTACTAGGAGTTTTTCGATGGGAGTGACGAAGGCGATGGAAAATCAGCTTCAACAAGTGGAAACATTCTCTGTCACTTTTTCTTATTTATTTCAACATGAAAATTAGTAGGACGATTCTTCAATCTTTTCTCCTCAATCTGTCAGAGATCTAACACGCTTTTCAGAAGAATTATAGTTTTTTCATAAATATTAGGAAACAAGTTAGATCCTTGACTTCTTCTTTAGAAATTTAAAAGTTTCTTTTTTGTGAACAAATAGCTAATACTCATGAGGTACTACATACAGGTGTCCCCACCAATTTAAAGAATCTTCAAACTTGCCCCGTACATTCCTAAAGCGAACACTCCTTCGCCAGTCCCTCTGTCAAAGACCGACAACTTCCTCCCACAAAAACCTCCCAATTCCTTCCCCACTAATTCTGAAAATTTCTCTTAAGACGTTCACCAGATGACCTATTCCTATTGCAGCAGGTCAGCATCCAATAAACGCTGCCTGCTCTGAATCAAACACACACACACACATAGGTGGTCCATGGAAAAAGAGGAAGGCGATGGTGTACGAGGAAGGTACATAGGTTCGTGAGGTGAAAAGGGTTTTCATCGTTCGCTTGTCAATATCGAAAATTAGAAATTCGGAGCAGGTAGCCGCGCGAACTGCTCGAACGCGTGTACGTGTATGCGCCGGTTAAATGTGTACGTGAGATTTCGTGCACGTGAATAGACGTAAACCTCGGCCATTACTCGTTGAATACAGCCATCGAAAACACTTCGTGATCGCGCAACGATCGTCCACCGGGTTCTCCGTCGGCGCATAAATCAAACAATATCGATCACCTGTTTACTTTGCCGTCTCTGCACGGACGCACCAGCTATTACTATGTCGCCATCGAGTAATATATCGAGCCTGGTGGCGTGTTTTCTCCACTCTTTTCACCCCGTCCACCTCCTTCGTGTAGCCAACGTTCTCGTCTCGAACGTTTCCCGAAGAATTCTTAAGGTATACGGCCGATTTACCGACTTACTCACCACCGGCACACGATACACCAACGCAGACCGGGCAAGAAACAGGATTAGCCGACTAATGGACTTCGAACGGTTAATTCGATCGGCAGAAAGTAAATTCGAGGGAACGGCTCGATATTTTGCGGCGCGAGTAAACTATCGATCGAAATTTCTCGCGCGAGGTAAATGGAAACATTAGTGAAACAAATTTTCTCTCCGGGGGTGGGGAAATCGACGTGCGCGTCAGTTTTGTAAGGACGCAACTTCACGGCTGTTGTTCTTGATTAATTCCGACTGGCAAAGGTTCTAAAGGTAAATTCTCGCATCAAAGACTGAAAGTTCTCGAACCTCTTACAAAGCACCGGGTGGTAAAATTCCACGGAAGCTACAGGAAAACAGCGCATACATACCAGTAGTCAATGAAAATCGTTTGATGCACAACGAAGTATCTACCCCTGTGTACGCCTGTTTCTTTTTTTTTCAACTCTCTCTCTCTCTATCGCCGGATTTTCCTTTCCTACTCTTTTTGTTCGCGAACCAGCCTCTTTTTGTTTGTTTTTTTTTTTCTGTTTTTGATGCCGAGTTGATTGGAAAACGTTCATACTCATTTGTTGCAGCGGCCGCCGTTCCCGGAGAATACACATACGTCAAGCGTACACGTGTTATTGTCCTGTAAAGCTCACTTTTATGGACGCGCTTTTATCAACAGTACGGACATCTGTTCCGCCATCGATATCGCTGGCCTAAAATTAATGGCTGTTCCAGACAGGAAACAAGCCGTCGCCATTAAAAGTATCGCACACGGTTTAATCGACAGATCCTGGGTTAAATTGACTGATGCGTTCGGGAGGGGAGGCGAACGAGCGAAGAGTAGAAGCAAGGGAAGAGAGGAAAAAAAACAAAAGGAAAAAACGAAATTCTAGCTTTCGTCTGGATATTTCTTTTTCTTTTTCCTTTTTTCCGGTATCCACACGCGTTTCAACCGTTACTCCACGAATTTTCATCAGTTTTCAATCTACGAAGTTCGTGTTAATTAGGGTGGGAAAGTTATTCGACGATAATTCAATGGTGCTATTCGCGTGAACGTTAATAAGTAGCGTGATGGACGGTATTACGTAAATTACATGGGACATGTTGATCTGCGCTGCATTACCCCGCTGTCAAATTCGATGTAATTTGCTTGTAATCTGGCTGACAGATCACGCGTTCTCTGGCAACACGTTCAACAGCTATTTCCAATAATTTATTCTCTCTCTGTTTCTCTGTGTAGGTTACTATGGAGGAAGGCTAGAGAAGAGGTGGTCGATTTTAAAGAAAAGTTTCACGAGGCGAGCGTGAAGCAACGAGAGAAGCCGAGAAGGGGAATCCTTACTCTTCATTCTGAATGAGAAATCGTCCTGTTTCGTCTTGCAATTCGCGTAAGACCGACCCGGAACCATTGTTTCCTCCGTGTGAAAATAGTATTCGCCCGCGTTGCAAATTTATTCCCATTCCTCGGAGAGGGGACTAACGTCTCTTGTAATTACTTTCGTCGCGAATGCCCCTTTGGTTTCCTTCCTTCGTCGCGTGTTGCATATTCGACGCTCTAAATTGCGCCAGGTATCGTTGCGACAAACTAATACCGCGAACAATCAAATCACCGTCACACCCAATTTCTTCCCAATCTCCAAGCTGCCGAATGTAAAAAACATTCGATCGAACGACGTTGAAACGATCTTGCCGCGTGATTTCGGAGCAAACAGCCCCGGCCCCGGTCGTTTTCCCGCAGAAATAGGGGGACAAAGGACGCGATGGGACGGGCGATTCGCGAACCGTTCGCAAAGAAAGTACGTTCGTCGAGGTCGTAAATTTGCCCCGGGGGCGAAAAGTCGCGCTGTGAAACTCGCGGCCGAGTGTGCCACACCGAAATAATTTGAAAGACAGCAGCGCTGGCTGTCGCTTCCGTAAGCTCCGCTTGTCAGATCGAAGGGGGGTGGTTTCGCGTCGCTGCTGCTATCTCTTGCTTCTCCTCTCTCTCTACGACGTTTCTTTCCTCGCCCGTCTCATCCAGCCACGTCGGCAATCCACCACGCGCGAAAGGAAAAGTTAAATTTGCATTCGTAACGTCGTCTGACGAGAAAAATCTTCCTCCACTATTCCACCAACTCCTCCCCTTCCTGCACCCTATTTCACCTCTGACATCAGGGAACCGTCCTTTCTCCTCGATGATCGCAACGTGTCCACGTTCTCTCGACGTATCACCCTTGAATCCCGATTTAGCCACGATGTGATATAAATTTATAACGTTGCCGCTCGGGCTGGAATAGAAATTTACCGTTCACAGAGAATACCGGTTCGGCTAGCTTCCTCTCAGCCGGAGTTGCTTTGAGACCAGCTTTCGTTCAACGAATCTCAGGATGCCCACGTTTCTCAGTCCCTGGATCCCTCTGGGAGGCGAGTACTTCTGGGTAGGCGTGTCGATGTAAATGTTAAGGATTGCCGTGGTAAGAATTCGACGGGGAGTTTGCGGGCTGCGTGGGTCCGTAAGGAGTCGAGCAAGTAGTATAAGTCGGCATTGGTCAGACGTGCTCGATAATCCTTTCTGAGGCGTGTACGTCTTTTCTACTTGTCCCATTATAGTTTCTCGAATTGTTCCAGCGATTCTAGGACAGTTTTCTCGAAGCTCAGCTAAATTTTTATTAAACAATATTTTTCTATCGTTTGTAAAATATTTATTGAACATTCTCCTAGGAGCCACGTATCCAGAAGTTCAATTGTAATTTAATACACTATTTCCCAGTGAAATATCGACATAACGGACGTTTCAATTCATAATCCCGAAAAGCGCGACACGAAATGTCACCGGCAATCCAGAAGAAATCGCAGCAATGAATGTACCGAGACAAAAAGCCACACCTCCGGGCTCGTAAGGAATTTTTGTTCCGACGTCGATGCTGTTTGGTATGCAAAGCAGCACACGAAGAATATTCGAAGTAGCAGGTGTGTATTCATACATCTCGGAGCCTGTTGCTATTTTCTAACCTCTGTTGCAGCACGTACATACCGCGATTCTGCAACTTTTCTCCCTTACTCTCCCTTTTCATCGGTTATCCATCGATCATCCGTAGAGAATCGACGAAAAGACGGGGAAATATGAAATGGAAAAGTGATGTTCAACTCATTTATCCTCTGTTACCAAAATACCTCCTACTTCTGCATACTTAACGAAAATTCAATTCCACCTATTTCCTCTCCCCCACCCCCCTCAAAAGAGACGCCTCCTTCGTCGAAATCCAAACAGAATGATCCCTCTTCAACATCAACCTATTCATCGTAATGTCCTACAGTACCAGTCCATATTATAGCACTATTTGCACCGATATTGTACATCAATGGTACACATCGCGCGTCAATTACGAGAGAACTCGGTTCGAATAATTCGTAAACCAATCAATCTGCTCCCCTCCATCTATTGAACAGGAAAATCGAGTCGCAAGTCATAGTTTAAGAGGCGGCCATAAAGACACCGGTATAACCGGCGCGCGGGTGTATACACACCGGTGAAAATTAATTACGGCCGGGTTGATCGGGGGCTCCGGCGGTGGATGAAGATCGAAGCCTCGTCGCGGATATTTAACGCGACAACAAGCCACCCGCCGGTCCGCTCTTGTTGCCGTGAAATGAAACTATTCGCATAAGTGGGACGGACGTTTACACGCGTTTGTTCGGCGTAATTAATGACCGCATTGCCTCGTCGCAAAATAAACTACGGGGACACCCCGGGTGAAAACAGGCGAGACCAGTCAGCGGCGTTCAAAGAGAGATCAGGTTATTTCATTAATCGTGAATTTAACACACCAGAGGAGCACCCGTGTATCTAGGCTAAAACAAAATCGAATTGCTCTCGGACGTTTCCGCCTCTAATAACGTGACGCATTTCCCATCCATCTCTCTCTCTCTCCTCTTCCTCTGTTTTTTCGTTCGTTGGCTCGTGTCGCGTCGATCTGAGCTTTGGTCTCGTTTCGCAAACGGTGTGCAACGCGTGCCGTACACGTGACTGGATTTATTTATCCGAAAGGTCAGGTTAGGCGCGTCTATTTGTTCCACCGTTTCTCGCTGTTTTATTTCTCTCGACCGAGGTGCTGGGTCCTCTCTGTAGTTTTCCCTGTTTTCTGTTTTTTTTTTCTTTTTTTTGTTTTTCGTTAGGCTGCCACGCGCGACCGCCGCGCCGTCGATCATTCCTTTGAAACGAACGTTCTCCACGCGTCCCGATATCGATTTCCTATAAAACCTTCAGGGAGATGCGCCGCGTTCAAAGGAGCAGCACAGCAGCCACGGTGTGGCTCGTGGTCGGTGAATTTTGAACAATGTCGGGGATAGATGGAACCGATGCGCCATCGTTTCATTTGCCTCGATGACGTCGGGAGACGCCTCGCGGATAAATTACACGAAAGGATATAAATACCGCGATAGCGCGTCTCTGTTCTCTTCGACGTCGATTCTGATAAGAGAAAATCTGTGTCGAGAGACGAGTATCATCTGTGGCTACTGTTCTAGCCAGCTTTACGATCGCTACGTTAACCTAACTTGTCGAAACAACTATTTCACATATTTCCTGTTCAGTCTGAACGTTTCCTGGTGTTGCGCAATTTCAATTAGAAAGGGGCCTTAGAGGCGCGTTATTACTTTTCGAGAAGCGGGTCTTCTAAGTTTCATCAGGCTTGGAAGTTGCCGTGGAAGAAGGGATTGCTTCCCGCAGATAGCGAAGGGACACTCTATCGAGAGTCGGGAGGAAAAGAAGGGGAAGAGGAAGGAGAAGAAAGTGTGTACACAAGGAAGCGGAAGGAAACTAGAGGAGGAACCGACGAGGCGAACCAGTCCTTCAGGATTAAAATAAATCCTAATCTGGCGCGGGTCGTAAAGTCAAGAGGTAGGGTCGACCCCTCAGGCCTTAGGTTGGGAAAGACAGAAGGACGTCGTAAGAAAAGGGAGCAAATAAAAGTGTCTCAAACACGCCAGCAGGAAATGTTACCTTTCCCTCCTCCCTTCACCCCACTAGATTCTCACCTGAACCGTGTACAGATATTAATCCCCTAAGCGCGACAAGAGAAAAGGATTGCGTACTCGAGACGTTGCCCACTGTTTCCACGGTTAAATCCATCGTGAAATACCCGGATAGTCGGAAAGAACTACCTCGAGGAGCAACTCAATTTTATAAGATCAACGAAGAAACTCGTTACACCTTAGCTACCCTCTATCTCTGTTTCTCGATGATCTAGATCGGACTCCCAGGCTCAAGGAAATATTCACAGAGTACACGAACTTGGTCGAGACCGGACACAGTTTCAGGAAGCGGGTATCACAAATAATATATACAAGAGACGTTCGATGGTTGGTAAGCAGCTGTTATCAGGTAGAAGACGGGACGAGTATAGGGAACGCTGAGCACGTCCACCAAGGTTTTGGAACATGGGAAAATATTCATATGGGAGGGATAATGCGGTTTGAATGCTGAAAGCCTCGGTGGAGCTAGCCAATGGAGATACGTGGTCTACTGTACCAGGTCGATTGATAAGGAACAGCCAGTTTTTTTGCATTATTTAGAAACGGAACAAGTACCTACTGAAACATTCATCTCGACTGTGAGAATTCAATCTATTAAGTAGAAAAATCTTCGTTTAACCTAGCTTAACGAACATTTCTACCAACATTTCTCACACCTGATCCTACGAAATGAAAGCTATCGGTGCAAAAAAGGAGAGAGAAAATAGAAGGTGGAAAGGAAATGGTAGTAAAGGATTCGTCGTGATTCGTGTCCTATTGACACGTTCACGTCCACGTCCACGTCCACGTCCGTACACAATAATCACGACGGACGTTTCATCAGTGATACAGGAGAGGCTGCTATCAATTACGTGAAAGCATCGTGCCTCAGCACGGAAACGAAAAGGAGGCAATATTTGCAGTAAACAAGTCCATCGTCCTGATTTCGGATTACCGGCGACTCGGGAGCGGCAAAAAGTATATACCTACGATAAATAAATAGAAACACGTGTCCAAGGGGGATACGCGACCGTCTGGCAAGCAGGTTATAGCTTGTGCAACGTTGTAGCTCATCCATGCGGCATTGTACCCGGGTAACACGGGTTCCAAGGGGGTAGGGAGAGGGTTAGTAATGGTCGAGCACTAGGCAAACAAAGTATCCCCGGTTGTCCGTGGGGGCTCAGAGGGCTGGCCTGGCTTCGGTGATGATGAGTTAGCTCGAGATAGGTTAGTATAGTCAGGCTAGAGAGGTCGAGTGTTGTATGATATGATACTCGACAAACGGCTTCCACGACCAAGTGAGTACCTAGGAAAGTACGCTGCTGCCGGTGCTCGTACTAGCATCCCCTAAAAATAAACATCCCTCGGCTGAACGCGCAAGCGCGCGTGCAAGTTGACGGTCAACTGCGTTCCCTCCACTTCCGGTAGAGCGAAGGTTCGTGTTAACGACTTGGAGCTGCGTTGTAAGTTTACGATACGGTAGCAATTACTCGCTACTTACGGGGATAGATTCGGGATAGTACGAGGAGGAGAATAAAGCTAGTCAGTCCTTGGAGAAACTCTTGCAGTGCTACAATCGTGACAATTTTTTGGTTGTTTCTAACGAAACGAGGATCACCAAATTCATGGATGTTATAACATTGCCTAGACTCGAGTAATACCGGGTAGATACGAAGTGCCGTTTCGAAGGCTTTCATTCAGCCGGAAGGAACTTGCAGCGTTGCTTAATTCAACAGCCCGAACACAATCGGAATAAGGAGGAACTGTTTACTCGTGAAACGGCACGATCGACAAAAAAGGAAAGGCCGAGTGTCCCCTTTTGAGAACGGAATCTTTCCGCCGGGAGAATGTACTTCATCGAGGATGATACAAACGCGACGGTCTGTTAAAGAAATCAATCGGTAGGCAAACGGTACATTTTTCGGACTACAGGTACCTCTGCTCCGACGTTGGTTATATTTTTCCGCCTGGAATATCATACCGGCTAGCTGCAATTTCCCGGAAATTATTTCCGCGGCACGTTTACTGAGAATTCCCATCGTAAATACGTTCGCGCGCGCGGAACGGGGCGTGTTGCTCGTAGACCGTGCAAAATCGCGGCTACTGGACATATCATTCTATAAAACGAAATACCCCGGATATTGATTGGACCACTGCTGGAACGTAAAGCCGGCATTACGCCGTGTTCGACCACTCGACTAGAACGTTCTCGCGAAATTATAAAATTGACGACAGAGTTTTTCTTCTTCGTTTTTTTTCGCGATCCAACTAAAAACTCCCTCCACTTTTCGTATATTTCGTTCGGAAACTTCACAGTTATTCCTATTAACTATTCGAATACCTTCGATAGCCAGTCTAACCCCCTTCAGCCGGATATTAAAAACGGACGAAACGCGACGGAGAGAATTCCGCAAGATTTTGCACGTTTCACGAGAATTCTCACGAAATATTCACATCTCACCGTAGGTATTTCCAACGAATTGATACGCGACAGAGGCACGGACAGGTTGCGTTCAGGAAGAGGTCCGTGTGTACGTGTATCGTGTAGTTAAGCACGTCCACTTCAGAGCAGACTTCAAAGGCAGGACAGCCAGAGCGAGGAAGGTTGGACGGAGTAGATATAAAGAGAGGGTTTTGCGAGACTTCGCGTTACCACGGTCGCAAATCGATGTCGCCGAGACGTCGACTCCTTTTCCCCACCCCTTCACTATCCGAGTCGCCTCGTCGGTGACCCCGTTTTTCTAGACACCGGCCCACTCCTGGTCTTTTTCATTTGTTATTCACAGGTCGGTGATTTTTAAAAGAGAGCCTTCGCAATAATTATTACCGTGGGCAATCTTTGGCCCGCATTCAAAGAAATCGTCTGTTCCAAGAGCATCCACTGTCGTCGAGCCGCTGTTTCCCTCTCTGTCCCTTTCTCTATCTCAGGCAAGAGAGAGACGGAGAGAGAGAGAGGGGGTGAAAAATTGAGGCTCGAGAGGAGGATGCAGGAGGGCAAGCCGGGAGAGAATATAATGAGGGAAGCCTTACGGATTTTACGGGGTCTATATTCGGCTCGTCATTACCGTCGTTCGTTTCTCGTGTACGAATTCCTTCCTCCTCCTACTTCTGCTCCTTTCCACCCCTCTCTTCCTCCACTTCCTCTTATTCCTCTCTTTTTCCCTCCTTTATTACTTCCTCGTACGGCTCTCTCCACTCAAGGCCATTATGTTACCGGCACAATGCCCGCCAATGAGGATTGCGGGAACGATTGCTGATTCCGTACTCGAAGTAGCCCGACAGACTAGCAGATATAACGGCGGAGCTTTCGATTACCAGCGCTTTCAGCATCCGCTATTTTTTTTTTCTCTTTCTTCTCTTCCCGTCCAACTTTCTCGACTCCTGTCTGAACTCCACGAACGGACAAACGGACCGATGATTTTTACTCCCGCGAATTCCTTTTGTTACGCTTTAACCTCTGTACTACCGAAGAAACGAGAGGAACAAGCTTCGTGTGTAACTGAGCGAACGTTTATCGTATCTTTTAATAATAACCAACTCTCTCTCTCTCTCTCTCCTCGAGGCTTCTGTTTTCTTTCTCGAGAAGAGAAAAGGGATCGTTCAGGATGCATCTAGAAGACGTAAACCTCTTTATAATCCAACGTTCCGTTATAATGCTTTTCTTGAAGGGTATCTAGCCTTTGTCTTGATTAAACGCTCCAGCTGAGATTCCATCGTTTTCCAGGGAACGCGCGTGCACGTACGCGACAGCACAATAAGGGACTTTGCGTGCAATTACGTGGACAGTTAGTTTCGTAGACGGTGTGTATTTATTCCGACCTCTCTCTCCGGCTAGGCTTTGTAGCCGGGCGAGAGCTCAGCCTGCTCAACACCGGTCAGACAGTCAGAGGATTCGCTAATAGGCCTTCAGGAACAGCAGTGCAATCCCGGCAATCTCCATCGGCTGTACGGCCCTCATCCTGCGCCCATCCTATTTATTCCGGATTTACAGAATCTCCGAATATGGCTTCGTAAGCTGCACCACGATCAATTGGGAGGAAGCTAGAATGCGTTGCGTGTGCTTCCACGAATTATGCACAGAGCCCGTTCATTTTAAAGACATTTCTATGCAAATTCATCCACCTTTCCGACATACGTATCGTCGAATATGTATATGATACGTATATCTTTTCAGATATATACATAAATATAAAAGTGAGCAAAGTGTATTTTTCGTTCGATTCTTCCAGATACGTGTGATTTCTTTAAACAAAGCAATTAATCGATTAATTAAAGTCAGGCAAAGTTGTCGAGTACCTCTGAGTCGCGTTGAACTTTCGAAAATTTTAATACATTTTACACTCTGTCTGAAGTAGTTGGAAAATTTCGTTGGAAGTTGTCTGGGGGGAATAAAATTGTTTGGCAGCGTGTCTGACTACGAACGGATTAACCCCCTTAGCCGGATAGTTACCGATGCAAAATTACCAGGATGGTTCTTTAGCGTTTGTAATTATTAGCTCCGATCAATCTGCATACCAGTCAAGGGCCAATTAGTTCTTCGTGGAAGCCACTTCTACGTCGATTGTTCTCCCCGTTCTCTGTTTTTTACAATATTCGTCCAGCGGACCGTGCAAATTTACCTTCTTAAACAACTACCCCAAGCGACGAGCACTTCTAATTAGTTAATATCATCGTCGTGGCACACCGGTCCCCGCTCACCCGTTCAATTTAATATCCATCGAGAGATGAAGAGCCGCTCGTTTATCGTTTCATGATTCCATTAAGAAGCCTGCATTATTCACGTCGAATTCTCCTGGACGGCGTGCCAAGCTAATTCACAATGCTCTTTCTCCCCCTGTCCAATTATTTTACTCAAATCTATCGTTTCTAATAATACACGAGAGGCTTGATCGATCATCCAACGATCGGTAACGAGAAAAACAAAAAATCCCCTGTTCCTGTCGTCAATTGCTGCAACAGTACGAATCGTAAATTCTCAAGAATCACCACGCTATATTACCTCGCGGGAAAATAACGAGTCTCAGCACCGGCATAGCACGTAGCCTTATGTAACTTTGAAGAATTCGCTTGATTGCGCCAGGAAATGCACCAATGTGTATATACACGCGTACATAAACCTGGCTGAAAAGTCCTCGTAGAGAGACCGAAAAGCGTGAAAGCTGACCTGAAGAGGATTCTCGTGGAAAATTCTAAAAACGGCCGAGGTTTAACCCGATCTCTCCACAATTACACTCACCTTCTCCCTTAAATGTGCCGCGTTAAATCATCGTCCCTTTGGATATTTCACCGCGTTCGCCACTGTTGCCACCACTAACGCCCGCCCCTCTCTCGCCCACCAACATATCTACAGAGACACTACTCCGCAGGCCCCTTTGATTGACTGCGAGCATTACCACGCGAACGGCTCTCATTACGCGCCAGCCCAGCCAGCAGTGTCGCGGTTTCCAACCCTCTCAACCCCTTTCGTATCCAGCGGAGACGCCGACGTCATCACCGTAAGCGACGTTCCACGACGCCGGAGCGAGAGGAGAGGTTTCTTCTTTTGTCTGGCTGCAATTACGACGCTTCCATTCAAAACACACACCTCCCACGACTCTCTCTCTCTCTGTACGATTGTTACGCACAACGTGTCGAAGCGCCGTGAGGGCTTCGCGTCGCCATCGCGGAACTCCTTACGAGGGTTCCTTAATTTCGTTCATTATCCACCCTGCCTCTCACAGAGATGCTCAGGGACAGCTGCTTTTTCACGCTACAGAAAACGTCGACGTGCCACTGAGGTTGGTGAATTCCTCTGCGGTCATTTCTCCATAATTTTCGTTCCTCTGAATTCCTTTTTTATCATCCGTTGATCCGATTCCACCGTTTGTTTTCGGCAGGAAAGCGCGACAGAAACTTTTCGATAAACCTATCATTTCCCTATTACTCGGGAAGTTGAAATTTTCGTAGCGCGGGCAGGCGGAGGAACCTTAGGCGCAGAAAGTTTAGAGAGAGAGAGAGAGAGACCGCTTCTGTTCACGGTTTTACGCTCTTTAAATTCGCCTTAATTAAAAAGTTCAAGGCGCTCGCGTTCCTACCCTCAATTTATCACCGGGCAACGGCATAGTCCGAGCGTTCGTTCTCTTACCCTCCCAGGCGATACATTATTAAACACTTCCCTTTATTACGCAATTACAAGCAGGGAAACCTTGCTCTGCGCGGGCGTACCAACCTATCCGCTTCTCGATTTCGAAACTTCCGTCTCCGGAACCCGCTGGCTGCTGCACTCTTCCACGCTCGACTAGACGCTGTGTTTTAATTACTGCAATAATAATTAACGGGGAAATTCGACGCTCGAACAGGGGTACACGCTTTCGATGAAAGATTAACGAGAGGAACGACGGCTTCCTCGAAATTATACGGGAATCTCGGCGCAACGAAGTTATAACGAGGCGATAAATATTTCCAAACGTGGTTATTACGCTTTGATAAAGGCCGTAATGCATCTTCTTGAGAAATATGCTCGGTATCACGCCCAACTCTCCGTTTATTCAACACGGGACATTTTATTGCACTGTTGCAAATTTTTTCGTTTTATGCATTAATGGTTATTTCTGGGAGTTTCAATTGTTATGTTCATATGAATAGAGGAAAGGTAATTATCGTCCAATCAAAGTCTAATGATTTTCACGAGGAAGCCGTAGAAAAGCTTGTGCACAGATAGAAAAATGTTGGACCTAATGCAGGACACGTCCTCACATTTGTAATGTACATCTAGACCCCTTGATTTAACACAAAAATGCGGCTAGGATACACCATCTTCCACGTATCAAAGAATAAGGTACACCCGGCGGTATAAAGAACGTCATCCCCGATACAGGCAGCACTCTGTTCTTCACCCTGACAGCTCTCACAAACGCCACAAACACTTCCTCTATCCCGTTCAGCCTTTCCTCTGTCTGTTTCTCCGCCACCACCACTGCGGCAATTACACCACACTTAGTCAAGCAGGCGACACTGTCGGCCATTCGTTCAAAGAAACGTCACCGTTGCAAATTGCGACAGCGCCCCGTTTTCCCGATGCCATCCGAGAACCCATGAACAGCCCAGCGTTGGCTTTCGATTAGTCCGGGATGTTCCCGCGTACCTCCCTGGTCACGGGTGTACCTCTTTTTTTTTCCACTCGTCACAAGAGCGAAGCAACGACGTCTGGCATCGAGTCGCGACAGGATCGATTAGCAAACTCGTTTTCAGCCCGGTGTACAGAGAACCCAGACACCGTGGGCAACGAAGAGCATCCCTTCTGTGTATAAAAGGGTGAAAAAAAATTGAGAGAGAAAGGTCTAGCCGTAATATTCCACGATCGTTATTGCGGACCGCGTATCTCCGATGGAAATCATTTTCGAGCTGCAGTCTGCACACCTAACCATCATCTCCGTTAATGACTGTCGCCCAGACCCAGACGAATGCCTGTACCAGCACAAAACCCCATCGCTTTTGTGATACGTATGTGAGAGTGCTCGAAGGGAAAAATCCCCTTCAATCGGTGGCGAACGTGGTTCGTTCACACACACACACACACACACAGAGTTAGGGGATGATGGGAGGCACGAATTCGTATACTTTTCCGTCGCGGTTCGTTCCTCTTCTCTTCCACGCGGCTGAGGCTTTTTTTCGGCGGGCCAGCCATTGTCTGGGATTAAACGGAAAGGGCGCAGGGCCAAAACGCTTCATAGAGATCCGACCAAGCGAACCGGTGAGGCGTCAAAAAGCTCCTCTTCGTTAGAAAGAACTCTCCGGCGTTGCTTGTTTTGCCTTCGTTTCTTCTTTTTTCTCTCTCCTTTTCTTCTCATTTTCCAACAACGACCTGTTCGAATGGATCGATTTTGGAAAAGAGCCGGTACGCGAATGAAGTTTTAACAAAGTCGAACGAGAAAAGGAAGACCGGTTGTACGTAGTTGAAGAGTTTTCGAGTTGGGGTAAAGTTTGATCGCGTCTTGTCTACAGTTTCTTCCGAGGATGCAATCGATTTTGGAAAAGAGCCGGTACGCGAATGAAGTTTTAACAAAGTCGAACGAGAAAAGGAAGGCCGGTTGTACGTAGTTGAAGAGTTTTCGAGTTGGGGTAAAGTTTGATCGCGTCTTGTCTACAGTTTCTTCCGAGGATGCGAGATGCTTACAAGAGGAACGAAGAGCTCGTTATTCGACCCTAGTTTCTCTCCGCGCGACGTCTACGTTTCTTTTGAAATGTTCGACGGCTATTTAGAAAGGACGAGGAATATTCCTTCACGCATGAAGGTCACGGAAAACGGAGATTTCTATGAATACTTGAAACGTATCGATCTCTTTAAAAACGATTACTCATTAAAATTGTCATTTACCTTCGCTACTCGTGTACCAAATTCCTCAGAAATTCCACGAATCTCATCGATCGGTATGTATTCCATCAACTGCTTGGCCTATTTCAATATATCCTCACAGAGAACTACGCTCCTCCACACAGATTTTCCATCTTTCCGACACCACATATAGCAGCCTCTGTTCCAAAGTGTACTTCACCTAGAACCATCGTTTGGAAGGTAGCAAAGCTCGTTTTCTCAATCCCAAGAAACTAGCGCCGTTCTGATTCCACGGTGGCGCAAGTTGAGAAGATTTAGGGGAGGTCGAGCTCTCATTTGGCAGCCAATTACAATGCCACCGGCAATAGCGTCGAATCCAGTGGCGGAACTACGGTCGGGGAACACCGGTCAAATTGCTACCAATAGCGGTGGAGGTGTGTGGTTTGCGACAGTTCGCCTCCCTCGCCACCCTTCGTCACCACTCTTGCCTAGGCCATATACCCCTCTGCGTCATCTATTCGGCCAAAACCTTCCCACTGATTCGACACTTTATCCTTCGACACACGCTTCAAGAGAGAGAGAGAGAGAGAGAGTTTACGCTCGCCTCGACAGGGTAACGCGAACACAGTGGTGCGCGCGCAGAGAGCTTACGTGTAGCAAGGGCTATGATTGCATGTGTAATTGAAACACCATAAACCAGGCTGGAATCCTTGGTAAGCTTCATATCGGAGGAATTATAGCGTATATATGCGTTCCGCTCTTAATGCCTCTCTCCCCTTCGCCATTTACGATCTCGAATCTCTCTGGATACTCCTGCATCCCTCTCGCTCTTTATCTTGTTCCGCTATCTCTATCTGTGTCTGCAACCTCTAACTACGTTTCCACGGTCGTCGCTGGAGGGACCAGCAACTTCTCCACACTCGTACATCGTCGGAGATACGGAGAAAATTGTCTTCCCTGGAAAGTCCTTCTATTAAATTCTCGTGGTTCGACGGCGGGCTTCTCTCGTCGACGGGTAAACGAAGCCTCTATTCTCCCTCTTTCTCCTTCGACCATTCTAGAGTTCTTTCTCTTCGTCAACCAGCTGCGTTCTCCACCTTACATCGCGACGAAAAGGAATATTCTGACGTATTGTTGGCGAATCCCGGATTTTCGCTTGTTTGATCACGGTGGAAACGTGGAATTGCCTTTTGTGATTTGGGGACCGAGTTTTCAGGTTTAACGTCGATCATTCGCCATCCCAGATCTCTATGATATCAATCCTGAGACCGAGTACGAATTAGCTAGCGAAAATTTTCGATCACTCGTCAATTTATATCAATTTTTCACAAATTTGAGATTAACGTGGTGGAGATCTACAGAAAATCCCATCGTTCCAGTGACAAAATCTTCCTCAAAAGTCTCTCAAAACGCCCAGCGTCCCAAAATTCACTCCACCGTTTCTAATAATTACTATCCAAAATGGCAGTCGTTGTCCTTTCACGGCGGCGCTCAAAACGAATCTATTAATCCAAGAAAATGCTCCCATTTCTCTAGCAGAAATTACAAACTACGTTCCAGGTGCGCACACAATGATCGTTTCCACCTGAGGTGACAGACGCGTAACAGCCTCTCCGCGGGAAAATTCAATTATTCAAGTTCCAGCGGAAAATACGAGGTGGCGGCGATTAAGGGCAGAAGTACGGGGGCAAACGCACGAAATTTGACGCGCGCGGCCCATTCATTCGAGTCGCTGTCGCGTAATCGAGGGTCCGAATAACCGAGAAATGGGTGAAACGTAACGCCCGCAGTAGTGTTCGCGTGTGGTTGTAACGTCGCGTAGTTATGGCTAACAGGCGGCGTGCATGGGAGGAGAGGAGGAGAGAGAATGTTACGGCTTAACGGAGTTTCCCATACAATAATAACCTAGCGTAGTCTCGTAACGAACATTAGCGGGGCTCTTACCGACCGGGTGCAGGCAATATTCGCGCCATCAAATCTTACAACAATCGTGACCGTGTTTTCTTAACTTTCGCGGTATACCTGAAGCTACGCGCTGCTGACGAACAGATGGTTGAATAGCTGAATTGTTGTCCACGTTTGTTGCCTCCCTTGCCTGTCTTTTAAAGCGCGGCGAAATGGCGCGTGATAAACCGGCGAGATGTACCAAGAGGGGTAAAGAGGAACGATGTTACCCAGTGGATGGTTAATACTCGGCGCAAACTTCTTTTACAGTACACAGAGTGGCTTGTAAAGGTGATACGTGACACGGTACAATTAACTTCCTTTACGAGGGTAGTGGAGATTCCTTGTTCAAATTTTAGTTTAGCTGCTGGTTAGAATATTGGTGATTCGAGGGGTTCGTCGGGTTCTTTAGCAGTTACATCTCAGTGATTCGCGGTTAAGTCTATTGTTATATCGAGGGAATATTCGGTAAAATATTATTCGGTGAAAAAGTGATTTGTCTAGAGCCATGTGTAACACTAACTTAATTAATATCCATTATTATCTATGCAGGAGCTTCACTTTCGGGTAGACAGTCGATTAATGATCGGAAAAAAAATTCCAAAGATTTTCCGAACGATTTTGGAACGGTAGTGCACCGACGGGAAACGAGGGAAGCGAACTTATGCCAGGAAAGAGAGCGCAGGGCGTTCTTCCAGCACAATTATTTCGAATACTATCTCGACGAGATCACCGCAGAGGAGGGAAGCTCGATTTCTCGCGAGACAGGGTCCGTAAATCAGCGTCGCGCTCGTCTTAACAAAACCAACAACGCGTGTTCCGCGGCGTTGGCTGCGAAGATAAGACGGTCGAAACAAAAGCGACCAGAGGGGGCCAAGCCCGACAAAAGACGGAGAAATGTTCCTGTCTTACGTAGCAACGTCGTCACTTCACGGACCCGTGGAGACACGGCAGGGTAAATGGCGAGGGATGGATGGATGCGAGGGCGCAAATCATAACCGATTGTCTCTTATTTCGACGCTTTGTTCTCGCGTGTTCTCCAACTCTCCCGGCCATTTGTCCATCCCAGTCACTAACTGTCCCTTACTCACCGCACAGATTACCTCGTCTCGAGCTTTTTTCGGACATTTTCTTCCTTCCACGACCATTCGGACTGAATACCAAAGAAACAACGAACGTTCGGGAATCAAGACGAATCTACCCTCGTTTAGACGACAGAATGGACGTCTCTGTGGACCAGTATGATGGTGAAACTAGCTTGCTTACAAGATCCAAGCTTACTTGCTAGAGAAGATCGTGGTTAGCCGCGATAACTTCGACTATTACTACTTAAAAGCTGTTATTGGAATTGGTAGCAAACGAGAGATGGGAAACTTTGCAGGGTAGACGAAACCATTGATAATACTACTGATTTCTGCTATAAGGAGTTTGACGTGAGATAAGTTTGACGCAGTCCGAGGTGGTGATTTATTACGGATTCAGGTCTCCAGAACATCAAGGTTCGCATAATTCTCAGCAAATTACTACTGAAGAATCTAAGGTTAATGTTTCCTTAAATTTACAAACCAATTTTCATTCCTCGGTTAAATTTCGAATAGTCCCAATTTTATCGAAGTGTTCATTATCATTGATGAATCATCAATTTTCAGTTTCTAATGTCTTCACCTGTTAAATACCCACGCCTTTCTCCTACAATGTTACAAAATAACACGACGATTCACCCGCGAGTCACTTCGGCAAGTGAAAAAATCAACGTATGACCCGACACTGTGTCAGACGGTCTAGAAACAGTTAAAAATCGGGCCATAAGCGAGAGAATCGTTTGGTTTTATCGTCCAACGATCCAGATGTCGCAATCACTACGTACATCCCCGTGTGCTTGCACGTCTGACACGTTCACACACCGGGTGTGTTCATAAAATGTCACGCTTCTCCACCCCCGACACGTTGATTGCAGCTATTTGATCATTGTATTAGCGGCATTATGTATACTTGCAGCGCAACTAACGCACCGTCAATGCGACGTACGATGCGCTTAATTTTATTTCGACGCTCGTGAACCCGAGCACACGCGTACACGCCCATATCGATTACCCCCCCTCTCGCACTTCTTCCTTCTGTTGAGCGTAATTAATGATCATCACGCATTCACGGCTGCATATTACCGTTCGCAAATAGAATCTAGCACTCGATAAAATGCAAAAGGGGAAAATAAATGCGCCGTCGCGATAAGGCAATGCCAGCGATATCCGGCGTGCCCGATATTAATTCCTTTTAGGACAATTACGGAGTCATTGCGAGCGATACCGATAGCTTCGATTGAAAACAGAGGAGAATTTTCCCAGCCAGATATTTCCTGCCTCTGCTCCGGATAATGGGAATTATGGAAAATTAAAAGAAGATTCAATCACGAATTGGTGAATAGCGGACAATAGAATGTATGAAAATCTTCCAATTCCGCGTGAAATTGTGGGAGAAAAATTTCGATAAAGCATTCTCATTGTCGTATCCTATCACGTGGATCGTAATATGGAAAATCGGAGGACAATCGAACGCAAGCATCTCTAAAGATAGCAAATAAACACTGAGAATCTGCCACATTTTCCGACGGTAATTCTCCAAGAAAAACCGCCACGAACCTCGGGCATAACCGCACTCTATCCGAACGTCACACTCCACGGGCGAAAGTATGCATGCAAAACGCGTCCCGTATAAGGTCCAAGTTATTCCTCGCCTGGTTCGTCCACTGCCCTCGGTGAAAATACTCCCGATATATCGCCAAGACTGCACTTTGCATCTTCGCACCGTCTTTCGAACGAAAACTACAAAGAAGCTGTGGAAAATTGATCGTGCACCTTTAAGGGTAAAATTTTAAACTCAGCCGGAGAAATAAGTGGCGGAGTGGAAATCCATAGAGAGAGAGAGAGAGAAAGAAGAGTCAGCTAGGGGTATATCGTGTTTCCAAGGGACACGGCGCAACGCGGAGCAAAAAGACACGGAAGAAAACGCTGGATCGGCGCAAAACGGAGCTCCAGAGGATGGGTTGGCCCGGAAATTAAGAGTAAAAAAAACTGGCCGGACGCCAGATCGCGTTAGCGAAGCAAATCCGGACAACTAATAACGAAAGTCGGTGTACAGGAGCGCCTATGCAATTCTGTTACGTCTATAAATTTACAACGATTTACTATAACGACCTGTGGCCACGAGAGACCCCATCCACGTACTCCATTACCACGTACGCTAAATGAAAATTTCGAAACGGTTCTCTCTCCCCTCTTTCGCTATTTCAGCAATCGGAGGAAGGGAATCGAAGAACGAGGAAGAATCGCGTGCCAGGTTGTGATTGTTTTAAAAGATCGGAGGGTTAGAAACGGTCGCTTGGCGTGCTAAGCACGCGTACAATCTGGCCCGGTGACTTGCGCGATCCGATTTCCGCGGAACTTCTTCAGGAAATTGAGACACTTTCGTGGATAGCCGGGGAATCGTGTCGTTCCTTCAAACGAGCCTTTGCTTTCTCCTCCCTACGTGGCCCACTTCGTCTTCCGTGTGAACTCGAATACGGTTTAAATATCCTTCCGCGTTTCAACGTCCGCCTCGAACACTTCTCGACCTCCTCTTCCATGTTTTCTTCAAATTCCAAATTGGTTATCCACTGAACTAAATATTTTTTTCCAAACGTAATTCCACAGACTATTTTGTGAATTTCAGGAGTGTACATAAATACGCGTGAGATTTCTTTACAGCTCGATTCGTAATTGAACATTCCTGCGACATCATCGCGCATCAATTTTTAACGAACGGGGGAAAAACGGGGTGAAATCAGCGGCGATACACGGAATATCTGCTTCACGGGAGAATAAACGGCGAAATAATTTGCCCTCGGAACCACGTCGAATCAAAAGCCGCTAAATTCGGTTTCGCGCCCGAGTCGATTTCCGGGGGAGAATACATTAAAATGATTGATTCGAAATCGGCCGGTGATTTTTGACACTGGCCGCGATAAAAGCTTTCCGTTTCACGCGGAACGTTGCCGCGCAAAAGCAACGTGATTAATGGTTTATCTGATGACGTTTCGCCGACAGTAATCTTGATATTGTACATACAGTCTCTCTTCTTTTTTTCCACGTTGCACCTGACCACCCACGATTCCCATGAATATCCGATGGGAAACTATAATCCTTCTCGCAGCGGCCAGTCGGCGCGCTTATCGCTGATTCGTGGAAATAAAATGAATCTAGCCGAACGTTTGACAAAATATTAAATCGGAATTACGAGAATCTATTTCCCATGGATCGCGCGCGTCCCGGTTTGTTGAACGTTTTAAACGGGTTTCGTACTCCAAGGTTTCCCCCGCGATCGTTCGAGCAGTTTATGCACACACGGTGCATGAAACATCGCGATAGAACGAGAACAACACGATTTCTCGCGGCGAGATAAGTCGAAATTACAGAAAACTCTGTATTTCCAGCAAGTTTTGTTTTCGAAGAATGAATCACGTCTGTATAATCCCGTATCTCGCGATCGCGATAGCTCGCCAGAAACTGATAGCTAAGCAAAGAGAATGGAACTGGTGGAGAAGAAATCATGAGAATGCCGATATCCGCAAGCAGAAGCACGAGCAGAAATAGTGATCTGTAAGCGAGTTCTATTAAGTCCAGATACAGTTAACCGTACTCGACAGATTTTCTCCCTCTTCGCGATTCAACCTCTCAAGTCATCTTTTCTTCAGAAGTAATGTATTCAATTATTTCAGGTGCTTAATTCAAGCCTCTTTCGCACTTCTGAATACAATTATAATAAAAGTTCCGGTGATTTACAGGGAGAAAATTGCACGCGCGTAGCACGTACGCGGTATCGACCGGCCAATGTGCATAATTTCCGCGCAGCTATCTGCATCCTCGGGGGCATATTAAAAGCACGAAACTTGGCCGCGTCAGTTCGGTGGAAGTTCGATCGAGTCTGTTAGCAACACTCTGGGAATTTGCGATCGCTTCGGTATCGTCAGACACTTTCCCTCTCTTCTCTCCCTCCCATTTCACCGGCGACACAGGCCGCCGCATTATCTCCACCGTTAATCATAATTAATTACGCAGTCTGCGAAAATCGTTAGACGGGAATCTGGTTGGAAATCGTTTCGGTTAATGGTCTGGCAAGCCACGTGAAACGAAACTGCTCCCAGCTTGACGTGTTCAAACAGAAGGCTGGCGTGTCACCGGTGAATACGTCGTATATCAAACGTTTTCATTGTTCCCGCCGTGAAAGACGATTGTACCGTAGCGAATGCAGGTTTCAAGATTTCAGTTTCGGTTTGCAGCTTTGTGCAACGACATAATGCGAGCTGTGACGCAATTATGCCGCGATTCAACGGGTCACCATTGTCCGCGCAACACTTGTTCGGCAGGATAATGAAATCGTCTTGGTTCGTTTCACCGAGTACCCTCTTGTGCTGTTATCAGTTGGATAGATAGATGGATATCGGTACGATCCAATTTATCCACGCGACTTTATCCCGGAGATGATTTTCCCTCCGTTTAAAGAAGAGAGACGTAATATCGCGATATTAAACCGTATCGTTTATTACGATATAAACGTCTTCTCCGTACCGGAAACATCGATAATTCCGGGAATCGATGCGTTCTAACCGAGTTACGTAAATATGAATACACTGTGTTTGTAAACAAACAGAGTGCAAACAAACAGACGTGGAACATCGCTTATGTAGGTGATCGAAAGCAAAGTGGGTTCGGATGGTGTAGACGATGCGAACACGATGCGAACACGAGCTTGCACAGTAATACAAGCTGATTCGAAATAATATTCGATTCCAGCTGAATCCAGGAGGATATTGTGCGCCGTCGGGCCCGCCATTACGCGAAATATTGGAAACGTCGTCAAACACCGAAGCTTCCCTTAACTAGACTGGTCGATAACGTTTCGTTTCTCGGTTCTTTGCCGCGGAAGAAAGAAGAAAGACGAAGAAGAATGGAATAGGACGAAAAGTAAGAAATTTCCTCTCGTAATTTCTCAGTGTCGATAAATTGGATTCGTTGTTACGAATGGCAGGGAACGAGGGGATAAAAGTTCCTTCAGGAAGGGCCTGCCACCCTTATCAATGAAATACTCCAGCTCCTTGCATATTTAAGGGAAAAATATTTGCCCCCGCGTCTTTTAACAGGGCTTCGTATCCCCTGGCGTGTTCCTGACAAGGAGATATGGCGTGCCATGGCATTCATTAGCACGATACTCTCTCTCTTTCTCTCTCTCCTCTGCCCCTCTATCACTCGCTCACTTGCAAACAATCCATAACGTGTTACACTTGGTAACACGCGGGAGATAAGTCGGTATAATTTTTCCAAGATAACGAAACGTCCGCCGTAATCCACACAATATGAAAATTAATCACTCAAGTTTGCCCCGACCCCTACCGTGTTCGTTCCGCGTCCTTTGTCATCGTCACACCGGCCGAGAGACAAGAACAAGGTTTCCAGTACGATTTTGCATGAAAAATGACGGCGGAGCCGGGGCTTGGCTACGTAGACAGTGGAAACAGACGTTCGTGGTCAGCCGTCGAGAATTGCCGTGACAGCTCTCCCTGCGTTCATACGTCGACTCGTACTACTTACGCGCCGGCTCATCTTACATACGGTTGTACTACTCGCGTAAAGACCGAATCGAACGTATTACGACATTTTTCTTTCGCGATAGTAACTTTCTATACAGGGTGGGTCGAATGAAGCGTTCCTTGGAAATTTATCGAGTATTCTTTTTCCTTTCTACCATTTACTTCACCACTTTGCTACTTTTCTTAACGATGGAAATCATTCGAAGCTTTTCCACTTGAGGTAACAATTACCATCGCATTATGCTCTTTCAGGCATGTTTCTATACAACTCCGTCTCCCTATTCATTAATGAAAAAAATACCAAGGACCCTGTCAACGTAGTTTTTTGTGAAACACACAATACCTGAAGGATGAAGGCCTGGAAATTCTTATTTTCACGGTATTCCAAGCATTGCTGCCCGCATTCGTGTGCAGCCGCGTTTAAATCGACCGGTTGCAGCCGTACAACACGAAACGCGTACTTCCGACAGTTTTACCGAAAATTTGTAAGCCCCCAGAATTGTGCGCAACGCGGTGTACATCTTCCTACGTTAGCGAGGCTTTCCGCTGCTCTGTGCCTGCATTATTTTCAACTCGCAGCGACCAAGTTACCGCCGGTTTGTCCCTGTTTCTTCAAACTGTATCCTCGGAGCGATTCAGTCAACCCGTTGTCAACAGCAGAAAAACAAACGCGTTCAAAGATTATCTTGCTCCTTGCAACGCTGATCTTATCGACACTCGTCAATAGGCGTCAGAAACGTAAAAGTTCAACAGCTTCAGCAGTGTTTTTACATGCTACTGAAAATTACATCGACAAACAAACGGGATAAGCGAATTTTCATAATAAAACTCCGGAGATATGTACTCTATTACGAAAACAGGAATAAAACGGTGAAATTTATATCGGCGAGGGTAGCGGAGGAAAGAACAACGGCGTAAAGGTGGAGTTGCACGCATGAGAGAGCCCGGTGGACAGACAGACGGGCCAGAAGGTGGGGTACATCGGCTGGAAAGGGAATTTGTGCGTTGGAAAGACGCGAAGAATGGCCCCCGGTGGCGCGTACGAGTGCCGTCACCGCGAGTAAGTCGCCCGTGCACGCATTATGAAAGAAATACCAAATGGAGTGGAAAACACAGGCACGGCGCTCTCTTCCCATCTTTTTCTTTCCCTTCCAGCCGTTCGCCCCCGATATTCGTCGATTTCGTTCCAACTGGACGCGAAGTTTCGCCGCAGCTGTTGGTCGGACACGTTCGGTTACACTCCCCTTCCTTCAGGTTGCCCGCGGAACAGAGGTAGAAGGAGGGCGGAGGTAAATTGGTGGCTTTTACTCGCGACACATAAAATCGAGAAATCCGTGTGCAGTGGATCGCGAAAAATGTACATGTCCGGGACATTAACGTGGCACCTTTTATAGAAAATTCTGCTCGACGGAATTTCCACGAATCATTCGAATGCACGTGAAATATACAAGAGAGTCCCTTTTACACTTGGAAAATCGTGGAATCCTCTCAAGCTGTGCCATCTTCCGAGGAACGTACCCTTAACCCTTCCGTTACTATTGGCGTTTTGAAAATTTGCTCGCACCACACTGTTGCAGTCTTTTGGTGCACTTTTATCTTCATTCAACACTCGATCTTATCCTTCACGCACTTCCATCTTAACCCTTATGTCGATAACCGGGTACCCTTTTGCATAATTCTCACTTAAAATATCCCGTCTTCCGGGCAAAAGATTGAAATATCCGGCCAGATCGTTGCTATTTCGCACATTTTCTACCCCTGTTTGCCTCAAGTTTAGAATTTTGTTACAAGAAAACTGCTAAAATTGGACGATAAGGGTGAAATTAATAAACCGAATTTGGAAAGGACACGACCAAAATAACAAATTTTGCAGCCATAGTTAAAAATCTTTCATAGTTTACAGTTACTCTAACAAAATCGAAGAAAAATTCGAACAACGTTGAAAACTGTATCGAAAGTGTAACGAGCAGAGAATGAGAACCGTATTTCCCGCGGGCGTTAAACAGTATCCTGCTCATCCCCTTCGAAAACACATACGTATGCAAGTGCAGTGATTGCTATCGTCGTCCAGCGATATGTACCGCGGTGACGTAAACACGGGATTCGGCATATTGCGTCGGTAAACAGCGTATTCATAGGTGGAAACTGTTGGACAGTGCGATGTAGATCCATGCACGCAGGTAGGCGAGGGAACAGTGTTAAGCGGCCAACTGGATGCATACTTATTCGAGCATGCATGCACACATACCAGCCGGGTCTCTACTAATCCACGCGTGACACGAAGTTCCTCTCCTCCTTAATACCGGGGATTGTATTAACATAAGTTAAGCGAGAGATAGCGTTTGCCTGTGGTCGCTGCTCGGACCGATGCCGGTTGAACGAAGAAGCAAAAGGGAAACGCCGGCTGGTCGGTGTATTATGAGGGAGGATGGTAGAGGCGGCGGGGAAAGAATGAAACGGGTCACGGAAAGCTGTCCCGGGAGAATTATTTCCATTTAACAGCCACCGCTATCCCCTCCTTTCCCCCACGCCACGAGTCCGGCGGACGCGATAACGAGACGTTTGCAATTATTCAGAGAGACGATAATTATGGCAAGTTATTCTGTCGACGATGCCACCGTCAGAAGTCCGTCTCTGATTTTTCAATTCCCCGTCGGCCACTTCTATTTGGAGGAACCGAGAGCTATCTTTCGGGCCACCTCTATAGGACCAGATTTCCGGCGAAAATTAATGAGACCGTTTCTCGCCTGTCGTTCACCGAGGTGTCCAAGACTGATTGCTCTGTATAAATATGGCAGACCGGCAGAATTTACCTCGGAGAAGTATTTTTTCCTCCACGATTAATAGGATTTTTGGCCGAAGGGATCAAGTGTCGTCGCGAGGAAGACGAAATTGACGAAACTAGGTATTATTTTTGTTTCTCGCTTCGAATGTTCAATGTTTGTACGAGAGCACGGTGGAAATTTAAGACGACGGTTAGGTAAAAGCAGCGGTGAAATTGGAATCGTTGGTTGTTTTGGTGGGATAAAGCGAGACAAGTTTAATAGAACACACGAGGGTTATAAATCTGTTTTTTATCTTGCCCGGAGAGAAGCAGGAATTGGGGAAATTATTAACGCATTCGTAACCGTGACTCTCAGGATACTT